>NW_026596287.1:416460-449672 GCF_907164565.1 Psammomys obesus | reverse complement strand
GATAGATAGATAGATAGATAGATAGATAGATAGATAGATAGATAGATGGAAGGAAGGAAGGAAAGAGAGAGGGATAGATGGAAGGAAGTTATGTACATCACTAATAATGAGAGAAAAGAATGGTGAGATTTATAGCCAGTTTTTGGAGATCAAGAAGCTATTTAAAAATATGTAATTTTCTGCATATATCAGGTATTTTGTTGCTGTTTTAACTAAAACCTTTTAATCACACTAGGCTGTCTAGCGGATTATGTTTCAAAATTATTTTTAATTCGGTAATCCATAACCTGGCTGAATATTTTATTTTGGGAAATAAACTAAAACTTTGATTTTTAAAGTACAATCATATTTTAAAAACTATATATATTTTATTCCCTCTTTTTTGCAACCTATACTCTTTTTTATTCTTGAGTAATTTTGTTCCCTAACACTAACACGAGTTTAATTAATAGCACTATTTTCAGGTTTCTAATATTTATGGGTCTGTTTCTGGTAAAACCAATGTGGTCCTGTTTAAACTGGAGAAGTCTCTATGTTTGGGAACACCAAGTACTTGCTTAAAAACATTTATGTGCGTAGGCGTTTGACAGGACATAGTAGTAGAGACCTTCCTAGGACGTTCAAGGTTCTGGGTTTGATTCCCAGTGCTAAAAAGAAAATTACAGACTCACTTTTTCTCCATGTAAGTGTAATTAGATAGGCAACCCAAACTCATTAGTTGTAATACCAAACGCTGTAAGTGGTAATTGACCCCCTCCAGTGGAGAAGCAAAGACAGGAGGTCCAACAACGGATTAAATCCTGCAGTGATGTCAAGTGACCTAACAGAACTGAACTCTAATGATTCCCTGGTGGCAAAATAATAAAGTTGGCCAAAAAGAGAGCATTGTTTTCTAATTTTGATTTCTCATTCTTGAGGAAACAACTCTTTGTTGATGTCACCTACAGGGACATATTTATAAAGCAGATGTAAGTTATAGTAATAGATCAATGGTTTTATGACACTCACTGAGATAGTGAGACTTCAGAGCAATTCCGTGAAATGCTGTAGGTTTCAGCATGTCTATGTTAAAGGAAAAAAAGTTTTATTCATAGGGTTGGTGTGACGGCTCCACTGGTTTGCCAGAAAGCCCGACAATCTAAGTTCAATCCCTGAAACCCGCCTAAAGTTGGAAAGAGAACCCAATCCTGCAAGTTATGCTCTAACCTCTACCCTAACTCTATAGTATATATATACACAACAAATCAAAACAAAATCATATGTAAATAGATTTTATTTACATAGAAAAACTTTATCTTCAGAAACCATGCAGAGCCTTATAAATAGCTCAGCATTAAAAGCCAGACAAGAGGACTGTTGATATAGGGTCATTGGGTAAGGACACTTGCCTCCAAGTCTGATGACCTGAGTTTGATCTCCATGACACACATGATGGAGAAAGAGAACTAACATCTGCAATTTGTCTTCTGGCCTCAACATGTGCCATCGCATGCATACATTCAAATAAATAAAACTGTTTTTAAGTGTGGAAAACTAAACCGGAATAATTTCCTGAACAAGAATTAATCCCAAACTCCTTTTCGCTAATTTATCCTGCCGTTTCTCTTCATGAATTCTTCTTTTTTTTCTTTCTTTTTTTTTAAGAAACAAAATCTACATTTTATTTTATTTTATTTTTTATCAATTACATTTTATTAACTCTGTATCCCAGCCGTGTCCTGATCCCTCATTCCCTCCCAGTCCCTCCCTCCCTCCCTCCTCTCCACCGTGCCCCTTTCCAAGTCCACTGATGGGGGGACCTCCTCCCCATTCATCTGATCCTGTTTTGTCAGGTATCTTCAGGACTGGCTGCAAAGCTCTCCTCTGTGGCCTAACAGGACTGCTCCTCCCTTGGGGGGGTGGGGAAGCCAAAGAGCCAGTCATTAAGTTCCTGTTAGAAATAGTACTTGTTCCCCTCACTATGGGAAACCAATTGGTTACTGAGCTACCATAGGCTACATCTGAGCAGAGGTTCTAGGTTATATTTATACATGGTCCTTGATTGCATGTCAGTCTCAGAAAAGACCCTGTGCCCAGATATATTTGGTCCTTGTGGAGCTCCTATCCTTTCCCCATCAGATTAACTCCCCTTCTTTCTTATGATTCCCTGTACTCTGCCAAAGGTTTGGTCATGAGTCTTTGCTTTGAAAACACTGCTAGTTAGAGTCTTTCAAATGCGCTCAGTAGACTCCTGTCATACGTTCAATGCACATCCCATCTGTCTTTCTAAACGAGGATTGATCATCTTACCCCATGTCTGCTCTCTTGATTATCTTTTTTAGGTGTATAGATTTCATTATGTTTATTATATCTTATAGGTCTATATAAGTGAGTATATACCGTGTTTGTCTTTCTCCTTCTGGGATATTTCACTCAGGATGATCTTTTCTAGATCCCACCATTTGTCTGCAAATTTCATGATTTCCTCCTTTTTGATTGCTGAGTAGTATTCCATTGTGTAAAAATACCTCAATTTCTATACCCATTCCTCTGTTGATGGACATCTGGGTTGTTTCCAGGTTCTGGCTATTACAAATAAAGCTGCTATAAACATGGTTGAGCAAATATCCCTTTTGTGTACTTGAGCAAACTTTGGGTATATACCTAGCAGTGGTATAGCTGGGTCTTGAGGAAGCACTATTCCTAATTGTCTTAGAAAGCTCCAGATAGATTTCCAGAGTGGTTGTACCAGTTTACATTCCCACCAGCAGTGGAGGAGGGTTCCCCTTTCTCCACAACCTCTCCAGCATGTGTTGTCCCTTGAGTTTTTCACCTTGGCCATTCTGATGGGTGTAAGGTGATATCTCAGGATCGTTTTGATTTGCATTTCCCTGATGGCTAATGAGGATGAGCATTTCTTTAAGTGCTTCTCTGCCATTCGATATTCCTCTACAGAGAATTCTCTGTTTAGCTCTGTTCCACATTTTTTAAGTGGATTACTTGGTTTGCTGCTTTTCAGCTTCTTTAGTTCTTTGTATATACTCGATATTAGTCCTGTCAGATAAAGGGTTGGTGAAGATTCTTTCCCAATCTGTAGGCAGTCGCTTTGTTTTGATGACAGTGTCCTTTGCTTTCCAGAAGCTTTTCAGTTTCATGAGGTCCCATTTATTGATTGTTGCTCTTACAGCCTGTGCTGTTGGTGTTCTGTTCAGGAAGTTGTCTCCTGTGCCAGTGAGTTCTAGGCTGTTCCCCACTTTTTCTTCTAACAGATTTAGAGTATCTGGTTTTATGTTGAGGTCTTTGATCCACTTGGACTTTAGTTTTGTGCAGGGTGATAAATTGTTGGGAGCCGTGACTCCAGTGGCCTGCTTTGATATTTAAATCCCAGTGGAGAGATGGCTTTTAGCAGGCCTTTACTAATGGCAGAGAACTTGCAAGTCCATCTCCTTTTGTTTGTGACAGCAGGTGGGATAGCTTGTGAGGGTCACACCTCTTCCTCAGGCTCCTTGTGCAAATTAAACCATTGTTCTGAGATATTTCCACTCTGGCTTAGAAACTCTACAATAAAAAGACAGGCCGACAGTTACTGCAGAAGAAGGCCGACTCTTGTGTAAACAGGAGTCAAATAAGCAACTAGATACAATGTTGTGCGATGGGAGGAGCTAGAGAACAGGAGGAGGAGCTCCAGGAGAAAGCACGAGAAGAAAGCACGAGGAGGGCAGAGCTGGAGGAGAGAGCTTAGAGGATGTGGAGCATGAACCAGACCTAAGATTTCACAAAAAACAAGTATAATGTGGAAAATCTAAATGTTAGGAAACAGAGGGCTGGAGGCAGAGACTTGAGACTTGCTGCTTGCACTGCTTGCTGCAGCAGCCTGCCTTTTGCCATGGCTGTCGAGTCTGGACCTTTAAAAAGTTTCCTGTGTGCTGTGTGTTTATTTTATTAATTTTAATCCTCACTCCCAACTCAAGAACCGTTCGACTCTGCTGGCTGGCTCCGTCAATAAATATAGATCTATTTTCATTTTTCTGCATGTGGACATCCAGTTGGACCAGCACCATTTGTTGAAGATGCTGTCTTTTTTCCATTGAATGGTTTTGGCTTCTTTGTCAAAAATGGAGTATTCATAGGTGTGTGGGTTTATTTCTGGGTCTTCTATGCGGTTCCATTGATCTTCCTTTCTGTTTTTATGCCAATACCATGCAGTTTTTATTACTATTGCTCTGTAGTACAACTTGAGATCGGGGATGGAGATACTTCCAGATGATCTGTTGTTGTACAGGATTGTTTTGGAGATTCTGGGTTTTTTGTTTCTCCATATGAAGCTGAGAATCTTTTTTTCAAGGTCGGTAAAGAATTGAGTTGGTATTTTGATGGGAATTGCAGGCAGAAGCTGGGTGTTTTTATGACTTATTTTAGTTCTTGCTTAGCAATTACTACTTTAACTCCTTTAAGGAAATTGTTTGGGCACTATCGACTCAGCTTAGATGGAGAGATGCTACATGGAGTGGGCAGAGCTTTAACTGAATTCTAAAAGTTGAGAGCCCCCTAGGTAAGGAAAGCAGAAGAGTATGTGGGCTTCTTCACAGGACTATGCAGAAAGGGACAAAGGTCCTTTGAGACAGAAAGAGCTCTTTGCATTCATTCTGATTACAGGAATCCAGATAAGTAAGCAGGGTTCTCCAAACTTCAGGCTTTAAACAAAAGACGACAGCTTGGCAGACCCTGTCCATTGCCCATCTCCTTCCAGCCTTCCTGTCCAGAGATTCTCAAGTCAAGACACCACCATGGTTAAGAGTCTCCACTCTGAAGTCAATGGTGATCTTCCAACTGATTTTAAGCAGGAACGGAAATTATTATTTTTATGGAGTAAGAAGACTCCTCTACCTGTAGAAAAATGAATAAAGAAAGCATTCAATATCCTCAATGGATCTTTTTGTTATTGTTTTGGAGTTTGCTTACTTGTTTGTTTGTTTTTGAATCCTGGTCTTATCTAGCTCAGGCTGACCTGGAACTCCTGATCCCCCTGCCTCCACCTCCAAAAGTGTAGGATCAGAGACCTGTGCTAGCATGCTTGGCATACAGTTATTTTTGAGGCATTAAAAAAATGAAATTCTGTCATTTGAAATAATATGGATGAAACTGGGGATCATGACATGAAATGAACCAGAAACAGAAAGGTGAGCACTGTAAGAGAAATGCAGAATCTGAAAATGCTGATTTTATAGACCTAGAAAATAGAATAGAGTGGCTACTGAAGACTTAACAAAGGCAGTTAGAGGAGAAAGGTAATGAGAGGACATTAGTCAGTAAATTCAAAGTTACAGTGAAGAGGGAATAGGTCCTGATGTTCTCTTACAATGACAGCTAACATTAATGTCATATGAATTTCAAGATAGCTAGAGGAAGAGATTACAGTTGATCTCATCACTATATCTGATCAAGATTTGAAGTGACATATATGCTAATTAATACTGTTTGATCATTGCATAAAATACATACATTGTAACCCATATATGTCTTGTCAATTAAAAGTAAAATTTATGGGCTGGGAAGATGATTCAGCCAATAAATGCTCACTATGCAAGCATAAGGACCTGAGCTGGTATCCCAGCATCCACATACAAGTGCCAGCGTTCCAGAACCAAGGAGACAGACAGGAGACCACCTGGGGCCTGTTAGCCAGCCAGTTTAGCCAAATTAGCGAGCTCCAGGTTCAACAACAAACCCTGTCTCAAAAAACCAAAGGGGAGAATAAGTGAAGAAGATAGTGGATGTCAACCTCTGCCCCAACCCTACACACACACAGCGTTCAGCGAGGCACTGCGGTGCTCATCTATAATCTCAGCTGCTCAGGAGGCTGAGGCAGGTGAGTCAAGAGTTCAAGGGCGCCCTGGGCACCTAGAGAAACTACTTCCAAGTAGAAAAAAATTAAAGTGCTGTGGTATCACTTCTTAGGAGAGCACTGCGCTTATATAAACAAAGCCGTGGGCTCACTTCCCAGCACCAAAAATAAGATAGATAGGTAGATAGGTAGATAGATAGATAGATAGATAGATAGATAGATAGATGATAGGTAGATAGATAGATAGATAGATAGATAGATAGATAGATAGATAGACAGATTGATTCAGCATTTGTGATGAGTAAAGAAAAAAAACCAGGTAATTCTGAATCCGAGGACTAACAGACAAAAACAAGTTGTTTTTAGATAACATGATTTTTTGAAGGACAGGAAAGCATTGACGTCAGATTACATCAAGTGCCTGCCCCATGTGACAGGAAGGGTGTTAGAAATCCCACTGAAAGCGCCGTCACCAGAGTAAGAAGCATAGGAATAATGACAGGCGGGAGGAACATTTTTGTTGGGAGGAACAGTGTATGAATATTGTTATTTCTATCGAGAATTTTAAGTTAGTGGGTGAAGAGAACTAAGACAGATTGAAATGAGCTGGACACAGTGGCTCAGACCTTTAAATCACAGTGTTCTGGGAGGATGAGACAGGAGTTCAAAGTCAGCCAGTACTATACAGTGAGAAACTTTCACTATATAAAGAAAAAAAATAAGATTGCCAGCCTTGATTCTGTTTTTCATCTTGTTTGTTTGTTTGGGGGCTTGAACTTAAGGCCTCAAACATCTGCTCTATCACAGAAGTACACCTTCAGCACCCTTTTTATATTTTCCTGACGGGAGACACTTGAACGTATTTTTAGCTACAGCTATAGGGTTGAAGATGCTATAGTAGAGCAGGTGTGGCTGACTGACAAGGTCTCAGATGATGCAGTTGATAACACCATCGAAAATTTACTGCATCAATAGCATGGCACAGAGTAATATGGGATAAGGGCCCAAACGTTTATACTTGAGAACCTCTTTCCTTTTACACAGAAAAAAAAAAATATTTCTGAAGATGAAAAGAATTTAAAGACTGACCCCTGAAGTGCAAACAGTTCTCCTAGTTATGCCAGATGGAAATGAAGCAGAGACAATAGGATCACCACCAATTTGCCAGGAAAAGATGGATTCTCTGTCGATACCGCCTCTCTAGAGCCTTCCGCTTCATCTGCTCCCTGGAGGCCGTCAAACCGTGGATACTTGAACAGAGGCTAATGAGTTACAAGGGGCAAGACGCTCTTGGGGCCACTGAAAACAAGCACAGCCTCAAGCATCTCACTCCCTAAAGCCACCCTGGATCTTGGTGGCTCATAAAAAGATGCCTCAGCTATAGCATTAGCCCTTTTATCCATGGGCAGATTCCACAGACTTCAGATCCAACTTCTGTTTAATTGTTGGACTCTAAAATGTGTGGACAAACTTCCCGGGAAGATCCTAGAGGTGACATAGGTTATGCCAACAGTAACCATTGAAAAGATTACTATCAAATTCAAAGGCCTGAGTAGCATTTGATCATTATCTGTTTTCAGAGATCATCCAAAGAACAACATATTTAAAGCATGCTTTCATGTGGATTTTATATTAATTCTAAGAATTCTATTTTACCTATGCCATCACATAGCCCTGCATTACAGTTTCTCAGCCAAACTCGTAGACTGGTAATCACAGAACGTGTCTTATTTGAAGATGTGACTTTAATTTGCTAATATTAAATCTCAAATCAACACTGGAATTCGGGGCTCAAAGACCATCTTGCTTCTTCTAGAAGGCAGTCTGCAATCTTTGCTATTCATCTTCTGAAGATTCCATGTTTTTGATCCAACACCAACTCAGCTGATCCCCAAGCCAGCCAAGGTTGTTTTTTTTTTTTTGTTTTGTTTTGTTTTGTTTTTTGTTTGTTTTTTTTTTTCACTTCTGATTTAGACCCAATAGAATCCTGGGTATTACCTAGAAAAATAATATCATACATAACTTCATTAATGGAATAACTTCTCCGCTAGAGTAGGAACCTGATTTCCAGATTAAATGAGTATTCTTGCATCCAAGTAAAAGAGTGTAAATATTTTCTATTCCGTTCAAACTAAACTCTATGTGGAAATCCCACACGTCTTAAAATGTGCAATCTGTATTGATTGCGGTCTTTCAGTTGTTGCAAAGGTGTGTTTATGAAAAGATTTAGCTGGGTATTCCTGGCAAGTAACTTCCACCGTATGTGCACCAAAAGAAAAAAATAGTGTCTAAATCATAGTGTCAACAATTGTCGTGGTCAATATATCTAATTTATGACCTTGAAATAGGCTATAAGTAATACCTTCAGCTTTGGTCTTCCACTGCTCAATGAGAATGAATTTATAATAAGAAAGCATTGCAATTTGACATATGTAACTAAGGTGTCTTCATGGGTTGACACTCTTCTGCCTCATAAAAGGCCCGACAAAGGTCAATCCTAAACTCTGGTCCTTGCCTTTGAATATATAATCAAGTTAACATGACGTTACAGTTAATTTAGTTAGCCTCAATCCAATATGACCACTAGACTAATAAAACAAAAAGAAAATGTTGTTTGACATGAAGACAGAGCTTGAAGCTCCACAGATACAAACGACAGAACGCTAAGGAGTGCCAGAAAACCACCAGAAAGACAAAATGAAACAAGAAAAGATTCAGGTTTCTGGAGGTTTCCAAGGGCTCCCAGCCCTGCTTTTACCTTGAGTTTGGACTTACAGCCTTCAGAACTGTGAAACATCAAATTTCTACTGTATTGAGACCTCCTGTTCATCACAGACAGACCCAGAAAACAAATACAACTGTATGGAAATGTATCTTGAAATAACCTATGCTAATTTGATTCTGCCTTATTGATTACAATGAATTACATATGTCTCATCAGAATGTATGTTTTTCTTCGTTCAGATTATCTGCTGTGGAACCCTGAGAACAAAATCACCTTAACAGCATATTGTAAATAAGTTAACCAGACATTTTTAAGAAAATAATTCAAAAATAATAGAGTCTTCTAAAATGCTTTAAGAGGCTTCAACTGGACAGCATGGTGGTCAGAAGACATTTAAACGTAAGTGCCAACAGCATTCAACAAAAACTGATTCTTAGATTGACACTATGTTTAGAATTCTGGGTGTCTTGGAACAACTCTACTAACGTGAAAGAAAAAGAAATTCTAAACCCTATTGTCACTGGAGAATGTACTTTTGCTGATGAGCTCTAAATCAAAATAGGATGTTATAGCTATTGAGCCTGCCTGGGTTTCAATAAAGAATGAAAAGGCAGAGACACTATCTCTTCTATTTGGAAAGAGAAACAGCTGGGAAATGGATATGGGATGCAGATTAAAGTCTCAAGACTTATTAATGGCAGATACACTTAGAATGCAAGTATTTTACTCTCATTTTTGGGGATTTTAGAATTTATTCCATATTACTCTCCCCTTTTTGTCCTGATAGTTACTGCCACTAAAACAATCACTGGAGAGAACATAAAGAAGCAGGAGCCCAAGAATCCAACAAGAAAGGCACAGTAGACAGAAGGTAAAGTATCTCCTCAGCCAGTCAGAAACCTTTCGAATAGAGGGATTACATTTATAAAGGATTAACCGAGTCCCACGAGATCCCACACAAGACAGCAACAAAAGACAATGTATGACTTTGCATGACTGCTTATCAACATCCATGTCTAATGGATGGGAGGAAACGGAAATGAAACTTCATCTTTCCCAACAGACTGAGTTTTTCAGGCACTAACCTTTCCCTTCTACATGAGATAATGAAACTTGCATAGCTATTGTTCAATATTTTCTTCCAGGACACCTAAAACCTTCAGTGATTCCTAAATTAGTTACTAATAATCTATGGCCATTTTTAAAGACAGAGTCTCATCTAGCCCCACCCGTCCTTGAACTTTTCATGTAACTGGAGATGGCTTTGGAAAACTAATCCTTCTACCCTGAGATTATGTGTTTGAACTACCATACCGAGCCAGCATCGTGAACATGTTTAAGCTTATATTTTTATTTCATTTTAAGCTTTCGTGTTTATTTACTCAAGAAATTTACCCCGGCCCATTTCTTTTTATTTTCACGCTTTGTAATATTGTAAACATTTTTAACTGTTTAAAGTATCATGCGAAGCAATTGGTTTCTTTATGGCATCTTCGTGCATATATGTCGTACTTTATTCTAATTTACCCCCCTCCTCTGCTGCCCAGACCCCTTTGTAGGTCACAGCTATGTTGCTGTTAGGGCTGAAGATGGAGCTCAGCTGTAGAACTGTTCAGGATGCTGGTGGCTCTGGTGCTATGTAGTACTATACATTTGATCATGGGAGGCCTATGCGAGAAAGAAATGCAAAAGGGACTTCATGACCAGTTATTTAAATAAGAAAGAGGATTCCTTTATGAAGCTGATATTAAAGTTCAGAGTAAAAAGGTGGGGGAAAAAGCTCTGTTACACTGAGAATTTTTTTTAATTATAAAGTGAGAAAAGGAGCAAGCATTGGACAGTTCCCAGCTCTTTGCTGGAGGGCACCAATAAGGAATCAATGCCCTGAAATCTAAAACCATTTGCGGTAGTGGCTTTCCAGTCATCCAAATTATTCTAGGTTATGGGACCTGTCCATATTCCATTTGCATAAGTATTAAAATTCGTTGCTCTACTATAAGTTGTCAAATGCTATCTTTCCTTTCCTATGTATTTTCAAACAATGAATATTTTTCCTGTGCAGAAAAGAACTAGAAAAAGCATTCTAAAATATTTCAATTCTTTGATGAGACCTAAGATAGAAGGATCAAGACAAAAGCAAATTTGTATCTTACTGAGGAAATTTGGATTTAATTTCGAGACACTCAACTCTCTCTAAAGTTCATCCAATCACAAAAAGGCAGGGTGCCTGGCAGTTATGAGAGCATACTGTAAATCCAGATTAAGCCTTTCCTCTACCATCTATTAGGCGACTTGACCCAGATGAAGAGCTGTGCCTCCTACTGCTTAACACACTCATGCTCTCAACAAAGGTAACAACACTAAATGAAGCTGTTTCAAGAAAAGACATAGAAAATGATGCTGCTGTGGAAAACAGCAACACAGTAGCTGCTTGCAAGCAAAAGTATCAGCCATTTCCCAATAAAGAACAGGAGAAGAACACAGCATAGGGCCTCCAGGTAAGAGTTAGCTCTCTTGCTTCCCACAGGTAGACTGCAATGGACAGAGCTAACGGCAGCATCTTTTCCGGATTCATTCTCCTGGGCTTCTCCAACAGGCCTCAGCTGGAAACAGCCCTCTTCGTGGTCATTCTGGTCATCTATTTCTTGAGCTTCCTGGGCAACAGTACCATCATCCTGCTGTCGGTGGTAGACCTTCACCTCCATACCCCCATGTATTTCTTCCTTTCTAATCTCTCCTTCATGGATCTGTGTCTGACTACTTGCACTGTCCCTCAGACGCTGTTCAACTTCAAGGGTAAGGACAAGACCATCACGTACGGTGGCTGTGTGACCCAGCTGTTCATTGCCCTGGGACTCGGGGGAGTGGAGTGTGTGCTCTTATCGGTGATGGCTTACGACCGCTACGCCGCTGTCTGCCGCCCGCTCCACTACACGGTGATCATGCATCCACAGCTCTGCTTACAGCTGGTTATAACCGCCTGGCTCACCGGCTTCGGTAACTCCGTGGTACAGACAGTACTGACCATGACTCTCCCCCTCTGCGGCAGAAACCAACTGGACCATTTCTTCTGCGAAGTTCCAGTGATGCTGAAACTAGCCTGCACCAACACCTTCATTAACGAGGCTGAGCTCTTTGCTGTCAGCGTCTTTTTCTTGGTGGTACCCCTCTCGCTCATCTTAGTGTCCTATGGCCACATTACCCGTGCAGTTCTGAAGATAAAGTCGGCCCAGGGGAGGCGGAAGGCGTTTGGAACCTGCGGCTCGCACCTTCTGGTGGTGATTATCTTCTTCGGCACACTCATCTCCATGTACCTCCAGCCTCCCTCCAGTTACTCACAAGATGTGAACAAAAGCATTGCACTTTTCTACACTCTGGTGACTCCTCTGCTGAATCCCCTGATTTACACGCTGAGGAACAAGGAAGTCAAAAGCGCTCTCAGGAGAATCGTGGGAAGAACCGCAGATTCAAGAAAGAGTTAACGCAAGGCTTCCGGTCCTCAACCCTTGAGCTTTGGGAGACTTCTGTGTATCTGAAAACTAGTTTCAACTTACGCTAATAAGCCTTCACGAATCATCTACGTACCAAGCACTGTTTTGAGAACTCAGTTGGGTTGATAGATGAAGAAATGATTAGAGATAGATAATAGGTAGATAATCTAAATCTTGTTACTATGGAATTAAACCTTACAGAGAAACTAGAAGAAAGATAAGGTAACCTAAATTGGATATATCACATATTAGAGTGCCACGTGGAATGAATAAATAATAAGCACATATAATTTCTGTATAATCATGTGGGATATTTTTCTTAGAAATGCAGTCTAACGTGTTATGGTACATGCTTGTAATCCCAGCACTAGGTATTAAGTATCAGGAAAACCATTAAGTCCAAAGCCAGCCTTTGGCTATAGAGTGAGTATCAAGCCGGTCAAGGATACACAGTAATCCTATCTTTTAAAAAATGCAATCTGCTGGGTAAATCTCGAAGCAAAAATTTGAGTGAAATGCTATCATTTTTAAATTAAAATTTTAATTACCATGAATTAACTATATAATTTCTTAAAACAATATTTAGTATTTGTGTTTGTATGTCTGTATGTGAATGACTGTTTTCATAAAATCAAAATTTAATAAAAACCTAAAAATATTTTAACTAACCAATGATTTTAACATTTATTTAAACATTTTGTGCATGTAAATACAATAGTATATACTGAAATAGATTTGTAAAAATTAAGCAAAAGACACAATCAAATTATCTGGAAAACTCAGGGTGCTTATAAATTCTTGAATGTTTCTTATTTTGACAACAGTGAGTTTGAAGGTTTGGTATTACTACATTAATTAAATGATGGAACAAAGCTTTCATTGTATCAATTAAAATTAATTAGCACATTGTTGAGTGAACTCTGTAGTGATTTTCTGCTTCTGTACTAAATAACTTTTGATGACTTCTTTTTTTTTAGTGTACAATACAAAAGAATGATTTATTTTAATGATAATTTGTTGGACTTTTCTTTACATCCATAACAAGTAGTTTCATTAAAAACATATTGGTTTATGATACAAAAGTTTCATAGAAAAATTTTTTGTAAGACCTTTAGTGGATGCCAGATCATATTTAGTACCAAGCCTGAAACGATGGCAAGATTTTGGATGAAAATATAACTTTGACATTTTCAGTGTCATCTAATATAAACAAGACTTTAAATTCCAAACCTAGCATCTCCACTGATTTTTTTTTTTTTCATTTCTGGGATAAAATATTTCCATAGTTCTGTACCTCACTTTTTTAATTGGATTATTTGGTTTGTTGATGTTTAACTTCAGTTCTTTATATATTCTGCATATTAGGGTTGGGGAAGATCCTTTCCCAGTCTGTAGGCTGTCATTTTGTTCTGATGACAGTGTCCTTTGCTTTACAGAAGCTTTTCAGTTTCATGAGGTCCCATTTATTAATGGTTGATCTTAGAGCCTGTGCTGTTGGTGTTCTGTTCAGGAAGTTGTCTCCTGTGCCAATGAGGTCAAGGTTCTTCCCCACTTTTTCTTCTAACAGATTTAGAGTGTCTGGTTTTATGTTGAGGTCTTTGATCCACTTGGACTTTAACTTTGTGTAGGGTGATAAATATGGGTCTATTTTCATTTTTCTACATGTAGACATCCAGTTAGTTCAACCATTGTTGAAGATGCTCTTTTTTTTCCATTGTATGGTTTTAGTTTCTTTGTCAAAAATTAAGTTTCCATGGGTGTGTGGGTTTACTTCTGGGTCTTCAACTCAATTCCATTGGTCCACCAGTTCTGTTTCTATGCCAGGACAAAGCTAAACAGAGAATTCTCAACAGAGGAATATCAAACGACAGAGAAACACTTAAAGAGATGCTCAACATCCTTAGTCATTTCGGAAATGCAAATCAAAACAATCCTGAGATTTTAACTCACACCCATCAGAATGGCTAAGATCAAAAACTCAAGGGATGATCCATGCTGGAGAGGATGTGGAGAAAGGGCAACCCTCCTCCATTCTGGTGGGAATGTAACCCTGTACAATGACTTCGGAATCAATCTGGCGCTTCCTCAAAAAATTAGGAAGAATGCTACTTCAATATCCAGCTATACCACTCCTAGGCATATACCCAAAATATGCCCCACCATTTGATATGGACATTTGCTTGTAGCAACTCTATACATAATAGCCAGAATCTGGATACAACCTAGGTGTCCCTCTACAGAGGAATGGATGCAGAAAGTGTGGTACATTTACACAATGGAATACTATTCAGCAATTAAAAAAAAAAAAAAGAAATCATGAAATTTTTAGGCAAATGGTGGGAACTAGAAAAAATCATCCTGAGCAAGGTAACCCAGAAGCAGAAAGACACATATGATATATATTCACTTTTAAATAGATATTAGACATATAATAATATAGGATAAACATACTAAAATCTATAGCCCTGAAGAAGGTAAACAACAAGGAGAACTCTAGGGAAGATGCCTAATCTTCACTCAGAAGGGCAAACAGGATAGACATTGGAAGTAGGAGAAGACAAGGAACAAGACAGGAGCCTTCCACAGAAGACCTCTGAAAGACTCTACCCACCAGGTTATCGAAAGAGATACTGAGACCCCTAGCCAAACAAAGAAGGAAATAAAAACTCTGTGTTGTGCCAACATAATCAGACAATGTAGATGGCAGCAATCTTTCCATGGAAACTTTTTAAAAATTTAAATTTATTTATATATTTATTTATTATGATTTATTCAATCTGTATCTCTGCTGCAGCCCCCTGCCTTGTCTCCTCCCTGTCCCACCCTCTCTCCCTCACTCTTCAGCCCCTATGCTCTTTCCTTAGTCTCCTGATAGGGAAGGACCTTCTCCCCCTCTATCTGACCCTAGCTCAACAAGGCTGGTTGCATCAACTTCCTCTGTGGTCGGCAAGGCTGCACCCCCCCAGGGGGAGGTGATCAAAGAGCTGGTCACTGAGTTCATGTCAGAAACAGCACCCTGTACCCCTTACTAGGGAACCCACTTGGAAACTGAGCAGCCAATGGGTTTCCTTTGAACAGGGGTCTAGGTCACTGTGAAACTTCACAGCCTCTAATCTTATGAGTCAATCAAATAAATTCCTCCTCATAACTATAAATATTCTCTGTTTCTATTCATCTGGAGAACCTTAGTACAGATGGATAACCATCAGCAAAAAACAACATCTGACTATAATATCTAACTACAATAGTGGATTCTCCAGTTTCATCTTACAGTTTAAAGTGTTTTCCTGTGTACTTTAAAACACAAGATTATTTTGTAATAATATTTTATATCTTTATAATATATTTTATAAATATTTTATAATCTTTGTTGTCAGGTGTGTGCATGCCAAGGGTTGTTAGGTCTTCTTTTGTATTTAACCTTTGTATCATTTTACCAAGTTTCTCGTTATTGCTGGTAATTTTTTATGCTTTGGAATCTTCTCTATCTAAAATTAGTACTCACTAGAACTATATGCTTCTATTTCTGTATTCATAATCAGTATGGGATATTTATAGATAATATATTTGAGCCTTATCTTTTGATTCCTCTTGGCAATCTTAATATTTTCATTAGCATATTTATATCATTGGGGCTTAAAGTTATTATCCACACAGTTAAATAAATATCTATTGTATTTGCTAATGTTTTGTTCTCACTGCCCTGGTCATTGTTATTGTATTTGTTTTCTGCTCTCATTTTGCCTTGTATTTTTTAATTGCACATTTTATGTATCATGACACTTACTTGTCCTGAATTGTACTAATAAAATAATAAATCTTACGCAGCTGCCCTAAAGTTTGCATTATCATCTACATATAATTTAAATATGTTTTAAAACAGTTTCACAGATATCAAGTGTATCTTTTTTAAGATTTATTTATTATTTATACAGCATTCTGCCTGCATGTGTGCCTGTGCACCAGAAGAGAGCATCAGCTCTCACTATAGATGGTCGTGAGCCACCATGTGGTTGCTGGAAATTGAACTCAGGACCTTTGGAAGAACAACCAGTATTCTTAACTTCTGGGCCATCTCTCCAGCACCCCAAATGTCTTATAATAACAAAATATTTCTAATTCCTCCTTGTTGTTCCTTAAGTCATTGCTATAATTCATTCCACATATACATCAGCATACATAAAATTTATGCTGTTTATGTGTACATACATGTTATGTATAGATAAAAGAATGAGCTGTTGCTAGGTATGTTGCTCAGGTGATAAAGTATGTGCCTAGCATGCATGAAGCACTGGTATGTGCCTGGCATGAATGAAGCACTGCATAAACTGGGGAGGGGGTACAGAACCATAACTCCACTCAGAAGGTGGAAGCAAGAGGATCAGGAGTTCAAAGCCATCTCCAGCTACATAGTTAGTTCAGAGCCAGCCTGGAATACATGAGATCTTATCTTTAAAACATACATTGTTCTCTCCTTACACAGAGGGCCTCTGAAAGAATCTACCCAAAGCAGATGCTGAGACTCATTACCAAACTTTGGGCCGTGCAGCCAATCTTAGGAAAGAACAAGGAGAAAGTAAGACCTAGAGAGAATAGGAGCTCCACAGGGAAAGCAACAGAACCAAAAAAATCTAGACACAGGGGCCTTTTCTGAGACTGATACTCCAACCAAGGACCATTCATGGATATAACCTATAACCCCTGCTCAGATGGCAGTTCAGTCTCCATGTGGATTTCCTAGTAAGGGGAACAGGGACTGTCTCTGACTTGAACTTAGTAGCTGGCTCTTTGATCACCTCTCCCTGAGACGGGAACAGCCTTACCAGGCCACAGGACAATGCAACCAGTCTTGACAAGACCTGATAAGCTAGGGTCAGATGGAAGGGGAGGAGGACCTCCCCTATCAGTGGACTTGGAAAAGGGCATGGGAGGAGATGAGAGAGGAAGGGTGGGATGGGGAGGGAATGAAGGAAGGAGTTTCAGCTGGGATACAAAATGAATAAACTGTAATTAATATATAAAAATTTAATTTAAAAAACATACATTGTTGATTCCCACAGTTTAGAGAAATATTCCCCAATAACTTGTGTATTAAAAGCTTAGCCACTGGCTATGATGCTAATGGGAGGCATTAGAACTTTTAAAAGGTAAAGCCCAGAGGGAGAAATTTAGATAACTAGAGAACTTCTTTGCAGGAGATATTGGATCTATCTATCTATCTATCTACCTATCTTTTCTATCTAACTCTTCTCTCTTGCCTTACATCATATGAAGATGCCCAGGCTATTTATTCTACTAGGCAATAGTGGGAGGGGTGATAAGCAGGCATGAGCCATCCAAGGCCAGTGACCCCAAGCTAACCTTGTACCTAAGTCAAACAAATTATCTGAGTCAATTAAAAAACAGAACTACTCAACTTGGTACAGTTCAAATTCCTGATGCACCTAATTGCACACTATATAAATGATTGTTGTTAAGCCATTTAGTTTTGCAGAGATTCGTTATACAGAAAACCACTTGCTGGTGCAAACCTATTGACAGTTAAAGATATGCATTATAAGAATAGCAATAGCATGCATGCACTGCACAAACTGGCCATCTTTCCCATGTGTATAAAAAATCCTGGAGCAGAACATTTCCAAGACCTTTGGTATTAGCCCCAGGAAAAGCTATGCACTGAGCCTATAAAAGCTCACTCCACTATTATGTTACTCCCAGTACTGAGGAATAGAACATATGATGAAATACATGCATCCTGGCTACATACACATTGTCTCATCTCCTTTGTCATAAAATGGGGCCTTGAACGTCAGGTACCATTGAAAGATCAGGCATTTGTAAGCTCAAGAAGGTAATGCTAACAGAATGCTTTGACCAGGGAACATAGAACCTACATTTAGGGAACTGTCAGCCCTACTAAATAAGAAGCTGTTCTTCAAGCTGTTGTGATGTTTGTTGTTTGACTGTGTCCTGAGAGTGGGAAAGAAGAAAAGCTGCAACCTTGTTGGAAGCATACAAGCAATCTCTAGATGTTTTCTCTGGGTCTCCCTGGGGAATCATCTTCCACAGTATTGTCCCTACAGTAACAAGTGGAAAACCACAAAGGATATAAAGTAATTATTACTGGAGTTCAGGGACTTTGTCAAGATTGGGTCCCCACAGGCCTCAAAGAAGCTTTGAGCTTTAATATAGAGAAGTCCTTTGGCCACGCTCATTCACACTACACCTTTTGAAACCTGCTTTAAAATTGGTCCTTCTCTCATCCGTGTGCATTCTGAGCAAAGGACCGCAGTCTCACATTTTGTATTTTTCATTACCTCCAAGTGAGACGTGGAAGTTAATTCACTGAAAGAAATCACATGAGCACCTGGTAAGTGTGCATGGAAGTAAACAGGGGAAGTGAGCAGATCGGGAAAATCAGGAAGAAAATGCGTCAGTCTTTAGACAAGCAAGATAAGTTCAGACTGTAGGCAACCTACAGTCAGTACCTAAAACCACCTTAGAATTTGTTAAACAAAAAGTGGGTGCCTGCCTTTGAAGATATGAAATCCATGATTCAGCAGAGACATGGTGGAAAATGGACTAGATTTCAAATCAAGGAATTCTGTCAGGGGCTTAATATCAGTGAGCTTTCTTAGCATGTGTGAGGCCCTGAGGTCAGTCCCCATAACCACAAAAAGAAGGGAAAGGAGGAGGGCAAAGGGGAGGGAAGGAAAGGAGGAAAGAAAGGAAGGAAGAATGGAAAGAAAAAAAAAACCTTATTTCGGGTCCTGACTCTACTAAAACATTGACAGCATAATAAGAGTGCAATGCACAGGTGATGATGGCCAAGATGAAGACATATGATTACAAGGTTGCTATGGTTACCAGCAAACGTTGAAAATGTGTGGTGTGGCAGAGAGTGCTGAATAGTGGTGACTACCGTGTTGTTGTTGTTGTTGTTGTTGTTGTTTTTATCTTGGTGAAGAAGTTATGATTTCCTGTACTGCTGTAGAATGTATTCATTTGGCTTTGTGTGCTCTTAATAGAAAAAAAAAAGTCTTTGTTAAGGGAAAGTGAAAGGTGTAGTGTCTTTGATGGGCTGTGGTCACTCTACCTTTTATGTCTTCACATGGCCACGCAGGACTCCGCAGCAGCTGTATCTGCAGTGCTGTATCTACCTCTTTGTGTGTGCCATCACTTACTGAGAAGCTGCTTCTGCTCCTTACAGGATACTGTAAGCTGTAGACAGTCCTTTTATGCGTGCTCCATAAACAACTGCTTTGTTACAGGATTGTACTAAGAGCTTATGACAATCTCTAATAATAGGCATGAGTGAAAATAAAAGGGAGAAAAGACTAGAAAAAGATTATCTGTAGTTGAAATTTCTAGGTAAACAACAAGGATGTAATTGGCCAAAACCATAATCAAAATGAAGGAGCCTGTGCCTTCAGAACTAAGTGGAATTAGACTCTAATTCCATTTTGGCATGAAGGCCAAAGGCACAGAGATTAAGGCATGAGGAATGGGTGATGAACATACTGTAGCTTTCATCTCTTTTTCTATAAATCTATTTTCCTCCGTCTCAGCAAGCAGACGCTCTCTATTGTACAGTCCATACAGCATAAAGTGGTCATAGTTCAAATCCTAAATATTAATAATACTTCCTCTATCCAAGAATTAACCCCAGTTCAGCTGGCCAGTCCCTGCCTCCCGTAAAGTTTCCCAGGCAACAGAGTAGAAGAAAAGAGAAGACAGGAGTTGTATTCTGTTGGAAGTTTCTCTTTTCAGTCACACACTGGAAGTAGTTGCCCTCAAGGCAGAGAATTCTAAAACTGATATCCCAAACAGAGAAAGGGGCTGGTGCTGTGGACTCCAAAGATCACAAGGTCGCCTGTCAACCATGGATGTGGGAGGAGTGATGTCCCTGGCATTGAGTTTGCAGAAGCAGGCCCTGGCAGAACATTAGCAAAGAGCAGCCTGGATTAGAACAGAAGAGGTTAACAGATTCCATTACCAAGAAGAGGGCAGGAGCTCATATGAGAACTTCCTGGGATCACAAATGAAATTATGGTAAGAGGTAAAAGCAGCCATTTCTTCCGGGACAACGTAAGGTAGAAATGGAGCAAAGCACAAAAAGGAGGCTTCCGGAAATAAATATTTTATTAATTCTGCTTCCTGCAAAGCTCATAGTTTGCCTTTTGCTTCATCTGTGGCCCCTTGATAGCCTATTACAAAAATCCTGTCCCTTTTGTTCTTGACATATGCTAGAGAACACCTATTCAACTAAAATTTCAAGTGCTACATGGAAGAAACTGCCAAGTGATATAATACTATCAAACCTGTGTTTTCTGAAATCATCTATGTCTTTTGGCATAAGAATAGTTATAAACACTTACAGGATGGTAGTTTATCTACTATAAATCTTCAAACTATGGAAAGAGGTTCTAGTCATTTCTGGAAATTGCCAGAAAAATCTCCCTTGATCTGTGTGTTCCCCAGTGTCCAAAGTACCAGTGCTCTTTCACACTCAGATTCCCACCTGATGATTCAGCCAATGATAAGTAATCTGGGAGAGTCACTTCATTTTCCTTAGTTTTCACCAAAAGACTTCAATGCCTGCCCCAGACATAAGCCAGTAGACTAGGGTAGCGATCCACTACCCTACCATTTAGTGCAGCAAAGGAGTTTCCCATAGAGTTATCTTCCTTTCTGTGGTATGCGGTTCATTCCACAAAAAAAAAAAAAAAACCTAGTCTGACTTGATGAGCAAACATAAAGTACTTATAAAACTAAATGCCTCTAAAAAGATGAGCAAGATTCAGTTTATATGCTTTCGAAAATCCACATAATGAAAACAAAATGACTCTATAGTGCACTGCTAGAGAGGAAGTCACCACAGATGTACACCGGGGGAACATACCAGTCCCTAATAATAGCAGAAAAGACTCGAGTCTTCAATAAGATTTGTTGATTTATTCAACAAATACATACTAAAGACCTAAGCCAAACACTATTCTAGGTATGTAGTAGTATAAATGTTTTCTGTGTATATAAAAATTCACATTTTACCTGAATAGATTTCAATAGAGAACAAAGTATAATGATAATATATATCAGGAATGTCATAATGAGATCTATTTGCTTACATGCTAACTAAAAATAACTGTAAAAATCAGAGTAGTTTAAGAAAGAAGGCAGACAGATGTGGTTCTCCTCCTGCCTGGAAGCTGTCTCACACCAGCCCATGACATCAGGAGGGGCACAGGACAAGGAGCATGCCTGGAGTGGCCGGCAAGAACTGTACAGGGCTCACACACCCAGGAAACCACTTCAGGGAGCTAGTTCAACTTTCCAGAGAACAAAGGCTATATACCCCTTGGGGAGTCGGGGGGCCCTCCAGGCATAGGTGTACATAATTGGCTGGAACTAGGCACTTCAAGGATGCTTGGTTTGCATTAAGCAGCAGGGTCCTATCATATGAATGGAAACACAGCACCTAATTATCCTATAGGCACAGGGAGTAGAGAGCTAGCAGGGAGCTGTGCCAAAGGCCATATATCAAATGTGGTTAGGGGCATTTGTGCTAAAGAGACTCTCCAGATGAAGTCAGGCAGAGAGCAGGAGGCCCGGCTGGGGAGAGGGAGTCCTGTACTTTAGCACCAAGCTCAGATGGCTATCTGGCCTGGAAAGGCTGCAACCTCAAACAGCAGGATCCTTCCAACATCTCCCACTGTTTTATTTTATAATGGAAAAGTGTCATCATGAGCTTTAAGAAATCTATCGTCTATATTAGAGGGCCCTAGGGCCTGGTAACGTACCATGGCCTGAATGGTGGTGATTCTAGCAATGATGGCAATCTGTCACAGGAGAGACTGTGTGAGCATCAAATGAAAACACGGCACAATTAGAGGGCCAATAAGGGGCAGCAACTATGAAAACAAGGGGTATTGAACCAACTTAATTGTTCAGTGGGTTGAAATCCAAATAGTGTGTGCAGAGTTTTTTGAGGATATTAACATTGGTTTTAAAGGCATTTGATACATTTCCATAAAAGTAACATTATTTTCCCATGCAAGTCCCCCCCATGATTATCAGTTATTAAGTCTAGTGTTCTTTGGCTTTTGAGCATAACTCCAGCAAGGGAGTTCATCTACCAACTGGAGAAATTCAGGGCTGTCTTCATGTAGATTCCATCACCTGGTCAAATTATGTTTCAAAAGTCTCCGGTCAGGTGTGTCTGGATGATGGCAGCTGTTGTGGTCCATGCAGATCCAAGGAGGATGACAGGTCCAGGGAGGAATGAACATCTCTAGTATCTGGCTTTGTTTTAGATTGAAGGATAATCCTACAGGAGGGGGGAAAGTGGTACTCCAAGGGGAAAGACTATAGGAAGGAAGGCTGGTCAGATGTTTATTGCACCTATCCAGGACAGAGACAGTGAGTCTAAGTGGACCACGCAGCCCATGGGTAATGGAATCCACAAGTGACCGGAGCCCACAGATGATAGAGTCCGGTTTCAACACTGACTAAACAAGCCCACATTCTAGCATCTGTTCCTACTCTTACAAATGTAGTCTTAATACAATTGTCTCTGGTAAGGACCGCTTGTTGTATTAGTATGGGGTGTTTTCTAAAACTCCTAGAAATACAGTAACTGAAGTAATACTATGATGGTAGTTGGTGTACATGAGCCCTTGTTTGAAGTTTTAATTAAAATATCACAAAAACAGCCAGGCACAATGGCTCATGTCTATCTGTAATCCCAGCATTCTGGGAATCAGAGGCAGGTGGATCTCTGTGAGTTCAAGGCCATCCAGGTCTACCACATGAGTCCAAGACAGTCAAGGCTACACAGAGAAACCCTGTCTTGGAAAAAAAATATCACAAAAACATTTAAAATAATGTTTTTACTTTAAACCCATGTCCTTACACCCATGTTCTCCTTTGGCTTTTTCTATACCCATTGTACAGCCATGTGTGTTATATAACTTTTAAACTTATTTTAATTTTTTTTTATATATGCAGCTTAGGAAAGCTAAATTTGGAGGCGTAACTTTGTATAATTGTTGAGAAATGAATTTATTTTGTTTTAAAACTTAAGGAGATGAGCCATTTTAAGCCTTATCTTACATACCCTAAATGGTAGGTATCTGGCAGGTTTTCATGTAGGATGGTTTTCATGATGATGGACACATATCTGGAGAAGAGAACCTTACTGGAATCACAGTGTTGGGCAAGTAGCCGTAGGTCAGACCTATGGATGTGTTTCAACAGTAGATAGCCGGGCAGCCACACACAGTGCTCAATTTATAAAAGTAATCTAGAAAAAGGAATGGCTGTAGAAGCAAAGAGGGCACAATTTGGTATTTACAAGAGTGGAGGGGGAGGGGAAGAGAAGTAGGATAGGGTAATAGAGCATGAGCAAACCATGTATGAATAGAAATATCGTAAGGTATCATCTTATTTTGTACAGCTAATATACACTAATAAAAATGAGCAGTAAAAGAGCCTCTGCCTACTGAGCAGAGAGAGATGTGCATTTAAAGCAAAAGAAAACAGGTATAAAGACAACAGATGAGACAGAGAGGCACACTTGGGGCTCAATGAACTTTCACAAAGAGCATCAGAGAAGAGACAGGATGACCTAAAAGAAGATCATGTGGTAAATGGGGCTGAGACTGGGTAGATATTTAAAGAAAAATACCAAAGGAAGTTGTGTTTTACCAAATGAAGTTTTATTTATCTATTTAGTTCTTCATACAGGTACATCCAATGGAACAAGGAAACCAAACCAGCATCTCTGAGTTTCTCCTCCTGGGCTTCTCAAGTTGGCCAGGCCAGCAAGGGCTCCTCTTTGCACTCTTCCTTTGTCTCTATTTAACAGGTCTGTTTGGAAACCTACTCATCTTGCTAGCCATTGTCTCAAACAATCACCTCCACACACCCATGTATTTTTTCCTTGCCAATTTGTCCTTGGTAGACCTCTGCCTTCCTTCAGCTACGGTCCCCAAGATGCTACTGAACATCCAAACCAAGTCTCAATCCATCTCCTACCCAGGGTGCCTGGCTCAGATGTATTTCTGTATGATGTTTGCTAACATGGACAATTTCCTCCTCACTGTGATGGCATATGACCGCTATGTGGCCATCTGCCATCCTTTGCACTACTCCACCATCATGACCCCACGCCTCTGCAGCTCTCTGCTGGCCTTATCTTGGGTCGTTGCCACCTTTAATCCTCTCTTGCATACCCTCATGATGGCTCAACTGCATTTCTGCTCTGAAAATATTATCCACCATTTCTTCTGTGACATCAACTCTCTCCTGCCTCTCTCCTGCTCTGACACCAGTCTCAATCAGTTGATGGTTCTGTATGTGGTGGGACTGATCTTTGTGGTACCATCAGTGTGTATCTTGGCATCGTATGGCCGCATTGTCTCTGCGGTGATGAAAATTACTTCTATAGAAGGAAAACTCAAGGCCATCTCAACCTGTGGGTCCCACCTTGCCCTGGTTATTCTTTTCTATGGGGCCATCGCAGGAATCTATATGAGCCCTTCGCCAAACCAGTCAACTGAAAATGATTCAGCTGCATCAGTAATTTTTATGGTTGTAGCCCCTGTATTGAATCCCTTCATCTACAGCTTAAGGAACAACGAGCTGAAGAAAACTTTTAAAAAGACTTTTGTCCATAGTAAAATACTTTCCTGGTGATTTTTACTGCTCTAAAAGAAGTTCAACAGGCAGGAAAGCCTGCTGATGTCATTATTGTTATTGTCATTTTAAAAGCTATCACTAAATACTTAATGAAATGTGTCACTCACCTCAATTTGCTACAAATTTTAAAAACTGATGTAACCCTGGAACTTATCCATTTGAGTCCCATAATATTTCATTGATGTAGACAAATATTTAAAATTTAAATTCTTGAAAAGTCATAATAAAATATGAAATCAACATTTGTATGTGTTCATAAGACAGCCCAAGTTGCCAGATGTGATGGTGCCCACCTAGAATCCCAGAACTCAGGAGACAGTAGTAGAAGGATCCTTAAGAGTTTGAAGCCAGTCTGGTCTATATAGTGAGTTCCAGGCCAGCCAGGGCTATACATTGAGATCCTGTCTCAAAAAAAAAAAACAAAACAAAACAAAAACACTAAACTAAACTAAAAACTAAATAAGAAAATTAACAGTCCAAATTAATAGGAGTATAGGCCACAGGGAGTAAAGCATGGCTCATTTTCTCAGGACAGCATGCCTCTAATGATTGAGAAAAGTGTGTAACAATATCTGTCAGGCATAAAAAATACATTAAAGAATAAAGCCACTGTTGTGAAAGGCTCATAGGATACTTATATACTCTACACGGTAGTTCTACTCCTGGGAGAAATGCTTATACATGCAGCACAAGAAGAGTCCTAGAAGGAGATGCTCTGCAGAGTATCGACAATGATCTAAGATAGCCAGTACTTAAATCTTAAATGACTGAATTAATTAAAAAGATAGCAAGCAAAAGTAAAAGGACAAGTAGCAAGTAGCAGGTAGTAAATGATCTTCAAGTCAGGGGTTTATAACATCCAGCAGAGTTGATGGGAGAATCATGATTTAGAGAACAAGAAGGATAATATCAGTAAATCAAGGCTCACGAACAACTAGCAGAAATAGAATAAGGACATTGGAGCAACCTACTGGAGTTCTCAATTTAGCTTTCTCCCTGTGGATAAGCTTCTATCTTCCTGTCTCTACTGCAGGCATTTCTATATCATGGGATAAACAATTGGGTTTTGAGCATTATGAAAGGCTCTCTGGAGCTCACGTGCACTGCTGGTTTTTCAAATGTCAAAATGAGCCTTCGTATTTTGGGCTTCGGCCTAGATTCATGTTCTGGAAGTGTTTTCTAAGACAGCCGTGTTTCCACATCTACCTAAGCATGTAATGTAGTTCCAGCCTTAACCCAGGGAGAGTTAACTCATGGTTGACTCTTGGGACTCTCAAAAACAAAACGATATGGTTAGTGCTGACACTGGACTTCCTGGAAACCTTAAATCATTCAACATTCAGTAAATAATATATCATTTTTATGAAAGGCACTAAGAAGAGTGAGCAAAGCAAATATGATTATCGAGTTCGTGGAGATAGATGTTCCAGAGGCAGTAAATAAGTATACTGATGAATTATATAGTAGGGAGAAAGTAGTCAGAGAAATCCTTTAAAGGATGCAACAGGTGTACTCCACCCTAAAATTCAGAGTGGGCATTTAGTTGGGAAATTACTAAGAGGGAAAAGCATTTCAGGTCAAAAACGTTATGGAGTTCTGTCCTTTGGTTATGGCATGTCTGTTGCCACCTTGCAATTAGAGAGGCTATGATAATCTACACTGAGAACAGCACAAGACTGGGCCAAAGAATACTTTCCTTACAGAAAGAGCGAGTAATAAATAACAACCAGTGCACACACACACACACACACACACACAAACACACGCACATACACGGATGCACACACAAATTATAAATTCCATGAAAGTAAGTACATACTCTTCTGCTCAAGACTAGTTCTGCTTTTCAGAATAGTGTCTGTCACAGAAGGCGCTGAATGATATTTGTAGCAGAAAATGGAAAGGGGAAGACAAACTCAGGAAAAGGTTTTTTTTTTTTTTTTTTTTTTCAGCTATTGGATTGGCAAAGAAAAAGAAAATATGTAACACTGAGTTGATAAGCACAGGCAAACAAGAACATTGCCAGTGGATTTCATCATGAGAGAGTTGGCACTCGTAAAAGTCCAGAGGGGTGAACACAGTGAACCAAACCTGAAACTGTAGCATACCAAAGCACAAGGCAGGGAGAGGATGAGCTGTGGGCCGGTACGGGCGACACAGAGTGTGACATTGCCTAAAACAGCAAAACCCCCACAAAAGTACAAACGTCTCTCAAGAAGACCCAATATAATAACCCCAAAGACTTATGAACCTGTAACAGGTGTAAATTCTAGCTCAAATATCTAATGAATTACAGACATCCCTGGCAGCATTTTCCCGTGCTGGAACACATGACTTCACAGCAGATGTGCTTCTAAACACACAAGGTGAGCGCTTCACGACCCCCTTGCCATCAAGCTGCACAATGACAGCAAATACCTCAGCTCAAAAGCAGGACCATCGTATCTTACAGCCCTCAGAGTTTCTACCACACTTACAAGGTTTTCTTCTTTTATAGAGAGGTGATTTAATCAGGGACAACAAAATACTTTTTAGATTCTTCTACCACTGTTCCTCAGAATGTATTAAATAATGCATACTAGCCTATCTCTGATTGATTCATTTTAGAACATTTTAAATTTGTGATTTCTGTCTGAGGTGCTGACTTGAGTTTCATTTTTAAGAAAAATGTTAAGGGTGCTAGGGATCGTGAGACACGCCCATAATTCAGCACTTGGCCAGTAGAGATAGGAGGACATGAAGAGTTCAATGTCATCCTCAAATACAAAGTTTGAAGCCGACTTGAACTTTACGAAACTTTGCCATAAAGAAAAACAAAATCATGAAATGAACTTTAGCTTGTGATTAAGACGGAATTCCAAACAATTCCTGAAACGGCCCCAACCATACTTGTGCTATTTGGGACTGTATGCTTTTGCAAAGTAGGATTCTTAGTGATGGGAGCAATTACATGCTGGATTAGCAGAAGCAAGCAAGTGAGCTTCCTGGAGGCGGCCCACTCGTTTTGCACAGCTGACAAATGGGTGTACGCCTGGTGTAGGCAAGGCCCCAAGGATTTTGCCTCAAGACTGCTTATTGTCGCTACACTGCCTTCCCATGCGCGTCTCATATAGCTGGCATGGTAGAGACCCTCACTGCTTATAGCTTCACCCTGTTGGGCAGATTTCCTGCAGATTATTTTGAAGATGTACCTTCACAGTGCTGTTTAAACGAACTGATGATTTCATAACCCCTGGCGGTGATTTTAAAAGAATTTCTGACTTGATTCAAGTAATTTTGAAACCCTCCTGCAGTTTAACTAAAACTGCTAGAGGCTATATGAACCTCCGTATGATTTACATTCATTCTAAGTTGGATCCACAGATAAGGCCCAGGTGTACACCATGATAAGACCGTATGAATATAAAAAACAATAAATAATTAGCTATACAAGACAGACACCTGTTTCTTAGAAACAACCTTGACATAAAAAACTTGTACATATGAAATAAGATAAAACCTCTGCTCTGAACTCATACTGAGCATATAGATAAAACTGCTGCTTTTAACTTATATTAAACAAAATATCTAGTTAGATATTAGGATTAATAGTTCTACTGTAACTCCCCTTTTGTTTATCTATTTTTCAATGATGTAATTTTTTTCCATACATGGAGAACCTTTGTATTAGAGATTATAAAAACCCAAGACAGAATTATACAGTTGTTGAGGTCATCCAAAAATGTGTCTGTCTAATTGTATATATGTATATATGTATACTTATGTATGTGTGTTTATATATGTGGAAGAATGGTGCCTTTGGGAGCTTCCTTGTTTTGTCTATTGATTGTATGTGTACGTGTGTGTGAAGTTTATAAATATCTGCCTGCTTTGTCTGCCAAAGGTGTACATTTTTGCATGTTTCTAAGTCATTAAGTTTAGTCAGCGATAAGCAGTCTTAATGCCCTTCTTAATTAGTTTAAGACCTGGGGTCTCACAGCTCAGGAGTTCAAGGTTGCACTCTTCCCAGGAACTCCCACAGACCACAACTCGATGCAAAAGCAAGAGGTTTTTTTATTCCAGTCACAATAGGGTCGCCCCTCCAAAGGCAGGAGACGACCCCCAGCATGCAAAGCACAGGGTTTTTATACTTAAAAATCTGGCCACTTTTGCTCTATACATTGATTGGTCAGCAAGAATAGCATGAAGATAGTTTACAGCTAGTTGTTTGCAGTTTTTGGCCGTTTGTGAGTTTTCTCAAAACAATTCACCCTGCCCTTATTTTTTAAAAAACTATCTCGGAGCAGTTCATCCTGCCCTTGGAGAGCTATCTGCCTCTGGCTTCAATTCAAGGCTATCTCAGAGCAGTTCATCCTGCTGTTCAAGAGCTACATGCCTCTGGCTTTAATTCAAGGATGGGAATAGTCACAGCTTTTTTTCTTTTACAGTTGTTTTCATTCTTGGGTGGGCCCTCATTAGGACTCTACTTTCCAGCAAGGAACTATTCACTGCTCAGCCATTAAGTTGAAAGGAACTAAGGTTTTTCTTTTTACAACCCCTTGTATTTACAGCAAGAAACTGTCAGGGCTGCAGCCACTTGTACTCTGAGTCAAAAGAGC
The DNA here is from genome assembly GCF_907164565.1 of Psammomys obesus. Taxonomy (NCBI): domain Eukaryota; kingdom Metazoa; phylum Chordata; class Mammalia; order Rodentia; family Muridae; genus Psammomys; species Psammomys obesus. The sequence goes on along the minus strand of NW_026596287.1, from coordinate 420,335 downwards.
CCCCTGGCTTGACTGATTAAGACCCTTTGCTGCCTTTTCCTTTAAAGGCTGTCATGACCAGTGGCCCCTGGGAGTTAAACTGTATATAGAGGTAAAGTGTACATGTAGAATTAAACTGTATATATAGAGAGCACCAAATAGCAAGGATACCAGCCTGGAAGTTTAAGAGTTAAAGTGTGTATAGAGAGTAACAAGGCTACCAGCCTGAGAGTTTAAGAGCAGTAGAGGGAAACACCAGCCATTCATCTGGTCATGGCTGATGCTGCGACCCACCTCTCTCTGTGTGCTGGAGCTGATCTCTAGCAGTGCTGTCAATTATAAAATCAAAATATTGATCAATTCTGAAAAGCACTGACGATGCTCTATGTCTTTATCCTCTTCTACAGTCTGCCTCACTATCCTCTGGCCTTGATGACCCTCCTTACTCTTGGCATATTTACAGTCTATTTCCCAGAGTATAGCATTGCTAGATAATCCATTGATCCACGTTTTTGCCTCCTCTTCTTAACAAATTCACACATAAATTATCCCCCTGCTTATCTCTCTTAGTATTTTTTATATTGAATATGCTAGAATATTACCAAAACCAAAATAGAGTATCAAATATATTATATATGTAATATACGATATATATTGTTTTGTTATTTTATATTTATACATTGTTTCTTCCATTGGCTTTTTCTTTCTCAAACCTAGAAAAGAATACACTTATGTACTGTTTGTTAATGGTGATAAAACCAGGAATAAGAATGAAGAGTCATCCCAAAAGGAAGATATGCCTGTAGATACAGAATTCCTTGGGGTGATAAACAGACTTAGCAAAGATATATCTCAGCATCCTAACAGAAAAACCTGCTGTTAAAAATGGCAAGTGATTAAAATTGTGACAGAGGAAAAGAAGACTGAAAATGTGATGAATATGACAAAACTTTCAGTAGCAGCTCAGAGGAGAACTTACACTGGGGAGAAGCTCTATAAATGTAATAATTGTTTCTAAAAAAAACTTCCTTCAATGATCACACCTTGTTGGACATTGTAGAGTACACACTGCAGTGAGGCCCTATAGTAGAGAGTAAAAGATCCCAGTCAGCGTACAGGTGTTCTTCAACATCAGAGAATCCACACAGCTGAAAACCCTGTGGGTGGAAGAGTTCTGTGTATGTCTAGCTTTTATTAGATATCGGAGAATTTATATGGTAAATAAAGTCTGCTAAAAGGAGAAAAGTACTGAAAGTTCTTTAATGCTTAGGCCTAAGAAGTGGTCAGATCCTACTGCAGAGTCCATGAGGTTTCCTTAAAGTGGGCAAAAAGGCAGACATCATTTAAAAACCCTAACCAAACAATGCGGGCCAAATGTTATCTTATTTCTCATTTAGTTCAGTTTTGAAAGACGAATCACTGTTACTGAAGAAGACTTTAAACCGGTGTGTTGGCTCATGTTTATAATCCCAACACTTGAGAAGGTAAGGCAGGAGATTTGCCCTGAATTGAGTCCGGCTAGGGCTACAGAGAGAATCCGTCTAAACAAACCAACAAAATAAGAACAAAAGGCAAACTTTGTTACTGTGTCACCCAAGTATGCCAGTTCCTGGTTGAACATGACTTCTACCTCTATTCCAGGTTTCACTTGGCCATTTCATTACATGACGCTAGGTAAGACATTCAATTTCCCTCTGCCTCATTTCCCCTAGATGAGAATGAGACCCACCAGCTCTGTTCTGACAAGTTACAATAGATTAAAAAGTCACCTTTGAAATTAAGAAGTAAACCAATGTTCATTGTTTTCCACCATTATTAATAACCTAAATACCCTCTTTAAATCTTACGTTTAGGGGTGAGGTTATTTTGCAGAAGTTTTGTTGTTTCCATTGATAAAGTATCGGGAGGCTGAAAACACATCACAGCTAAAGGGAATACAGTGGTCAGTAGGAACTTTACAGCGTAAGATGTACTACTATTCCTAGGTATTGTAAAGGGCTAATCTCCTCAGTTTGCGGTGTGCTGGAAATTTGGAGTCATTCATGAAGCATTAACAGGAAAGCACCGTGTAAAAGAGAAATCCGTTAGGTACACTCCTCGAGCCCAGCCCAGGCCTCTGAGTCTACGATCGACAACCAACTCTTGCGCTTGCCAGCTGAAGCCCGAGGCTGGCCAGGCAAACGCGTCGGCGACCTAGAGCTACCACACTCCTCAGGATGTGCCTAGGCCCCGGAGTGGCTAAGCCGCCCGGCGCAGCTGACAGCCAGGAGGCGCGGCGCTGGGTCCTTTTGCCGGCCTACCATAGAGCTTTCAGACCTCCCAGCTTCCTAGAGAGCTTCCGGAAGTGGCTGCGGGCAAGATGCGTGCCGCCCGGTTCTGCGGCTCCGAGGGTTTGCAAGTTAGCGGTTGGAGGGGTCCCGCCCGGGTTCGGTGTCCTTCGCGCCTCCTCGCGCGCTTCCCGGTCCGCGCTGTGCCGCCTCCCGCCCTCGGGCAGCGTGCGGAGCTCTCGGTGAGTGCGGGCGGCCGAGCAGGGGCGCGCGGGCGGCGGAGGCCCGAGCGAGGGGAGCGGGCGCCCGAGGGCCTGCGGCAGCCCGGCAGGCCCCGGCACCCGACCCCAACCTCCCTCCGGGTTGCTCTCTTCATCGCCCGTCGTCCTCTGTTATTTTGCAGTCGCTCTTACTTGTAAAGCCGGCCCCTGTGTCCACTGTTTCTACTCAACAATTTTGCCTTTCGGTCTCATTTTTTCATGATGTACATACATATGTATATATATATATATATGTATATATTATTTTTATATACAAAGTAATATGTACATATTATTTTTATGTATATATTTTTATCTTTTTTAATATGTATATATTATTTTTTTTGTTTCGAAGCCTCTCGTGGAAACCTTTGATTTTTGTTTGTTTTGTTACTGGTTTTTTTTCTTGCCATAAAAGAAGTGCATTCAGAAAATGGTAGATCTAATGGCTGGGCGGTTGTGTGCAAAAGAAATGCTTTCAGTAATTCCAAAGTGACAAAATTAAACCGTATTCAGAATACTTTACTTAATCTATTAAGCTGAAGTAGATGCTTAAAACCCCAGTGGATTTCCATTTCCAAAAGTCAGTCATGAATATTCTTTGTCAAACGAATAACCTCTGACCCCCACCTGACAACATACTTTTCAGTTGGATAAGTTCACTGACATATTCAGCAGTCATTATTTTAGCGAATGTGAACATTTTGAGTTCCTTGTAATTAATCTTGAAATGTGGACACTCATCAAGGGAACTCCCTTGAGGAACCCACGCTTGTGTGTCTGGTCCTCTCCTGAGTGCCTGGCCTCCTAACCTGAGGCCTGTATTATAACTTAAAATCTCCAAAAGGGAAAATTTCACTGAATGCCGTTAGAGATAACGTAGCATTTGTTTCATCTACTTTTCCTTGATCTCTTAAAACATGGAGATTATCTTTCCTGGTTTGCATCCAGTTCCCAGACGTTTCTCAAGAAAATACATCTATTGAAAGCTAGTACTGTTTGAATTGAGTTGGCCTTCCTTAGTTGTCGAGGCATTAGCTTGGTAGGTCTAAAAGAAGCTTAAAATTGTTGCCTGTGCTTTCGTAAGTCAATAAGCCTGACTGGAAGTTCTTTAAGAATAGGATGTAAGGAGAGTGTTTATAGGTGCTTGCCAACATTGCACTGTGTATGCGCAAAGTTATTATAGGGAAGAATACCTAGAGGACTCATTTTTTACTCAGCTCTGAATTTTAACATTGAGGAAGAAATAAAAGTGTGTTGGGAAAGGGAGACACTTGTTTTAAAAGTTTAATATTGATCATAAGGAAGGGAGGGAGGGAGGGAGGAAGGAAGGAAGGAAGGAAGGAAGGAAGGAAGGAAGGAAGGAAGG
>NW_026596287.1:258830-416450 GCF_907164565.1 Psammomys obesus | reverse complement strand
AGGAAGGAAGGAAGGAAGGAAGGAAGGAAGGAAGGAAGGAAGGAAGGAAGGAAGGCCATCTATGGTGGTTCACTCCTGCAATTGCACGCAGTATTCAGGATATTGAGCTTGGGAGATACCAATTTGAAACCAGCCTGAGTTGGAGAGTGAGACTTTTGTCTTGTTTTGTTTGGGGAGGATGAGTAAGGTCAGTTCATGCCAATGCCACAATGCCCTAGTGGAGGTCAGAGGACTACTTGCAGGAATCAGTCCTCTCTTTCCACCACGTGGGTTGTGGGAATGTAAACTCAGGTTGTCAGGCTTGGCCGCAGGGGTGTTTACCTCCTGAACGGTCTCACAGACCCCTGTGTATTTTTAACAATAGTCTAGTCATACTGAATTAAGGTCTCATCTTATTCCAGTTATAACTTCATGTTCATTTGATTATATCTACCTACTATTTGCAAATAAGGTTGCATTCATAGGTGTCACAGGTACTACGGAGGGCATCTTTTGTGAAGACAGCTAGTACCATTATGGAACATGAATGAAAGAGAAGTATAACCAAAGTCAAGGAGAAGTCACCACTGCAGCCTATCTGCACAAGAGCAGAAACCATATTCCCCACAAGGAAACAGACCTTCAGAGTAAGCTCTGTGGACCTGGAGTTCTAGCTGTAACCTTTACTCTTAAAACAAATGTAGACACATTCTGTATTGTGCTGCCAATATAGCCCTCCGCTGTTCTTTAATTCTATTAATAAGATAAAATTTTCATGAAGAGTATGAAATTAAGAGAGTAAAACTTTTTGCAACCAATATGGTACAGTTCTGAGAAAAGTAGTATGTGTAGAGGTAGAGAGTGAGGAAAATAAATGGTTTGATCGTAATGAAAGTCTAAGACTTAAATGAAATGAGCTGTCAATATTCATGGACTGGAGAACCGTGTTAAGGTATCATTCCTAGTGTGATATCAGTACTGTCACAATAGTATCTCTAAACTGAGCTATAGATTCAGCACAAGTTCAGTTCCAGCATTATTGGGAATCAGTAAGCTTATTCTAATATGTGTATCAAAAGTGAGAGAACCAGCAAAGCCAAAACTGCTTCTAAAAGAGAAAAGTTACAAAATTGGAACCACTTGATTTCAACATTTGAAAATTCATCTTCAGATAGCTTTGTATCATATTGGTCAAGGTAACAGAATAGAGACTCCAGAAATATTGTTTATGGTCAGTCAGCTTTTTTTTTTTTTCTGTCTCTCTGACAGATGAAAAGGTAAACAGTTCAGTGTTCAGTCCTTTCTGTGAGTAGTGCTGGAGTACATTGTAATCTGTGTGCAAGGAGGAGGACCTTAACCACACCCTCACTACCGCAAAGGCTAATTCAAAACAGACCATAGACTTTAAAGTAAAACTTAAAACTATAAACTTCTACAAGAAAACCTTTGTGATTTGGGGTTAATCAGACATTTCTTAGATTTGGTATCAAACATACAATCTTTAAGATTTTGATAAATTATGCATCAAAAATTTCAAATACCAACTTCAAAGGCCACTGTCAAAAGAATAGAAAAGAGTCAATATTTGTAAATATTTGTAAATCATGTATCATACAGGACCTGTATCCAGAATATATGAAGAGCTCTCAACTCTTAAACATACAAACAATATAAAACCTCAATTACAAAATAAGAGTGGACAAAGTGATGATGCATGCGTGTGATCCTAATACTTGAGAGATGGAGGCAGTAGGATCACCAGGTACAGGTCAGCGCGGGCTACGCACTGGATTCCAGAGCAGACTGGGCGGCATGGTAAGACCCTGCCTCAACAGCCTAGACAAGCTAAGGAAATATGTAAATAACATATAGCATACAAAGAAACAAATGGTGGTGCGTGCCGGTAGCCCCAACACTTAGGAAGCTGAGGTGTGAGAATCACAAGTTAGATGCTATCTTTGGTTACAGAATGAGACTTTGTCAAAAAACAAGAGCAAGGTGAACCAAAATTTTTAGGTAGGTACTTTACCAAAATAGATATATGTTCAACATTGTTAGTAAGGAAACAAGTTAAAACCATGACACATTACTATACACCTATTATATTTAAATGTTTAAATATAGTATCAAGTGATAATGTATCGTAAAATATTACATCCACTTTGGAAAATAATTCAACAATTTTTTTAGATACAACACATAAGACTCAGCAATTGACTTCTTTTAATTAATTTTTTTTTAATTTTATGTGCATTAGTGTGAAGGTGTCAGATCCCTTGGAATTGGCGTTACAGACAGTTGTGAGCTACCATAAGGGTCCTGGGAATTGAACCCAGGTCCATTTGGAAGAGCAGACAGTGCTCTTAACAACTGAGCCATCAGCAATTGACTTCTTAATTCTGGGTTTTTCCCTATTGTTTTAAAAACTGTTCATACAAGACCATGTATATACATGATCATAGTGGCTTTATTCATAATCAAGAACGGGAAACAACTTGCCTGGTGGGGGGATATACTCATTTGTATAAGAATAAACAGGTAGAATATTGATTAATATCAGTCGTCTTCCACTAAGTGAAAGTTGTCAAACTCAAAACACTACTATACTTTATTTCTGTAATACCCTGGAATGTCATTGGTATATGGGTTTAGGTTTGGGCATTGTAGATACTGATAAGAAATTCTGGTGCTTTGCAGACCCACTGTTCCAGATAGATTTCTAGGAGTAAGAGATGAAGTATGAGAGTTAGTCCTGAGACAGGAGGGAAATTAGGGAACATAAGTCAGGTACTGAATCTTAGGTAATGAAGAGAAAAGGCTTAGGAAGATTCTTGAACTAGCAGATACGAAAATTAACATCAGTTGAGAGTGGCAGATATACAAGGTGCCACAAGGAGTTCAGTGGGTGGTACTGAGAATTACCTAATATTAAATACAGAATTTCAGTTAGGCATGAAAATACGTGGTCTCCATCTTCGACAACCTTAAACAGAAAGCAAAAGAAAGGGTTTGTACCCTGGGTAGGATTGGTGTGGCAGATTTTTAACAGGCACTTGTTAAGTTACTGTGACTTTTGCCTTACCTTAACATATTTATCATTTTCCGTTCTGGAAGAAGTACCCTGGAAGGCCTGAGAAGACTTAAGAAGATACAGAAGGTAGAGGAAAAAAGGAACCTTTTAAGTTTTTCTGGCCCTAAATGGCAGAATCAAGAAAGCCTCCTTCGGCCCCCTCTTCACCAGACCAGACTCCTGAAGAAGACCTTGTCATTGTCAAGATAGAGGAAGATCATGGTTGGGATGAGGAATCTAGTGTGCGTGAAAGTAACACTCCTGGCCAAGAACTGTTTCGCCTCCGCTTCAGGCAGCTCTGCTACCAGGAGACATTAGGCCCCCGGGAAGCTCTGATCCAGCTCCGTGCACTTTGCCATCAGTGGCTGCGGCCAGACTTGAACAGCAAAGAGCAGATCCTGGAGCTGTTGGTGCTGGAGCAGTTCCTGACCATCCTGCCGGAGGAGCTGCAGGCGCTGGCTAAGGAGCACCACTTAGAGAATGGTGAGGAGGTGGTGACCCTGCTGGAGGACTTGGAAAGGCAGATTAATGTCCTAGGACAACCAGTAAGTAGCTGTGCATGCTGTGATTGAATTCCTGGAAGCTATTTAGACATTGGCTCTACTTTGAGGAGTAAATTTTCCCCAGCTGGTTTCTCATGAATGTGGATGGAAATTATTTTAATAATTCTTTTTTGTAAAGGGTAAAATCCATTTTTTATACTCACGAGATACCTACAGTCCTACTATTGCCCTTGTGTGCTAAATGGGACCATGATATGCAAGACGCTTACATTACTGTTTTTCTGGGGTACCCATAAGACCAGTGGTCAGGGTTTGGACCAGGTGTTTCCATAGTTTTGGCCTCTTAAGGAATTGAAATAAAGACACACAAATTGTACAAATAGCAAGGAGACACTATACAATGGCAGAACAATAGCACAAAGCAAGAAATACAGTCAAGAGTGACAGGCCACTTGAGTATACTCAAGAGCCCCAATTATTGGGAGCTTCCGCTTATGGGATTCTAGAGAAAGAAGCGTTTGGTTGCTAGCAGGCATGGTGTTAGCATGGTTAGATGTTAGATGGTTCTTCGTTTACCCACAAGACACAGTTTGCCTTACTGCTCATGCACCCAAAATCAGTCTAGGCCTGCTTGACCCCCTACCTCCCAGATATAAATGGACTATGACTGGGTACAAGCTAACTTTCATGGTTGTTAAGAGAAGAAGAAATTTATTCCACTGTTCAGAGTAGGGTGTAGGTACAGCTCAATGCAGGTAGGGGGTCTTAGATCACTAACAGGTACTAGGTGCATTGTTCAGAGGGTGTGTGTTTGGGGGTGGAGATGGAGCAGTCTTAGCACAAAACAAAGCCCAGCTTGCTAAACTATTTGTGTTTGTTTGCCTTCCCTGGATGATTAAAGATGACGGCTTACTAGAACACAGACTTCCTAGTTCCTTAGCAAAAGAGTGTTTTGCTATTTTATGGCCCTGTTTTAGTTATCTGTGTTATTCATTCTGTATCCTAGGGTTGGATCACAAAATATGGTGTTTGATATAGAGAGAAAAATCAACAGAAAGTTCTTATTTAGTACTGAGCAGAAGTAAATGCTTTCTTTCTGTGCTAATGCAGAATAGTGTTTCTTGCTGCCCCAGGAAGTAAATGACATTATACTGCTTGCTTTCCCAATATGAACACCAGTCAAAGGTGTTGACTCTACTACCACCTTCACTTCATTTCTCAAAGGAATTCTTTGTAATTCAGCTGTCCCATTGTTTCTAGGTCTCCGCTCATAAACATGGGCGCAGAGTACTCTGGGAGGAAGTCGTGCCTTCAGAATCTGCACCAGAACCTCCAAGTATTAAGATCCAACCCGTGGCAATCATGCATAAATCTACAGTGTCCCAGAAGCCAAAGGACAGAGAGAAGCCAGATTTCACTTACAAAGGTGAGGAAAATAGAAAGCAAAGGATTGTGATCCTTCCCCATCTGCAGAAGAAGTTGATGGGCCCAGTCTTTCACAGGTCTTACGAATGCAGCGACAGCAGCTAAAAGAGGGCAATGGCCGTGTCATGCTCAGAGGACAATAGACCATCAGTTCTAGTATGAACTTAGGAAGAACAAAGAACTTGAGAGCTTTGTTGTTGTTGTTGTTGTTGTTTTTAATGAGTTCTCAAATTTGTTACTGCAGTACATTTACAGTAGACTTTTTTTTTTAAGGATATTGCTAGTATCATAACATTTTATTTGCTGATTCTTTTTTTTTTTTTTTTTTTTTTTTAAGATGACACAGTTCGCAATTGTGTTGCTGGAGTGGTGCTAACCTAATAGTTCATACTCATGTTTTACTAGCTGTCCCAAAGTTTTCTCTAGTTCAGAGTCCACCAAATGACCATTGGGAAGTTAGTCATAAGTCTCTTCGGTGTACTTTAATTTGGTATTTTTTGTATTATTTCTTAATCTTTCTTTTCATGACCATAACAATCTTAAAGAACATAGATTAGAATTAGTAGAATGGCTGCAAATTAGGTTTGTTTGATATTTTTTTATATTTAGGTTCAAGTTGTGTGTATTTGGCAAAAAAAAAAAAAACTCCACAAATTTAGTCTATTGTGATGATATATTTGATGACTTAAGATTAATCTTGCTAGGTTAATCAGTATAAAGTTACTGTTCTTCCCTTTGTAATTTAAGAAGTAATTTAAGAGAAAATTCTCATGAAGCTGTGTAAATATCTAAGCCCTTATCAAACTTGTTGCTAAAACATTAGTTTTTATATTTATTGGTATGTTTTTGTTTTTTTTTTTTTTACTTTATTTTATTGAAGCTTCTCAACTGAGTCAGTGATTATTACTAAATTTGAAACTACAAATGGTAATTTCTCAGTCAGTGGCTCAAAACCATCTATAATGTGATTCTAGTTTACCGTGGGTGCAAATGTGGAGACTAGAAGTCATGGTAGGTGTCTTCTGTTTCTCCCCACATTTTATTGTTATCATTAGTGTACACAGAAATGAACCTGGAGGGTGAGAACAATTTTCTTCAAGAGATGCATCTGTCTATTCATCATGGGTTCCAGCAATTGAGCTTGAGCCGTCAAAAACACCGTTACCCGCCGCTACCCCCAAGCCTCCACCCCTGCTGCCCAAGTTCTCTCTGGCCACTTTACCTTATTTTTTGAGATGGGGTCTTTCCCTGAACATGTCGGTCCATTTCAGCTAGACTACCTGGCCTGTAGGCCCCCAGGATCTGCCTGTCTCTGTTCTCTTCCAACCCCCAACCCTGGGACTACAAACATAAGGCTTTTATGTGGGTGGTGGGATTCTGAACTTATTTCCTTGTATTTCCACAGCAAGCACTTGACCACTGAGCCATCCTCCCAGCCCCGAGTGTGTGTGGAGGTGTCTGTGTTGCTTTGGGGCAGTGTGAAGTATCTTAACTCAGCACTCTTCTAATTGAGGAGCCATGTCCTCAACCCTCCCCTTTTATTGCTATTATTTACACATGGGCATATTAATTCTTTGTTTCAGAAACATTGTCTTTAACTGTGCTTAAATCATATTTGGCCAGATGAAGCCTCTTAATTCTGGTTTCTTTGTCTTTTTTGGCATTTTCCTATTATTTTTTCAGAAAAACCTTATTTTCAGCAGAGCAGCATATTCTGGGCTATTTGTCATTATTTGGTTTGGGTTTTTTTCAATTAATGGGATTTATAATACTTTGTTTTATGTTAGTGAATTATATTTTTGTTTGTTTGTTTGTTTGTTTGCATTTTGAAACAGGGTTTTTGTGTACACTTTTCTGGCCTAAAACTTGTGGTCCTCCTGCCTACACCATGAGTGCTGGGGCAGTAAACATTTGCTACTTCCCCAGCTTATAAGTAAAGTTTTAATATTTCTGCACTTGATCTTAATCAAAAGGCTAAGAATTTTTAGTATTTCTAAGAAAGCATTTATAGAAACACTTTGGCTGATTATATAATTCCTGTCTGAAGTCCTAAATCTTATTGCCCAAAACATACATTGCTTAACTATTAGTTGACTTTGGTGATGCTTATTATCGGTGAGAATCAGACACCAACAGCCATGGCAGATATCAGACTTACTAGAGATTGGTTGGTTCTCATATTAAGTTTTCTAGGACATCAGGATCTAAAGGACTACTATACACAAACACAAAGATAATACTATTGGCAGAGAAGAAATTAGAAAGCAGCTCCTGTTAGGAACTCAGTATGCTTTGTTTATTTGACAATGTAAATTCAGGTACATTAAAGTATAGATGTTCTGTGGGCATTCATGGATATAGGCCAGAATCCAAGATGACAACACTTTATGTGCAAATCCTTCGCAAATATATGCTGAAATAAAAATAATTTTGCATTAAGTGAATGCCAACTCCCACAACCACGCAGTAAGACTAGTCAATTCATAGCTCCTTTTTCCTCTCAGCCATGTCTACTCCTCAGAGTCCTACTCCTTCCCAGAAAGGAAGTTCTGGAGATCAGGAAGTGACAGCTAGACTTCTTACTGCAGGGTTCCAGGTGAGTTGTGTTCCTTCCCACTAAGAGCCCATGTCTGTGTTTGACAATATCATAGCAAATGCCCATATCTATCTGTAGTAGTGCCTGTTTAAAAACTTTTTCTCTATTCTTTTTGCTTAGCAACAAACCAATCTTTGGTTCCCCCAATAAATCTAGTGCACTTTTCTCTTCTTCCTAGTTGTTTAGACCCCTGTACATAGCACACTCCTGCTTCTTCACCTCTATTAACACTATAGTTCTCTCCAACACTGGTTTTGAGCTATGGAACCTTTTTAGACCCCAAATGAGGGTCTTGTTTTGTTTCAGACTTTGGAAAAGATCGAAGACATGGCTGTGTCTCTCATTCGAGAGGAGTGGCTTCTTGATCCATCACAGAAGGATCTGAATAGAGATAACAGGCCTGAGAAGTACAGAAACATGTTCTCCCTGGGTAAGGAGAGCTGTAGTTATCGTAACTTAAGAATTTTCTCTTTGTTTGTTGTGTTGTTGGTAGCTTTATACCGTCTGGAGGACTTAGTTGATTCAGGACTGTAGAGATGGCTCAGTGGTTAAGAGTGCTTTCCTGCTAGGGCTGGAGAGATGGTTCAGCAGTTAAGAGTACTGGCTGTTCTTGCAGAGGTCCTGAATCAGGTTGTTATCAACAACCACATAGCAGCTCACAACCATCTATAATGTGATCTGGTGCCCTCTTCTGACATGCAGGCTTTATATGAGATAAAGCACTCATACATATTAAGTAAATCTTTTTGGGGTGTTGGTGTCAAACACTTTTAATCTAAGCAGCTCTAATCCCTGCAGAGGCAAGCGGATCTCTCTGAGGTCAAGGCCAATCTGGTCTACAGAGAGAGTTCCAGGACAGCCAGGACTACACAGAGAAACCCTGTCTCAAAAAAGCAAAACAAAACAACAACAAAAAAGAATACATTTTGTTCTTCTAGAAGAGTGGAGTTCTGTTCCCAGCATCTACATGAAATACCTCATAAGCACCAGTAACTAACTCCAGAGGATACAATGCCTTCTGGCCTCTATAAACACCCTACACATTGACACAAATAGTCATAAATTTCCATTGAAATTCTTTAATCTCAAAGAAAAGAAACTCAGAAGTCAGAGATAGATATTAGATTGAGACTTCTTGAGGTCTGAAATGAAACGATTTTGTTCTCCAACCCAAAATTCTTTATAGTTTTTATCTGTATAGTGAGTATTGTTAATTTTGCCAGTTAAATTGACATCTCTGTAGTACTCCCTGAGTTCATACCTTCCAGTTCTCGTTGGACCACCATATTGGAATATGTCTGTCACATGAGCTAGTTGTACTTTCCTTTTGGGACTGTTTGGTGCATTCTCTCCCACTAAGTAGAGCTTGTAGGGGTTCTTATTCTCTCCCTACTTACACTTCTCAGTTGATTCCTTGTCAACTTTAGTCATCTATCAGGAAACCATTTTTTTTTTTCTGGCACCTCTTTCCCAGTGCCTTTTATTTGGCACTTCTGCTCGATCAACTTGCATTTAACTGCCCCTATTTTGGATAAAGAAGTTTGTATTTTCTTGTGGATTCCATGAGAACTTCAATTCCCCTTTTCCTCTGGTATAAAAATAGAAAATGACTGAGAGTGATTGATTACTACGTGTTTATTTCAGATGGTGAGACCAGAAATGAGAACAAGGAACTATTTTCAAAACAGGTAATATCTACTGGAATCCAGCTACATGGAGAGGCACCTGCCAAGTGCAACGGGGATGTTACCGTGGGTCTTGCACATGGAGAAGCCCGAGACCTTCTGGGCAGATTAGAGAGGCAGCAGGGAAAGCCCACACAGGAGAGACGACATAAATGTGATGAATGTGGGAAAAGCTTTGCTCAGAACTCAGGCCTTGTTCGCCACTGGAGAATCCACACTGGAGAGAAACCCTATCAGTGTAATGTGTGTAGTAAAGCCTTCAGTTACAGGTCAGCCCTTCTTTCCCATCAGGATATCCACAACAAAGTGAAGCGCTATCACTGCAAGGAATGTGGTAAGGCCTTCAGTCAGAACACGGGCTTGATCCTGCACCAGAGAATCCACACTGGGGAGAAGCCCTATCAGTGTAATCAGTGTGGGAAGGCCTTTAGTCAGAGTGCGGGCCTTATTTTGCACCAGAGAATCCACAGTGGGGAGAGACCGTATGAATGTAATGAATGTGGAAAAGCTTTCAGTCATAGTTCACACCTCATTGGACATCAGAGAATTCACACTGGGGAGAAACCCTATGAGTGTGATGAGTGTGGGAAAACCTTCAGGCGGAGCTCACATCTTATTGGCCACCAAAGAAGCCACACTGGGGAAAAACCCTACAAATGCAGTGAGTGTGGGAGGGCCTTCAGTCAGAAGTCAGGCCTTATTGAACATCAGAGAATCCATACTGGAGAAAGACCCTATAAATGTAAAGAATGTGGGAAAGCTTTCAATGGGAATACTGGTCTCATTCAGCATCTGAGAATACATACAGGGGAGAAGCCCTATCAATGCAATGAGTGTGGGAAAGCCTTCATTCAGAGATCGAGTCTCATTCGACATCAGAGAATCCACAGTGGAGAAAAGCCTGAACCCACAGGAGTTTAGGGAAAGCTTTGGTTGTAGTTTGAGCACTATTCAGCATTAGCGAAACCATGTAGTAGTGGAAAGTCTAGTGAAAAGGGGCAGAATCTGTAGCGGTAACAAAGCTAAGATTAGCACTTGGGTAGTTTGGGCCCAATCCCTGCTATGAACTGTTTAGCTTGACTGTCTTTGGCGGCATCTGATAAAGCAAACCTCTAGAAGCTCAATATATTTTTCAGAACTTTAAAATAAGAACAAATTCATTATTGTGACTTAAAATGCTATATTTTGTCTTTCCCATGAGTAGCTGTTAAGTTTGAGAGGGGCTCTCCTCCAAGCTTCTCTGTTTCTTCCCATTTCCTGTGGTCCCTCTCTATCATACCTCGGAAGATGCCCTTGTAAATCCTAATCTAAGAAGCTGCTAGAGTCCAAGTCAACCCCAATAAGACTGATTTGTATTTAGCTTTCTAATACCCTAACTAGAGGGAAATTGTTGACACTTAAATTATTGTACAATACTCCTAGATGGATAGCAATCCATATTTCTCTATAAAGTCAATGCTATATTTTTAACAGCACGGTAGCATTTTTCTTTATTTAGCACCTTTACTGACTTCATTGAATCCTAGAGCATCTGTTCATATCCTTTACCACCCCCAGTCTCAGTACCTGTATCAGCAAAGGAAGTGGACACATTAATGATGGTGGTGGGAGTGATGGAAAGAAAGAGGTGAATGGAGACTCAGCCTGACTGTTCTTGAGCATGCATAGTTGTACCTCAAGGTGACCTCTGACTCTCCTACCTCCCTACTGTCCTCTGTGGTTTGAAAACTGTTTGCTCCATCGAAGTTTTGGCTCCACATAGGAGACAGGAGGTGCTTGAAGACATTAAAAATCCTTACAAAGAATGTTCACCATCCCTTTTGGCCTGTTATGGTACTGCTCTGTTTCTTATCAATCTATATAAACTAGCTAACTACATGGTCAGCCTAGACCAACCTTTTCAGATAGCCTCTGCAGCTCCATCATTATCTTCCATCTGTTTCTTTCATTTGTGTGTCTTCAGTATCCCAAATGGTAGTCTGTCAGATATCTCCCTTGTGAGTCCTCATTCTTGTGAGTTGTGGCACACTCCATCAGTTATCTAACAAAGATACACGATTGCACCCCTTGTCACCGGGCATTACACTTCACCTCTGTGGCTCTCAGCATAACAGGGCATTGTGCAGAGTCATGAGACTGCTTTTAAAATGACACAACAGAATCTTGTGCATCTAAAATGTAGTATCTTTTCAGTTAATTAATTATGCTTAATTATTTAATAAATACTTATTAAAATACATATTCTAAAGTACTATTATTCTAGTGGTGCTGTTAGTCCTCCAAATATTGGAAACATTCTTAGAATTCTCATTTAATGAGGAGCAAGAAAACCATCTGTTACTATTATATTTCATGTTTCATCATTTGATTAGACAGTGGGCTTGGAGTTAAATAACTTTTGCCTTGCCTCACACTTAAAATTATTCCAGTAATCTTACTCAAAGTTCATCAGAGTTCTGATGAACTCTCCGGGAAAAAAAACAAAAAACTGTGCCCTGAAAAGGATCTTTTTAGTTTCTTTGGTTAACTTTCTCAGAATTTTTATTATTATTTATTTTCTTATCCTCTTCTGTTTGCTTCTTTCCTTTTAATGTAAATTACCATTCCTAACTTTTCTCTAACACTCTTTAACAACTGAACCATCAACTCCAGCCCCAATAACTTTTGTTTGGTTGGTTGTTGTCATTTTTGTTTGTTTGTTTGTTTGTTTGTTTGTTTGAGACAGGATTGCCAAAGTTTAAGAAACCAGAAGAAGGTAAATCTGCCTATGTCTACACCCTTGCTTCCTGCTTGAGTTGTGCCTTACCTGCTCTGTATGACAGGATTTCTGTGTGTCAGTGCTACCTTATGTGGAAGTTACATAGGATGAAAGCATTGTCAGAGAAGGTAGATGTCTCTGTGTGTGCATATATGCATGCCCACTCCTTTCATAAACTTTTGTGGAGCACCTGCCTTCATTTCTAAGAAATTGCCCTTTTTTTAGCATTTGTACCCAGAGCAATGTATACCAGATTACTTCAGTCTCAGAATTACTAAGCTTCTGGCAGAAGTCCAGAGAAAAGAAAATAATATGATTGGGAAGATTAATGTTATACTGGTATAAATGTGAAAGGAGGTTTTCATTTAAAAATGAGTTATTGGAGCCACTATGGCAAGGCAAACCTTTAATCATAGCACTCAGGAGACAGAGGCAGATGGGCCAGCCTGGATGGTAATTGGGGCTAGAAAAATGGCTACAGGTTAAAATTGCAGACTGTTCTTGCATAGGACCATTGCATTCAGTTCCCAAAACTCATATTGGGTGGCTCACAACTTTCAGTAACTCAAGCTCCAGATGATCCAAAATCTGTGGCCTCCACAAGTACCTGTACACAGACATACATAAACAAAATTACAAATACAAAATTTAAATGAATTATCAAAGCTAATTAAGCACATGTATAGAAAGAGCCCACTGTTACAGTATATGATAATAGAAAAGGCTGTGGAATCTTTGAAGAAATACATAGAAGTCACTTTTAGCCTTGAAGTTACCAAGCATTAATCAATCTATATGACATTATTTAGAGCTCTTATCTGTCAGTGGCATTCATTAAACTTTTATCCTATAGAGTCAAAGTTTTCTTTCTGAAATCTCCCATCCCCAGCTGCTCACTTTAGGATATGGCATGGTAAAATGGCTCTTCTCTCACTCACTTGCTGTCAACATACCACTGGGAGAAACCTCTACAGTTTCAAAAAATTTCTCCATGAGGCCAGATAGGTATTCAAGAATGTGGTGGTTGATTCTAACATGGACCAGTATATAGCTTTGCACTTGTTTCTACATCTCCAGAATGATAGCTAACATTTTTTGTTTGTTTTTGAGCAGTTGCCATGAGCCAGACTCTGAGCTAAACATTTATCCAACTTAAGAGCTAGTATCACTATGTGCTCCACTTTTAGATGGTAAAACAGAAGACTAGAGAACTAGCTAACATCACAGAGCCAGAAAATGACAAGATTCTACCCTATACAGAGATGCTAGAGTGTGATGACCAAATTATTAGACTGGCCAGATGAAACCATGGACTTACTGTTGGTCATAACAGACAATAGGTAAAGTAACGCACAGTAGTGTGGTTGGATCCACTGCAGCTATTGGAAAGTCGGTTTAAATGCTGTTCGCGGTGAGAACATCCTTAGACATTGATACTGATTTTTAGTACAAGAAAGGTAAATTTTGTCAATAAAACATGTTTCTTTGTAAACTGGCTAAGGGAAAGAGAAGGGAGTAGAGTCCAGGTTGGCCAAATGGACAGGTGGCGGTAGTAAGTTCATCTACAGTCTTAAGAAACCTTGTATGTAAGCTTCTTGCCCATTTCACTATTCACTATTATGTGTGTCTTGTATTTTTCTTGATTTTTTTAAGATATATTATTAATTTTAACCCATTTCTGCCTTAGCTCTTAAGATATTGATTTTTATAGTCAGCATTCCACTAAAATATATGTAGAATAGCCAGTGGATAAAGGCTTTTGTTGTTGTTGCCCTTCTTTATCTCATTTATATTTCATAATGTTGATTTTCCCAATATGTAATGGCTATTTTTGGTTGTCATCTTGAGGACTACTAGATTCTTAGGTCTTTTGTTGGTAGACAGCCATTGTTGGACTAACTGAACAACAGCTTGTAAGCCATTCTCATAAATCCCATATTCATTCTGTAAGTTCTATTCTTTTAGAGAACCTGAGTAATACAGGTTTTCATACCACAAGTGGTTCTAGAGCAGTAGAAGTATAAGGATGAATTTTTCTTTAAGTATTTGGAATAGGCTTTTTACTAACACCTACAGTTACTGAAGCCTCAGAAACTTGAGGTTTACTGAAAGCCCATGGTTTGAACTATTTTACAAATTTATGGGGACAAATGCATTTGATTATCCTGATTGACCAGTTGTGAGAGGCAAGAGATTTGATGAGTCTATATAAAACTTGACAGTTTGTAGAAAAAAATAAAATGATAATGCTGGTTAGTTGCTTCTAGCATCTCTTGATAAATTGACAAAGGAAAAGAGTGTACTGCTTGATATAATTAACCAACTTCTAGGATCTCAGAATACAGTGAAGAACAACAGTGTACTCAGTGATAAAATTGGCCAGCTCCAGATGCACATAAACAGTCTAAAGGCTTCTAAGTGCCCTGGAAGAGAATCCTCCAACAGCCATAGCTCAGATTGTAGAAAATCAAGCCAAAGCCCTCACTACAAGGTTAGCTGAATTAGTTTAAGTCCCAGGCTCAGAGAGTGTTAGTGGTTAAAGTAGGAACATTAATTGATAAAGAATAGGATCCTGTAACTTGGGATGGAGATGTGTGGGAAGATCCTGTTGAAGCTGAGAACTTTGAACCCTCAGATTCTCACAGGTTTACCTTACCCGAGGGGATATCTCTCTGTCCTCAGCAGAAAATGTACTCCCACCCCTCATATATTGCCTTTTCTGCATTTGAGAAAATACAGAATGGGCAATA
Organism: Psammomys obesus; assembly: GCF_907164565.1. Taxonomy (NCBI): domain Eukaryota; kingdom Metazoa; phylum Chordata; class Mammalia; order Rodentia; family Muridae; genus Psammomys; species Psammomys obesus. The sequence goes on along the minus strand of NW_026596287.1, from coordinate 401,684 downwards.
GAGGAAGGTAGTTATAAGTATCAGCTAAGACCATGTGACCAGTTGCAGAAATAAGGATTATAATTGTCATGACTGTTTCTGTCATATTTTGTTAAGAATGTGTTTGCACAGATACTTGTTTTTTCTTTCCTCAATTTCTTTATCATGTAATATAAAATCAATTAAGATATTAATCTGTAGTTACCATAGTTAAGTTTTGAAATACCAAAAGAATTTCTCTCAAGGGACATTGTTGTTATTCTAAAATGTATAATGTGTTTAATGTTCTACAAGAGATAGTTTTATCATATTAGGCATAAAACTGACCAGATTAAATACACAGTGCATTTGCAATTGTACATGGGATAGTTATATCATGTTAGGTGTAATTATGACCTGGTTACTATTTTCACTGGAAATTAAGCATGGCATAAGGAGATATGATTGTGTGTCAAGTTTACAAGGGATGGACTTAAGATGGCTCTTCTTGGTTGTCAACTTGACTACATTTGGAATTAACTAAGCCCAAACTGGTGGGTACACCTGTGAGGGATTTTTTATTTTTCTTAAACCATTTCACGTGAAAAGACTTACTTTTAATCTAGATCCTTTGAGGTTGGAAGATACACCTTTAGTCTGGGGCCACTTCTGATGGCAGTCTATATAAAGATATGAAAGAAGAAAGCTTTTACTTCCTTGCTCTTGCAAGCAAGTCCATGCCTTCACTAGAATTAGAGCCTGCTTCTTCAGGGTTCTGACATCAGCCTCGTGGAATAAACAACTGCTGGATTCTTAGGCTTTCCATTGACAGAAAGTCATTGTTGGACTTTCTGAACCACAGCCTGTAAGCTACTCTAATAAATTCCCTTTCTCTACAAATATGTAGATTTATTCTGTAAGGTCTGTTCTTTAGAGAACCTTAACTAATTCACCATACTTCAAGAATCCTTTCTTTGTCTCATGCTATCTTTTTAGATCATTTCTCTTCAATATCTGACTTTATTAGTCTTTTTTTCTCCTCTATACTAAAAGTAATCTTCATATCCTGCCTTTACTCGCCTTTTCTGTGTCCCTGTTTGTCTTTTTACTTAATGTATTTGAGTGACTTCATATTCCCCACCTTCTCTGTCATCTCACAGCTTGGGGAACTTTCCTCAGTTACCTACACAACCAGGTATTTGAAACCAAAACTTGCCATTCTTCTCCCTCAGTTTATATTGTCTTTTAAAATAGATATCATTGCTTAATTGCTGGTACCCTAAAATAGAATCATTGTCTTTCATGTTTCTCATCATAACTTTGACTTATCTTCATCTTTTTCTGCCCTCCACACTCCCAGTCTAGAATCCTGTTGATCTCACTCATATTCTTCTTGAGGCTTGTTTTTGTTGTTGCTTAGGTTTTGTTTTGTATTTCTACCATACCCTTATAGCCTTCTCATCCTGTATAGGCTCAAGTTATTATAATTTCTTCTGTTTTCTTTTAGTATATACAACTTACATAACACTTATAAAGTGATCCTCAAACTTCATTTTCATGTAATCTCAATTTTACTCAGGCCCCAGCAGGTATTTCTCACCAGTGTCCTGTAACCTTGTTCTCCATTCTTAATCTGCCTCAGCCTTTATCTCTCTCTAGTGTGTTTACATCACATTCAAACCTCCTACAGCTTTCTACTGTTTCAAAAGCTATTGCCTCTGTGCCTTTCTAATCTCTCATGAGGTCTTTGCTTTCTCTCTTCCTCTCCCTGCCCCCACCCATCTCTCTGCTTAGACTACGCTTTGGCATTCCTCAAAACTCAACTTCCTTTATGTCTTCCGATTCAGCACTTCTTGATTGAGTTCACCTCACACCAAGATCTTTCCTCATTCTGTTCTGCCTGAGCACTTAACTTTCAGGTTTGTAATGTAATCCATGCACTTACTAATACCTTGCTCTGTAATCATTTTCTAGCAGTCTGTATAGTAGTTTAACATTTTATTTATTTCTAAAATTAAATTGTAAGCTCCTTGAGGGCAGGGATGATAACTGTAACATTTGTATCGCTGCACTCTCTTAGTGCCTAGTACAGTGCTGAGCACACAGTAGGTGTTTAATAAATGCTTGTTGAATTCATGTGTGGATTTTTGTGATGTTGAAATTTTTAAGGGTTTTCAGTTACCATGGCCTATTTAGTGCACACAAAAACTACAGAATGTTCTCCATAAAGTACTATAGTAATCAAGATGTGCCTGTATCAAGGAGGAAAGCCATACACACACACACACACACACACACAAATTCTAGGAGGGTGTATGTAAAAATTTGAAGTTAAAAACTGTTTTCTTAGCCAAACTTATTGATGAGTTAAAAAGAAAGAGAAAGAAATGGGAAACAATCCATGTATAGTGCCACAAGTCTAGAATCCCAGCACTTGGGAGGTGATGGTAAGAAGATCAAGAGTTCAGGGGTCTCCCCTTGCTATTTAAGGAGTTTCCTACTGACCTAGACTACATATGACCTTGTTTACAAAATTAAAGAGAAAACAAAATAGAAAACCTAATCTAGTAACAACTCTAGAATGAGCTGGAAAATAAGTTTTGCATCTGCTATTTAGAAGTTTAGCTATGACTAGAGACATTTGGGGTTACACCACTGGTGAGCAGCTGGGATGCTTCTGAAATCTAAATTTTTAAGGACTGCTACGGATCCTTGGTATCCTTCACAAGACCAAGCTTTACTGCATCAGTTCTCAACCCTATCACAGGTTGCATATCAGATATTTACATTATCTTTCGCATGTTGACTCATTCCTATACACACCATCAAAGATAAGGAAAGGAAACTGCAGTGCACCGAAGGTTTAGCTTTGGGGACAACGTGGCAATGAACACCCACTCTTTGGTGATCACAGAATTGGCATAGCCGTAGCTAATGGAAATAGCAAAAGTCGTGAAGTCCGCACAGCTGCTTGACAAAGATTCAGCAAAGCTGAGCTGTATGATGCAGTTACCGTTGTGCTGTCCTTCACCGTTGGTCTTGGTCTTCACGTGTTGCATGCTTGGGGTAGCTTTTAATATTGGTCCAACTTGGGGATATTGAATTGATGGGAAATTTCTTACGAATCATTTATGCCCTCTCTCAAGAGTACTGTTTCTAAGCTTTCCCAGGAAGGTACTGAGCATATTACCCCTCCTACTTTTAGGGAGATATTCTTTATCTGGACCTACCTCAAGTTTCTCCTTATGCCCCAGAGGGTGTGACTCAAAAGATGCCAGAGACCTCCTTATGCGGCTCTGACTCCAAGATACTCTTGGAACATCTGCCCCTCCACTTACTCAGGAACAAGATAATCAGAACAAAGTAAACTTTAAAGGGTAAACAAAATTCAGTGAACTAGAGAAGCTGGCAGGAGATCAGGTTAAGTCTATATGCTCAGGTGAGTACCTGACATAAGATTGGGGCCCACGTATTACATGCCCCTCCAGGAAAAGATAGAGCAACAAAGTTAGATTGGCTGGAGTTATCTCTGCCTACACAGGGTGGTGGACAAAGAATGGTATGGATAAATGATAAAATCTGAATAATGATAAATGATAAAACTGAAATATTAAAACCCTTCTTAGAAAAGTTAGTTCATGCAGGACCAATGTGTCATATGACCAAGGAACAAAATACCAAGATTAGACATAAATAAATTCTACAGATATATAAAATATAAACATTGTATTATGGCAGAAACTGAATGAGAACTGCAACAGCTTTGGTTTGAAGTTTTTCTTGGGTCTAGGGACAATTGGCCCTCTGACCATTAAAAGTTGATAATACACTGCCTAGGACATAACAATTTGCCCAGGCTGCCTTGAAGATTTTCTGTCTAATGCCCTTAAAACTGCAAGATTCTTAAAAGGTTGGTTGTGGGGTTGATGAGGGAAAATGATTGTAAAAGATAACTTTATTCTGTCATGGTTTATCAATGATGACTAAACTTATTACCAAGGGGAAGTTAAAGCATGTGTCCAGGGACAAAAATGATAGGATCTATGTTCTGGAACAACATGAATTCATCCCTGCCTACTGAGTTCTGTATAAAGAAGCACTCTAACTACCAATCAATCGAGCTGAAAGGTTCCCCTGACCCTCATGCCTGACTTCCTCCTCCCTCCTTATCTTCTATAAGGAGGCCCTCAGTAAGAATTAACTAGCATCCTGTCCAAAAACATAAACTAGAATTTTCTGTTTGCAAGCAGAACTCAGTAACATTTTATATACTCTACCAGTTCTGCTTAGAAGGCATGGCTGTCTAAGGAAATTAAATTCAGTCACTAAACCAGCATTTGAAAACACTGTAGTCTCCATTTGCAGTTCAGTGGTGCATCCTTCAAGTTTAGAAAGGATCAGCTCCAGAGTGAGCAAAGCTGATGGGTAGCTCACCAAAGACTGGCATTTCGCTGTTCTGTTGAAGTAGTCAGTCTAAAGAATGGATGCTGTATTGTTTAGCTTGTCAACTCATTCTGACACTGAAAGGCCAGAGAAGCTGATTTACACTGGATCTTATGTGTTATTAATCCATACTCTGCCACAGAATGAATTTATGACTCCAACTTAGTGTATCACTTTTAAGAACTCTTTTTATCAACTTGTATATCCAAACCAGTATATTGGCTATAATGTATTAAGCTAATTTCTTAAATAAGTGACTTGAGAAATTTTGCAGTGAGCCAAACTGTTCTGAAATCGCTTGCGTCTGGTCTCTAGTCTTTAAAAGAGCACACAGGACCACTAAGACCAGAACTCCTGTGGCTAGAGATATTTCACAGCTGTAATGACTTGAAATCCCAAGATCCAATGGTTTTCCTACCTTGTAAAAAGAAGCAAAACCCACTTTCTTAGAAGGTAAAAAAGCAAATCAGTCTTGTTGATGACCAGGATGTCACTCACGGCCCTTAGCAAATTTGTTCTGTGTTTGACATTGTGCATTTTTTTTCTCCCACAAGTCCTTGTCGTTAGGGTAACAATTCTGGCAGTCTATATTTCTTGATAAAATAATACTTTTTTTTTTTTCAGAAGTCTTTTTGATGATCTCTCAGTCAGTGAATTGCTCTCCAATGATAGACATTATGTGGCAACACATTTACAGAAAAATGCTTTCAGTGGTCCCGACAATTCCATTAATAAAATAACGACGCCAACACTGAGCTGGTTCCAACAGCCTGAAGAACACCAATAATAGAAAACAGAACTGTTTCACGGTGGGATCGGCGGGGGCGAGGGGAGGGTCTGGTCACCCTTGGGAAAGTGGCAAACTGGATGAACTCTGAGGAGTTGGATGAACTCAGACAGTAGCTGGGAAGGGACTTTCTTAAAACTCGCATCACTGCTGGGCATTGTGATGCACGTGTTAAGATCAGCACTGGAGGGGGGAGGGGAGAAGCTGGAAGAAGTCGGTGAGTTTCAGCCAGGGCTACATAGTAAGACACTGTTTAAAAACAAAATGAAACTAATGATGTCATAGGGATTCTTTCAACCCCACCCACCTCACACACGCGTACACACACACACACATATCTCATCTCCCTTTTCCACAACCTTTAGGAATGTAACTCCAAATTGCCTAGGATTTGGACCAGGTCCATTAATCTTTGTGCCTCTATTTTCTCAACTATAAACGACAGTGATAAAGTACCTTCCCTGAGCTTTTAGGGGATTATGTGACCATACTTGATATTAGAAGTATTACTGTCTGTTTGGCCTGCCGGCCTGCCTTCCTGATCAGGTGGGAAGGTGTCCAGAAAACCCACAACTCCAAGGCTGCAAATCCTAGTCACAGCTCTGAGGTCTGGGAAGGTATCCTAAGGGGCACGGGAACCTAGGAACCACACAGCTGAGAGGAGGCCTCCTCAACAGAGACGGAGGTTGCCCAACCCTTGATGAGCTGAGGATCCTAGGTGCCTAGGAACTCTGCTCTGTCTTCGTTTCTTCTTTCTTCCTCTGACAAGTGAGTCACAGCAGGCAGTAAATCTCATAAGAGATTTATTGGACAGACGAATCCTGGAGTGGCTGCCTCTGCTCCTGGGAAAAGGCAGCAGGAACTGGACAGACACAACCTTTACATGGGGTTTCTTAGGGCAAGGATTTCCAGAGTGTGGATTGGTAGGCTTTCCCGTTCAGGGATTGGTGGGGTTTAGTGAGACACTCAGGGATTGATCAGTTTTCCTGCCCAGGGATTGGCGGGATTTTGTCCAGTCTTTTCGCTTCAAATTTGCATAATCTGAGATGAATCCTGCTGAGGAGCTGGAAATGACAGTTACAGAGGTCTGGTGGGGGTTGAGGGGATGAGGGGAGAGAAGAGGGGAGCTGGGCTGCTGGAGCTTCCTTGGGCAGAGGTCTGGCGGCTTTTCTGTGTTGAGGGGTTATCAAGTGTAAAGTGTCCACAATTTACAAAGGGTCCACTGTGAAGGCAGCAGACTGAAGCAGGAAAGGCAGCTCCCATGGCGGCGGCAGTAGGCCTTCTGAGGCAGGAAAGCCGTAGGGTTTCCATAGGCTCAGGCAGGCAGGCACCATGGACAGCCCCCCTGAGGCGTAGCAGCCATTTTGTCTCCTGCCTCTCTAGCCCCAGGGCAGGAAGAAGGGGTTGACCACTCCTGAGGCAGGAAGAGATGCTGAGAGCCACTTGCTATTTAATTGGCCTCTAAACATAGCTCTTGGGAAGGACAGTGGGCTGCTGGGATTCCCGGCTGCCTCGAGGCGGGAGGGCCATCAGCGTGGCTGGGAGTGGCAGGCTACCTCAGCTTGGTGGGCTACTCCAGGCCTTGGGGTGGGTTGGGACAGCAGAGATTTGGAATTGCCTCATCCTGGGGCGTCCGTCTGTGGCAGTGGGCGTTGGGGGGCAGGTTGCCTCAGCGCCAGACTTACATTTCTATATTCCTTGTGATTATTTCGTGCTCTCCTTACTTCCCTTGTTTAGCCTATTCTGTTTCCTGATTTATTGGTTTCTACAATGATCCCTTCATAAATTCATGTTTCCTTTTTCTAAGTTCCTGGTCTTGCACAGTCTTGGAAGATAACCTGGCAAGAAATATCAGCTCTTGGACCTGAGAGAGAATAACTATCTGTGGTGGTTTGAAAGTGATACCTCCCATAGTCCTGAGCATTTGAACACTTGGCACTGTGTAGGTCAGGGTAAGAGGTATGGCCTTGCTGAAGGAAGTATGCTGCTAAAATCAAGCTTTGAGAGTTCAAAGACTCACACCATTGCTAATTTGCTCTCTGTTTCCTGCTTGTGGTGCAAGATACTAGCCCTCCGCATCCTGCTTCAGCCTGCTGCTTGTTGCCATGAGTTCCTCCCATGACAGACTCTTATCCCTTGGGAACTGCAAACCCAAATAAACCCTTCTAAGTTGCTCAGTGTGTCAAACTACTATTGCTGCGATAATACACCATGACCAAAAGCAACCTGAGCATGAAAAGGTTTATTTCAGTTTACAACTCCCAGGTCATACTCCATCAGTGAGGGAAGTCATGGCAAAAACTCTACTTACTGCCTTTCTCCCAAGGCTTGGGTTAAGCCCAACTGGGAGACCAATTTCCAGGGAGACAGCTGAAGGAAACTCAGAGGCCACATTGATGCAAACAGCAAGAGGTTTATTCAAGGCGAAGTGCAATGGGGCTACTCTGTAGGTCAGCAAAGTGTAGCCCCAAGGAAGAAAAGCCTCAGGTTTTTAAAGGAAAAATTGCTGGGAAGCTCGGGGGGTTCAGGCTTGGCAACTTGGGATTGGATGAGGGGCTATAGGGTAGTTGACTTTTAAAATGATTGGTTTATTTTAGGTGCCCAAGTCCAGTCAGTCCTGCCCCAGACATCTGGGCATGCAGATTTGGCTGCTGTTAGGGAGGGGGAGTGATTAGCCCACTCTTTGTTTTTTCTGGGAAGCAAAGTACTGGGGTTATCTGGGTGGGGGGAGTTGGGACCATCTGGACCGGTTGTCAGGCAACACTGTCCTGCAACTGCAGGCCTGGACATTCTTCTTGCAGCAGGGTGGAGGCCTCAGGTCAGTTGCTGGGCAACGGTATCTCAAAATTGCCAGGCTGGTCACTCCTTTCAACAGCGTGGGTCCATGGTTCTCTGTCTCAATCTTCCTGTTTCACCCGTTTTTGCTCGTGTCCTTCTGCCATCTGGATAAGTACTGAGAGAACTTAGTTTATTTAATATGGGGTATAAAATTCATAAAAACCTGTAAAGTTAGTCTGTTCCTTTCACTTGCCCAGACTGTTTTCTCATACAACCCAGGACCATTCCCTGTAGGCTTTGGCTTTTTTTTAAACCTACTTTATTTGGGGTTCCTTATGTCTCTTTCTCCCTTCACCCCAATCCCAACACCCCAACACCCAGTAACAGAGAAAGATTAGTGGGGAGAGGGATCACAGTTCTCTTTAGCTACTTCCTGCCGGTTAGGGTCTTTGGGTTCCTAAACACCTCTACCTCCCTTCAAACCCCTGACCTTAGGAAGGAGAGAAAGGTTAGTAGGGACAGGGGATGTAGTGCTGCGGACCGGCCCCCTCGGGTGCCCCTCGTCCTCGGGAAAATCAGGGAATTCAGATATCAGGAAGGCACAGATAGGCGAAATGACAGACAGACCCACACCAGGTGGTATTGGTTTGGATCTTCTGCGCTTTACTGAAGTCAAGCCAACACTTTTATAGTAATCTTACAAAGAAGCACCTTAAAGTTGACATATCCCCCGGAACATTTACAAAGTTTATATTTTAACTGAAAGAGTAACCTGGTAGAAGCAGTGTCTACAGAAAAATCTTGGCCTAACAGCCTCTTAAGCAGAGCAAACATAGAACTAGTGACTTGATTGCCAATTTAGTGAGTGGAGGGCCAGGGGCTTGTTAAACTTGTGGTCTGTTTATGTAGTTTATTGTTAGTTAATTAGGGGTTGTTAATAATCCTCCGAACTAGGTCGGCTAAAGATTTACAACCCCCCCCCCCCCCGTAAGCATGGGGAAGCACGGGGAATTCCTCTTGTTTGGTGTGCTAAGGATTTACAATCTTAAGATGCTTGAGCTAGCCTGTCCTTAAAACTTATAGTATAATACAAAACTTTTTGACCTCCTATGTTTGCCTATCTTCTTTCTGCCTCATAAATAGGTAATGTTAGGTAATGGTTTGGGTAGTAGCTTTACTGCAGTGGGAATATCCAGAGCATTTATCCTAACAGACCCTGATTAAACATTTTCTTTAGAAAGCCCTAAAACTCTTGTCCTTTTACTACCTACAATGTTTGGTTTTTCCACAAGCAATTCCTGATGCTGAATCTGATTTATTACCTCTCCTAAAATTTTATTTTCCTTTTACTCTTATTTGCTAAAGCTTTTAGTGATCTATTAAAAATATTTCCTTGAATAGTTACTTGTACTGTTTCAAGAATCATAGAGAAACAGCAAAAAAGGACCTCATCAATTCCAGTCTTGCATTTGAGAAAGCAGGATTATAAGAGCACGTCATATTTCAATAGGGTATTTTTGCCAGGGAGCCAGTTCCCATAGAAAACGTATCTCCTCGTCTGTTTGCATAATTTTATGCTTGCATAACACCTGTTTATGCTACACAGACTTTCTGGAGTTAGTGTAGCAATGTAGTCCTCTTTAGAGTACCTTTACCTCTTAGGATAATTCCACTCTGTTGTCAGGATTCCAATAGTCCTACAAACCAGCAATCCATCAATAGCAAAGGTGGTAACAAGAACCACCACCACCACCACCACCACCACCACCACCAGTAGCAGCAGCAGCAGCAGCAGCAGCAGCAGCAGGGGTCAGCAGAAGTGCCATGAAGAGTTCTCCAGAGCTTTTCTCTCTAGGAGTGAAGCAAATCAAAGCATCCTCCTCGCCCCGTGCTATTTATACCTTCTCAGAGTCCATACCAGGATGTTGTTCAGCTGGCACAACCCATTCCCCCTGAAGGAGGCAGTTTTTTATTGACTAGGATCACTCGCCCTCTCAGGGGCTGCTGTCAGCTACGGACAGAGCACTCCGGCATCCCACACTCGGGACAACAACAAAACCGTATCCACACAACACAACCAAAACTTCCACTACACTTCCCCAGGGGTGCACTGCCCATGGGCCATCCCACGTCTATCCTAATTAATAAAATGCCCCCACAGGCTTGCCGACAGGCCGGTATTATGGAGGCATTTTCTCAGCAGTGCGTGATTCCCTCTGCTCAAATAACTCTGGCTTGTGCCAAGCTGAAAGCAAAGCCAACAACAACAAAGCCCACTAACCAGGACACTTGGCCACAGTGTTTTATCACAGCCACGAAAAGTTACACAGAATCTTTCCAGAACCCTGAAATGTCAGTTACATCCTTACATGGTAGTTGTAAGTGCTAGTCTTTGACATTCTGTAGTCTTCTGAAAGTCCTGGAATAATTTTTGCAAGTTTTTGTTTGTTTTTTAAGATCTTTCCCTCCATGCTGGGACCAAACCCTTAAACTATAGCAATTCTTGTGAAACTAAACGGCATCCCCAGCCTGAGACTTGAAAGAAAACACACCCATCACTTCATCTGGTCAGAACGCATGTCCTGACCGCTTGGTAACTCTATTCAGAATGAAGCTGGAACTGAAAGGAATCCAACCTGCTTGTGACACATGGATTACCTGGGTTGTTCGGGAGCTTCATCTTTCAGTCCTTTCATGTAGGACCTCTGGCTGATTTCACAATGTGCAGTATCCTTCCTATTCTTATGTTATAAAAGATGTCTCTCACATTATCCTGATAACATACTTTTATTTTTAATATTTATAGTTTTATTTTTAATATTAATATTTTAATATTTATTCTTAATTAGGAACGCTTTCTGTTGCACTGAGTAGGGATCCAGTTTGATGTCTTTCCAGAAGATTATCCATTTATTCTTTTTTGAGTTGGGTTGGGTTGGGTTGGGTTTGGGTGGGGGGGAGTTTGTTTTTGTTTTTGGATTTTTCAAGACAAGGTTTCTCTGTGTAGCCTTGGCTGTCCTGGAACTCACCCTGTAGACCAGGCTGGCCTCTAACTCAGAGATGTGTCTGCCTCTGCCTCTCTGAGTGCTGGTATTAAAGGCGTGCACCACCACTGCCCGGCTTCATTTATTCTTATGAATATCCTTGTTTTTGTTGTTATTGGTTCACCCATCTCTGGACATCTGTACCATTTGTTTGCCTTGCCAGTATCCCTCTATTGGTGCCTTATGGCTTTATAATATGCTTGATAGCCTTTAATAAAATGCTTCTTTTTTTTCCTAGTTTTATTTTCTATGTGAATGTGAAAATCTACGTTTAAAGAGTTGGTAGTTTTGTAGAATACTGCTTTAAATTTACAAGTTGCTGTTGTTTATTCTAGGCAAACTCCACTACTGGTCTACATCCTCAGCCACTACAAACTAATTCTGAGATTGATCACTCAAGCACCAGTCTCTGAAAGTGACCCACGCGAGAGGCAAAACTCGGGTTCAAAATGATGTCTGAATTCAGAAATTTTACTTCTGAGTTTTCCTATACTGTAGAAAAGTATTTTATCTTCTTCCCAGCGTGATTAAAGAAATAAAAAGTCGTCACAGACGTTCTGAGTAATCACAGCCTCCACCTCGCCCAGCCAGCCGGAGCTCACCGACCACAGAGAAGAAAAGCTCCGGCCTCCTAGAGAACACCAAGCTTTCGCGCGCCAGCGGGCCGAGCTGGGCCCCTCTCGCCTGGCAGTTGGCCCCCCGAGTCGGTTACTCTCCAGGTGAGTTCGTTAGCTCCCGGTTAGCCCCCGGGTTTTGCGGAGGACAATCCTGTTCTTGCCTTGTTCGTCCAGCCCTGCTCTTCTCCCGTGGGTCCCTCTTGTTTGCTCTTCCCTTCCTCGGCAAAGCTGGCTCCTGACCTTGGCGAGGGGGTCGGGGCGGGAGGTAGGACGGAGTGGGGCGAAGCAGGGTAGAGAGTAGGGTGGGGCGGGCCCCGGGGCGAGGGGTGGGTGGAGTGGGGCAAGTTTGAAGTGGGGCGTGGCCAGGGCGAAGCTGGCGTTAGGTCGAGCTGGGGTCCTGTTGCGCCTGAACCTCAGAACTGCGGTCTGTGGAACCACTGGCTGATTCTGCTGAAGACTGAATTTCCGGAGGAGTGGGCGCATGGAGGTCTGGCTTTGTCTCTGCTTTGGGGTCCCCCCTTGGGTTGGTTTATGTTAATTTTTGTAAAATGTGATTCAAGGAGGATTACTGTTACTGTGGCTGTTTCACTCCTCTGCCATTGTCACGGTGTTGTATTGGGCAGCATCCTGGCAGGGCTGCGCACTGGCACCGCAGAGACTGTACCCGGACAAAGACAGGAAGGCAATTCTTATAACCAGAGCTTACAGGACAAATTAGGTTTGCTCTCAAGGGTTGCGGCTGGTAGAAGGCCACGTTCTCCACACGGTAAAAATTAGTAAACTAATAAAGCATTGTCTTTCTCACAGTTTTCACAGGGGACAAGACAACCCTTTTGCTAAGATACTGTTTTTCATAACAGCAGCCCATAAGACTAGTGTTACAGTGTACCATCTTGTTACAGTGAGCCACGGATCTCCCTGAACTCCCTTGCAGTTGAAATGATGGGGATCCTTGGTGGTAAACATTTCTGTCGGTGATGTTATCATTTCTTCTTCCAAAGTTAAATTGACTTTTCTTTCTTTTTTCTTAAACACGTTCATCTACCCTATTTGCTAATCTCTTCAACATCTACTTTGTTTTAAATTTATTTTAATGTGATTTTTAGATATTTTATAAAGTGTGCACTGTACATTATTCTTTTCAAATGCCACTGTGCAAACCCAAGGCCTTGTACAAGTTAAGCAAGTGCTATACCAGTGAACTTTGTCCCCAGCCCATACTTGTTAGTTTTGTATTTATGTATACTCCGATTGTTTTAGAGACCTTTAAGAAAGACAGAGATGAATAACTATTTGTGTCATGTGTCCATTCTGGTAGTTCTGTGAGGTTCCTCTCTTGCTGCAGGTGAATGAACACATTTGATCTGTGATCTGACTCCTGTTTGGTTGCTGTGTCCTCAGATTACTGAACAGATGCTTGAGAGTTCTAGTTACGTCTGAATCATATTATATTGCCATACCTTCAGTGCATGGAGTATATTTGCAAAAAAATAAAAATGTTTATTATTTCAGGAATCAAGACCAGAGTTGTGGGCAAAGCATTAACTTTGAAAGAAGATTTTGAAAGGATGGATCCAGTCCAAAAAATACATACTAAGGACTCTTTCCAGAGAATGAGGAAGTCTCTCAGTATGAGGACCAGTTGGAAGATGAGAAAGTCAAGCCCACAGAGGGCAGATGGTACAATTTAATGAATGTGGGAGGATGTTTACCCAGAACTCAGACCTTGTTCAACATCAGGGAATTCACACTGGAGAGAAACCGTAAGAGTACGGTCACTGTGGAAAAGCCTTCTTTTTGATCAACCCTCACTGTGCATGGAAGAGTTCACACTGGGTTGAAACCATGTAAGAAAGCCTTTAGTTCGAGAGGACACCTGATTATACACCAGAGAGATGCTATATGACTGCAGTGAGTTTAGGAAAGCTTTCAATGTGAGCTTAGACCTTATCAAACATCGGAGTCATACAGGTGAGAAGCCATATGAGTGTGATAAGTGTGGGAAAGCTTTCACTGTGAGCTCAGCCCTCGTCAAACATCAGAGAAATCCATATAAGAGAGAAGACATATAAGTGCAAGGAATGTGGCAAAGCCTTCTATGTGAACTCAACCCTTATTAATCACCAGAGGACTCACTCTGGTGAAAAACCAAATGTGTGTGGGGAATGTGGAAAAGCATTCAGTCAGACTCTCATTCATCACCAGAGAATCCATACTGGGGAAAAACCCTACAAGTGTGATGAGTGTGTGAAAGATGCTCTAAATCTCACCAAATATTAGAAAAGTACATGCCAAGAGAAACCATCAACAGTGATGTATGTGGTGAAGGTATCCTAGAGACCTTTGGTTGCATCAAAAGAGTATGACAGAAATAAACTCATCAATATGCCCTCCCTTGAAATGCTGAAGAAAATAAGTCACTGGGAATAGCTCCATCACTATACACAGCCTCTGAAGTCGACCTGTCCTCTCTCTTTAGAATTCAGCTTCACAACTCATAAGGTTTTTTTTTTAAAACATAAATCATATTCCAGGGGCCAGGGAGGTAACTCACTAAAAGCATGTAAGTTCCGTTATTCACAGCCCACATAAGAAAGCCAGATGGCAGGTGTAGCCAGCCTCTGTAATGCCTGTAGTGAGAATAGAGATGAAGGCAGGAGAATTGCCCCATTAAGCTCCTGGTCCAGCACCTGGAGTTTGCAGCATAGCTACAGAAAGAAGAAACCATCAAGGTGGAAGAGAAGAACCACCTCCCAAAAGTTATCATCAGCTATCCACATGCACACTGGCTTGCCATATGCCCACACTTGTACATCATGCTCGTAAGTCATACTCCATAACTATTGTCCTTTAGTAAGAATGAACAGCTTAAGCATTACCTTGGGCTAGGGAGATAGGTAGCAAGTAAATGAGCTTGCTACCAAACCTGATGACCTGAGTGTGATTCTGGAACCCACATGGTGGAAGGAGAGAACTGGCTCCAGCAAATTGTCTTTTGACCTACACATACATAAAAACACATATGTACACACATGAGTATGCAAAATTAAAATATTTTCAGTGTTACTACATGCAAGCTTTTGGTGTCACCATTCTTATTGTTGAGGCATTAAAGTTTGAATTGCAATGTGCTTGAGTCAAGAAAGACTATCCCCACCTAAGAAGTCCTATCTAATGATTCTACATTCCTTTTGATGACCACTGTGCTTTTCCAGAGTAATTTTCTGTGCTTTGTTACATTTGCATAGGAACCCCAGTAGGTAATTTTTGAGTGATCAAAAAGCCCTTGTCCTTGTGGCCTAGCCACATATGCTCCTAACGTGGCTGAAATTCCTGAGCCAAAACAAAATGAAAACCATGGCCTAAAGAGTTTCTTAGGAGGAGCTACTGCCTTCTGACCCTTCCAATTGGTGTTCCTCTAGCAGTATGCAAAGGTAGATGTGAAAATTGAGCTGGGGGGTGGGGGGGGAGAGAGGGTGCTTGTTAGATTATGATTAGCATTTGTTTGGGGGTAAATTTCACAGATTATTTATGTAACTGGTGTGACAGCATCAACTAGGAGAGGTCAGATTTGAAAGATGGAAGTTAATGAGCCAAGTGGGGAAAATATGTGTAGGAATCCCAGTAGGGCTCTGTCAATCAGGCCATAGCCTTGCTTCCTCACCTCAATCCATAAGCACTAAAACATGAGAAGTTTGTACTTTATATTGTTTAGTTTTGTACTTTAATTTTTCAAGCCTACGTAACATGACTGAAATTATTCTCAGCCTTGAAATACTGTATATGAGCTTGAAAGTAAGTCCTCCTTACAACTGTTGCCTTCCTACATGACTTTCTAATGTCTGTAGTCTAATATATTGATTACTTGGCATTCTTTTGGAAAGTTCTTATATGAATTATTTACATATTCTGAATATGAACCCTTCAACATGGAAATTCAAATAACATTTCCAAATCTATAATTTCTCTAATCTTTAATGATGTCTTTTGATAGAATTCTTAATTTTAATATATCCTAGTTCACCAATATTCTTTTTTCCTTTTTTCTTTTTGTTTGTATTTGTTTCTCAACACAGGGTTTCTCTGTGTAGCCTTGGCTGTTCTGGACTCACTTTGTAGACCAGGCAAGCCTCGAACTCACAGAGATCTGCTTGCCTCTGCCTCCCTGAGTGCTGGGATTATAGGCATGTGTCATCATGCCTGGCCCCAATATTATTATTTTATTATTATTATTCTTACACACAAAAACACACATACACATCTTACCTTGAATATCTTGTGAAGAATTTTTGTCCCTTAAATTTTGAAGGTTTATATAATCCTTAAATAATATAATTTGCATGCTTTATAATCCATTTGATATAAATTTTTGTACATGAATAAAAGAGCCAATTCAATCTTCAGTCTTGTTCCATATGGACATTGAGTTACAGCTACATATACTGTAGAAATTACAATTCCTGTCTTTGCCCACTGTTTTTTGTTTGTTTGTTTTTTTGACCATTTGATACATTTTTATTTGATTTTATAAGACAAGTTCTCGTAGTCTCATGTAACCCAGGCTTGCATTCATCTCACAAAGAAGACAGGATTGGATAGTTTAGATCATGTGATGTGCCTGCTTCTACCTCCCAGATGGCAGGGTTAAGGGCATGTGCCACCGTGTCTGGCTTTTACTTGGTAAATCAACTTTCTGAACAGAGCTAGGCTCATTAAGCCACCCTGGCAACTGCAACATTATCCTTTTACTTTGAATATGATTTTTAAAACCTAGAAAGCATTTGCTTCTTGAGAAAAGAAAACTGTTTTTGTTTTTTATTTTCTTTTTTTTTTTTTATCCACATATGAACAGATTTTTTTCTGAATTTACTATAAAAGTCAGTGAAGTACAAATACACCCTTGGAACAATGATCATGGAAGGAACTGAATAATTTGGCATAAACTTATCTATCAGTGATTCAAACTGTCAGCCTTAATATTCCTTTGGTATAGTCTTTTAAGTTGAACTCTTTATAAAATTTAATTTTGGCACCATGTGGATTGGCAAGTTCCAGAGCAAAGGTGCCCCTTGGAATTTAAATGGATCTGCATGTGTGAGTCTGCACAATGATTCTCCAGCACATCAAAGGGCTGTCGTGACCAGTCAGCCACCCAAGAAATGACACTGGGACTTTTTATTAACTATGAATGTTTCTGTCTTTGCCCATTGTTGTACAGGACCAGTTCAAAATGTACATACATTTGCTCAAAATGTACATACATTTGTTCCACTGATTTATTAGACAATCCCTGCATCAAACCCTATAGTCTTCTGGTTGTTCTGCATTACATTTCGTGTCTGATGCAGTAAATCATTCTACATAAGGAGGTAGGCTCCCGTCCAAGTTTCTGTTTTTTTCAGGCCCAGCCAAGGCAGTTACAAAAGTCTTACCTTTGGTGAGAAAAAGCTACCCTCTCATACCAGACTTGGGGCACAGATAGCTCAGTGTAGTCTTAGAAAGGAGTAGAGTCAAGACTCTGGTGAGCCACTCTGCTGGGTGTATGTATAATCCAAGCCTAGACACCTTCGTTCTGAGGCTTCTTTTTTTGGGACTTTATGCAAATAAATCTAAGACCATTTTATTGCAAATAGAGAACCAAGACATTCCCCCTGCCAATACTTGTTTCCCACTTGGAACATTTCCCCTTCATCTTTGTCTGGGTCCCCAGTTGCATTAAAAGACTTCAGTTTGAGGTTCTGTTGGTAGAGAAACAGTCGCCACGTCTGTCCTGATTCACGTGCTGCCCCTGCCTTGGTACTTCCTGAGATTATCCCTTCCTCTTCATGCTAATGCTATCACAGGGACTAAAGGCTGGACTGCTGATCAATTACTGTCACCTGCTTTCCTTACTGATGTAACTGGCATCTCAGGACTCTCCAGATTACTCCACTTCTTGGCAGTAGTTTCTTTCCTGGCTCACATGACTCAGCTTCAATGTAAATTAATTACATCATTCTTTCATGAATAGCTGCATGACTATTTAAAATAATCATCTCATTTTAATTCTATTTCATGGGAAGAGCATTAGGAGCCCATTTTCTCTGGGTGTAGCTCATGGTAAAACAGTTATCAAGGTGCTGGGTTTGATAGAATAATTTGGGAAAGTAGCCTTTAAGAATATGGACAACCAGCTAGAGGTAGTGATAAGCACCTATGATCCCAGCACTTAGAAGGTGGGGCAGAAAAATCAAAAACTCATGATGATCCTCCACTAAAAAAATTGCTTCACAAGATTTTCAAGGTCAGCCAAGGATAAATGAGGAGACCTTGAAATCTTAAAAAAAAAAAAAAAAGTCTTTTTATTGATTCTTTGAATTTCACATTAAAGAGTTTAAGTTAGCCTGGGTATAACTCCATTTTGAAATAAAGAGCCATCTTAACTGGGAGCTGAACTCAGGTACCAGGATATATCACAGAATAAATACTTCATAAAAAAATAGAGACAATCTCCCTGGCAATAATCAGTGAGAATCGGTTGGGAATCAGCTGGGAAAATTCTCCCCACTGTTTCAGATATAATTTAGAAGAATAGCAATTGTGATCATATGCCTTAAGCAATTGTGATTATGTGCCTCAGAGAAGGTCACCTCACCCCTCTAACTTTTACCTAATCCTATAACGTCAAGACATGTGCCCCCCTGCTTGTTGTCATGGAAACCCCCTGCTCACAGACTTTCCCTTTAAAAACCCTGCTCACTCAGAGCTCAAGGTCCCACTTCCCTACTGCTGCGTCAGTGAGACCTGGGTCCCAAGTTCAGTCACTCTCGTAATAAAGCTCTCTTGCTCTTGCATGGAGTCGTCTCCTGGTGATCTCTGAGGGTCCCATGAACCTGGCATTACAACATCATGCAACCCAATTTCACTCATCTCCCAATCCCTTTTTATCTGCCTGTTCTCATACCTTTGGGGCCAGCTCTCCCAAGCCACTCAGAGAAGAGGCAGCACCAGCTTTCCGGAGACCACCCACGAGTGGCTGGCTCACCGGTGCCCACACCACCAGGGCCAGCTCCACTTTGGTGCTCTCCCAAGTGCTGCAGCCAATGGGGAGCAGGACCATCTCTCCTCAGTCCTCAGATATCAATGTGGCCCCATGTGGCAGCCCAGGGGATGTACCAGAACTAGGCTGGGAAAACATAAGCTAAGGTCTACCTTCAAAAAGCAACTGCTATTCGAACTCTCAAACACCTAGATATAAATGCTCCAAAAACAACATTTTGAATGGAAAAGGCCAGTAAGGAAGATGAATTGCTGACACTAGGGAAGGAAGTATGTTTCTTCCACAGTTCATTCATATGAAGACATTGTCCTCTTGGAAAGGTCTCCAAGCACTATGTAAAACAAATGGGACACTTGTTGACCTAATTTCTCACGGGAGATTTTTACCTCAGTGGAATTGCTATTTCCAGCTTTCAGCACTTGGTCATCAAGCAAAGCTTTCGTAAGAGCACCAGCTAAACGCTGTGATCCCAGTACCTCAGTAGCTGAGGCAGGAGGAGCACAAAGCAGCCCAGGCTACATCATTTAGGGCCACAGTAGTGATAAGGAGAAGGGGAGGGTGGACAATAGCCTGGCTTATAAACAGTAAAATCTTGTGGTTGATACTATAGATTCTCATCAAGGACAAATGAACAGGTATGAAATATATCCCTTTTCTTTGGGAATATGAATGTTTTTTATTCTCCTAAAGGTGGTGTTAAGGGAGACAAAAATGTTTATAATTTCTTGTACAAAATAAGTGAACTGCAGCATCAGAAATAAGCATAGCCAAAATAACTTGTGGTTTGTTAACCCAGGAAAATGAGTTATTCCACTTAGAGTGCAAAACTTAGCGACAAGGAAGGCCTAACGGCAAGGCTGACGAGCCCCAAGCAAGCCACCAAGCACATAGCAGTATCCTGGAAGCTTTATTCTGTATCCACCCAATTTACATTTCTGGGGGAGAGAATATAGCTAGGATCTCTATCCAGCTATGCTGGCCTTTGGAAGGTCCTAAAACTTGGTACTCGCCATAATTCTCAATTCCTTTAACTTCACCTTGGAGAAAAATCTGAGAGTATCTGGGCACTCTCCTGGGATCTCATATAAACCAGTACCTGGAGAAAAACCTGGATTCATCATGCATTAGAGCAACCCAGGATGGCACTCACACAGTCGCCCATGCCTGAATTCCCTGCGGATCATCTGGTCCATTCCTGATGAGAATGAACCAGATGTGTGCTCATGTCCACACTTGAAGCATTCAGGTGGGAAAGTCACTGGCAACTGTCTTAGAGGGGCATGGACCTAGATGGGGCCATGGGAACCCGCAGGGACACAGCTCCCACACGCTTCCTGCTGTCTGAGAACTCAAGTTCAGGGCTCACCCTGAGAAAGTCGCCACCACATCATCGCTCGGGGATTCCAGTTTGGGGATCAGGATACCACACTGTTCTAAGAGTGCCGTCTGGCCCTTTCTCGTTTGTTTTATTTTACTCGTTTACTTGGGGGGATTTCTGAAGCAGTCCAACTAAATAATCCAGGCTATCCTCCTGCTTCTGCCTCCCAACTGCTAGGATGAACAGCATGAGCTATTCCAAGACTTTTCCTTAATTTTAGGAATACCATGGATTTCACCAACTCTTAAGGATTTCACCAAACCTTAAACCATTCTAACTTGATTATGTATCCCTTGAACTTTGGCAGGGGGTGCATTCCATATTCTAGTATCTGATATATATCAGTGTCTATCGGATACTCGGTGAGAATTAGAGATGAACAGACACAAAGTAAGCTTGTTTTAAAAAAGAACAAAAACAAACAAACAAAATCCTGCACTTCCTGTGACCCTGGACAAGTAGAAAACAGAAGACTGTATCTCTTAGTCATGGCTCTGGAATTCTATGACTTGAAAAAGGTACCTTGGCATATGCCAAGGAGGGTTGATACCCATCGAGGTCTCTCTTTCTCTGAAACGGAAGGGAGGGGAAGCAGGGGAAGGAGAGGGGAGGAGAGAGTAAGGGACTGGGAGGAAAAGAGGGGAGGGGAGGAGAGAGGGAGGAACTGGAAGGAGAGGAAGGAGGGGAACTTTCCACCCAGATAAAAATTAATTAATGGAGGAAGGAAGGAAGGAAGGAAGGGGAGGAGGAGGAAGAGGGAGGGAGGGAGGGAGGAGAAAGAAAAAGAAGAAAGGAAGAAAGACAAGAAAGAGGGAGAGAGAAAAGAAGAAAAGAAAAGAAAAAAAAGGTACCTTGTAGAAGAGAGCTCAGCATAGTCCAAGCTAAGGAACTATTACTGTTCAGGCCTTAAACTTCAGATACAGAATAGAACCTGATGGAAGGACGCTGCTCCATCGCCTGGCCTGCAGCTCCAGCTTGGTGCCACCACCCACTGGTACCTCTTCATCCCAGAGGTTTAGCCAGTGTGTGGGGCAGCTGCTGACCTTGCCCATGTAGTGGAGCCAGGCTTGGCTTATGAGCACCTTTCCCTGTTTCTATTACCCCATGGATCAGGTTTCAGATTTGTAATTTTGTCTGGTTACTTGAGGTTGAAGTTGAGGATTTTTCAAAAATTATGATAGGGATCTTTTGCTTCAACTTTCATTGTATCTGTTACTTTATTTGTCTTCTTTATTATTTGTTCTTCCCAGGCCAGACCACGAAACATGTCATATTTATGCAGGAAAATGATTTTTTTTCTCTGTTTGCTTTTTTTTTTTTGAGACAGGGTCTCACTGTGTCCCCCTGGCTGGGCTGACCTGCTGAGACTGCTGGTATGGCTACATCCTGCTTTGGGATAGTTTTTAAATGATCAGTCAGTGAGTCATTAAAGGTCATAATTCTGTGCCCAGGTCTTAAAGAAAAGCATGCACTTCGTAGCTTTCTTTTGTGAGCCATAGGGACTTGAACCCAGATCCTCATTCACGTAATCCCTGTGCTCTACCTCTAAGCCACATTCCCAGTCCTAAAACTGTTAGTTTAATAAGTGTCATGCAATTCTCTAGTAACCTTGTTTGGCCTATTTAGGTTTTTGTGGGCAATATTTCAGAAATCTTAAGTGAGGTTAGAGAAAGGCAGGTGATACAGTAGTTTTTTTTTAGGGCTGGGGATACAGCTGTATGCCCAAGGCTTTCTCCCTTCACTCAAAGGAGATACACTAACGTCTTAAATAGCCTTTCATGCAAGTTAGATAAGTAGCTTCAAATACATTCATTCATCACTTGCTCTTTCTCATGAATAAATATGGAATAGTTGGAGAGGTCTTTTTCTCTACTACGTTTTCTTTATTTAGTAGATGTAATTGCAAGTAATTGATTAGTATTCTGTATTTGTTCTGTTTACTTAGGTGATAAAAGCAGCAACCTTTATAGCAAATGACCTAAAAAATGGTAAGTTATGTGTTACATAACCTTCAAAAAGCACTTTTGCCGATAATAACACATTTAACATCACATTTTTATTACTTTTTCTAGACAAGATTTCACATGTAGTTCAGGCTGGCCTCACTTTCATGGCAATTCTCCTGCATCAGCTTCCCAAGTATTGGGATTATAGATATGAGGCAGCACACCAGCTTGAACTTTTTTTGTTTTTCCTTTAGAAAACTTTGGTTGTTAACTAAGAAGGTTTAACTGCTTGAAATATCTGTTCACCTTAATTCTGGTGCTTCAATTTTGAATTAACTTTAGATTGCTTCAATAATTCAACAAATTTGGGGGTAGGCTTTTTTGTTTTGTTGTAGTGGTTTTGTTTGTTTGTTTGTTTGTTTTGTTTTCTTGCTTACTTGTACACCTAAGTAACCAGTAACCAAGATGATGAAGACAAATATATTCTCCACCTTGCCGCTGGAAAGAGAATGGTCTCTGTCAAACTTCAGTGAGATTCTTCTTTAGTTAACAGCAGAGGTTCCCAGTCAGGCCACTCTTGCCTTAGATGCAACATCAACTTTCACTGCCTTCACCAAAGCCAGAGCAGCTTTGCTGCCCACCACTTCCTTTCAAAACAAGCTCTCACTGATCTACCATAGGGTGATTGGTGCCAAATCTAGGGAGCATTACGGGTTCCACTAAGAGTATGTGAGAAACAAAAGAAAAGGAGTCGAAGAGCCTTTAATGGAAACCCAGAAATCAGGAATTGGGAGAAGTTCTGTATGAAAAGCTGGGACATTCTTTCCCTTGAGTGTAAACAGCAGCTGTGGAGGAACAAGGTACATGAAAGCTCCCTGCTGTCCCTGGTCCCAAGACATACTCAGAACTGCGTGGAGCCAAGTTGGCAAGACCTTACCTTGCCTGCCCAGTCCTGTGTGCCAAATACTGGCTCAACCCATCAAATGTGCCAAATAAGCTTACGTCTCTCTTTGTTGTGGTTTTTATGATATCTGACTCAGACAGTTTTGAAGATTCAGCTAGACGGAGGTTATTAAAATAAGTAATACAAAAGGTTTCTGGGACTCTTTCATGGGAGAAGAAATTATAAATAGCAGCTTCTCACAAGATGAGGTGGCCGAGTGGTTAAGGCGATGGACTGCTAATCCATTGTGCTCTGCACGCATGGGTTCGAATCCCATCCTCATCGACTGACTGTTGTGTGCTCTAGCGTCAGTTCTAACTGCTAAGTGCTTGAGGAGCCTGTTTTTCTTTGGAGGCCCTTATAGAGGGAACCATAGATAACGGGTGTTCACTTTTGACCAGTTAATTCCTTTTTCAACACCCAGTTGAGTAATTCCCTCCAATCTTTACATTCTGTTTCCACACTTGCTCTTTATCTCTACTGTGAACTCACTTCTGTCAGTTCTTTGATTTATGCCTTACTGCTCCACCAATTTTTCATTTTCCACTAAGAAAATAATCAAATAGATTGAAGACCATAGGAAAATGTTGCATAACAACCCAAAGGAGCTCAAAAATAATCCAAGGAGTTATAGTCATGAAAATATATGTGTCTCAGCTGTGCGTGACAACAAAAAAAAATCTTTAATACAAAGGAGCCAGGACCAAGAAGATTACCACAAGTTCAAGGCCAGTCTGAGGCTGCCTAGTGACTTCCAGGTCAGCCTCAGAAACAGAGAGAAACTCAGTCTCAAACAGAAACTGTGTAAGTGTATACGAAAGAAAGAAAGAAAGAAAGAAAGAAAGAAAGAAAGAAAGAAAGAAAGAAAGAAAGAAAGAAAGAAAGAAATCTTATTCTTGCTAAAGTTTTTGATAATTATATTTAACAATAATGTTATACTTAATAATATTTTTCACAGAGTCTCATAGAGGCTAGTTTGAACCCTTGGCTAACAGGATCTTCCTCAACCCTGAGTATCTGGGAAGAGATAGAGTCATCATACCTGGATAACTTTGCTCACATTTAAAGCTCTCATTGAGCACAGACCTTGTCTTTCACAAGAACAGGTATGTTTCTCTTAGAAATATCACAAACAGAAACAGTTTGTTCTATGAAACAGTCCTTGCTTATACTGGAGATTGCTTCCTGAGAAACATCAGCATTGCACAGTTTCTGCTTGTGACTTATTCTTGGCTGATCTTCAAAAGGGAAAATGAATAACATGTTTCCTTACATTTTTATTTTATTATTTCTGTGATGGGTAAGTACTGCATTCACATAATTCAAAAAGTAAAAAGATTACACAGCAAAATTGTTGTCATCACCCTTCACACCAGACACAGTAAATATTATTTTTGTTTTGTTCCTTTTTGGTTTGAGTTTGCACTTTTGAGATCAAACAAAGATAAAAATTAATGGGGGAAGGGAAGAGCATGATATAATGTGTATGTAAGAAAGAATGCTACTTGAAAAAAAAAATATCAATATCTCTCCTAGTTAGCTTCGTTGTCAAGTTGACCCAGAGTTATCTGAGGAAATCTCATTCAGGGGTTACCTCCATCAGCTTGGTCTTGGACATGCCTGGGGGCATTTTTATTGCAATTGATGCCACTGTGGGCAGTACCAGTTCTACACAGAAGGAGTTGAACAGTGAGTTGGGGCTTGGCCCCTCTGAGATATGGAAACTGAACTAGAATACATGCCCCACACTCAGAAAAGTGTGTCAGTACGTCAGTCTGTCGTGGAATACTGAAAAGAAAAAAAAAATTTAAACATTCAATTAAAGCTAAATTACTAACAAAGAACAAAAATAATTTATATACTAAGGAAGCACTCTGGTTGGTAGTTCCACCTCAGGACCAGACCAAAAACTAGAGTTTCCCACCCTAGTTGGCTCAGAGGCCTGAGGTTCCTTTTTCAAAGATAATACTGTCCTTTTGGCATGCAGCTTTGCAAACTTTGAGAGGCAGCTTCCAAAGTTCTCCAGGATCGGTTCAGTTTGAGTTACAGAAGTGTTAGGTCTCAGAATTGCTTTTTGACATAAGTCCCCCACCTCATGTTTCTTGAAAGGGGTTCTTCCTAGAAAAGAGAGCAATGAGCAGTAACTACAGAGATGGATACAAAACCTGGTTAGACTTGAAAGCACATCGCAGATCCAGAACCCTGATATCAACCCCAGGCACAGGACAGAAGCTGCCCCAAACGGGTCCCTGTGGAGAAATGAACTGGTCACAGAACATCCTGAGGATTTCCTGCTGAAACTAGAAGTGCTCAAGCCATGCGGGGTGTGTGTGGGGAGGGGGGGGGGAGCTGCCACGTGATCGCTTCAGCTCTTAAATTTTAAGTCAAGGAAATGGAGACTAGAGCGCAGGACAAAAAACAGAAAGTAAATGAGTGAGGGACAGCTGTAAAGCCATTGTCAATCACTCTTCGTGAGAGAGGGAGAAAAACAAAACTGTCTTTTTGTGGGGGAAATTTGGCACATCAATAAAATAGAAATAAATAAATGAACAAAATGTAAGTCCCAGGGGCAGAGGTAGCAGGAATCAGGATGAGTGTAAGGGCATAAAGACGTCAGCAGCCAGGAGGGAGCCAGCCTGGCCAGCTCTGAGGCTCAGACTCAGGAGGAAAGAAAACAAAACAAAAGGCTGGAAAAAAACAGAAACTCTTTCTCTTGATAGGTCCTGAGTTGAATCCCCAGAACCTTATGGAATCTCAGTGCTTTGTAAACAGGACTCTGGGGCTTGCTGGACAGCCAATCAAGATTCAGTAGGATATGCTGTATTAAAAAACAAGGTGAAGAGTAACTGAGGAATATAACTGATGTACCCCCCCCCACTTCCACACACACACACACACACACACACACACACACACACACACACACTCCTAACCACAAAGGACTTGCTATCTTTTTGGCTGGCGGAGATGGTCAAGTGGACTGGTGCAATCCTGCTGGTACCAGTAAGGTACTACCATACCTGTAGCAGAACCCTGCCACCTTGGACTCCCACTATCCTTTTTGTCCCAGATCCACTTCCTCTGTTTTCTCTTCCTCCAGTACTCCAAGTGTCCTGATTAGTCTAATGTCACCTCGAGACACACTGAAGTTAATTGGGAAGGGGGACTCTTAATAGGAAAGATAACTGTAGTATGTATCTATAATTCTACTTAGTACATTCTATGGTTCTACCAAGCACGCTGACATCACCTCGCTGAAAATCAAACTAGCAGCACATGGAAATTTTAAAAATGCAAATCTTCTTTTATTTCTTTAACTGTATCCTGGAGATGAATTCATACATGTATAAGATGATATGTGCTTGAGACCATTTGGTTTCAGCATTGTTTACAAATAGAAAGGACTGAAACCACCTAGTTGGCCATATGTAGACTATGCTAAGTAAATCTGCATAATGAATATTATGCATCTATGAATAGGAAATGGGCAGACCTGCCTTCACTTCAAGGCCAATGTCCTGCCCAACTTACAACTCTAGGGTGGCACCTACCTGAGCTCTACAGTTAATGCCCTGACCCTCGGGACTTAGTTATTGGGTGGGATTCTAGAAGGCCTTTACCTGAAAAGCAAAACGGGCAAGAAAGAAGAGCGAGACCAAGCTAAGTCTTGTCAAGGTCTGTTTATTGAAAGAAGGCTACTTCTTTTTAAGGCAGTCTTATCAGGAAGCAGGCAGGCAGGGCGGGGGGGGGGGGGGGGGGGGGGGGGAGTCAGCCTCAGCAGGCCTGGAAAAGGAACATCTTGCAGTTTCTCTCTGGAAGTTCCAGCCTGCCTGTCTCCGGCAAGTTAACCCACTTAATGAACACACACACACACACCAATTATAGAGACTAACCAACTGCCAGTGAGACATTTGGGAAGTTGCCCACAAATATGAAAATCGTGCCTACTTGTTACAAATTGCTGCTCAGAATGGAAGACTATAATGTGTTCTGTAAACAGTTTCTCGTTGTAAGGGCGATGGGGCATTTACTCCTGTTACACAGTTGGTAAGAAGCTTGTGAAGACAAGTGAACATGACGTGTTGTAGAAAGCAGTGAGGCCTTGGCAACCTCTTCAGGCTGGCGCTCTTAATGACTACCTACATATGTGAAAGAAAATGAAGTAAAGCATGGGTTTATTTAATGCCCTCAGAAAAGTAAGTTGGAGAGAATAGCTAAAGTAATGTACAGAACTACAGGGTTTTTCTTTCCTTTTTTTTTTAAATTCTTTATTAATTACACTTTATTCACTTTGTATCCCCCCTGTGGTTCTCTCCCTCCTCCCATCCTAATCCCTCCCCCTTCCTCCACCCTCTGCATGCATACCCCTCCCCAAGTCCACTGAGAGGGGAAGTCTTCTTTTCCTTCCTTCTGACTCTAGTCAATTAGGTCTCATCAGTCGTGGCTGCATTGTCTTCTTCTGTGGCCTGGTAATGCTGCTTCCCCCCGAGGGGGAGGTAATTAAAGAGCAGGCCAATCAGTTCATGTCAGAGACGGTCCCTGTTCCTATTACAATGGAACCCACTTGGATATTGAACTGGCATGGGCTATATCTGTGCTGGGGTCTTAGGTTATCTCCATGCATAGACAAAAAAGATGGACATCAGAAGAAGGAGAAAAGAGGGAACAAGTCAGGAGCCTGACACAGAGGACCTCTGAAAGGCTCTACCCTGCAGGGTATCAATGCAGATGCTGAGACTTATGGGCAACCTTTAGGCAGAGTGCAGGGAATCTTAGGAAAGAAGTGGAAAACAGTAAGATCTGGAGAGGACAGGAACTCCACAAGGAGAGCAACAGAACCAAAAAATCTGAGCACAGGGGTCTTTCCTGAGACTGATACTCCAACCAAGAACTACAGGTTTTTAACCATGGTTAAAAATACATCATGGAACCTCCACCAATACATAAATGTGTTTTCACTGTTTTAATTACCATATTGGGAACAGCAGTGACAGGCTAGTGATGATCCTTCTGTGAACAAATTCACCAAAGACCAAAGACAGAAAAAGATGGTTTAAAAAGATAACTGCCAAAGCCTTGGCGGGCAAGTTCTCAGAGAAATTATCACACCCACTGGAAGGGAAAGCCTCTTTTTACAGGATTTAAAGAACTGTTAGCCTGTCTTCCTGGCTGAGACACTTGGTGGGTGGAGCTCATGAGTGGTCAGATAGGCAGACATCTCATTATTTTGTTGAGAAATAAATTTTACAGTGTAGCTTGTCACTTCTTGGCACTGGCTACCCGTGCTAGGCACTGCAGCTAGTAAGTATCAGGCTTCTGAAAATCCGAGGCTGCTCAGTCAACAGTGGAATCCTCTGCAGTGGTGTCAGGGTGCCTTAAGACAATTTGCAGTCACAGTGCTAAGATTAACTCTGTCTAGTCCTGCTCAGAGGTGCCAGGGCCTTGCTCTGAGTCCAGCCCATTATGATACAAAAGCAGCCTTGTCCCTGGTTGAACTCTGTGCAGCCATGTATAACAGAATGTGCCCTTAGTAATAAACAATGGGATTCTGCTTAAATGAAGCATAATCTAGCCTGTCCAGTGCCACTACTGTGATTGACACAATAAAGTTATAACTAACAGTAATTATACTTTTCTGATAATAATGCCTCTTTAATTGGTTTTGGCTTGCCTTACTAAGGACCCTGACGACTTTTATAGCAGAATGAGAGAAAGAGAAAGGAAAGAACAGAGATGGGATGAAGAAAATGGGAGGGGGGTCACTATGAGAACATTGTGCACAGGCTATGTGGACTCTTACTGCAGCTACTAAACTGAACCTATATGATGGATTAAAGATGGCTAAGACACAGTACATGAAGTGAAAATGTTAACATGAATGGGGATTAAAAGCTAAATGTCAGAACTATAAACATAAAAATCCAAACCAACAATAACCGTGGCTACTGCTGGTGATGGGACTGAGGAGGAATAAGCATGTTCTCATCTTTGACTTTTTTGACTTTGGCATTGTCTGGGTTTTCTAAAATCCAGAAATAATGTGGCTTTTAAATGTTTTTAAGATAGGCATTTTCACTATTTAATGGCATTTGTCTTATCAGTGTTTCTGTTTAAAGTTTGTTGTATGTGTTCCATAAATGCATGAAATTCAGATTATGAGATCCAGTACTTTCAAGAACTGGATCTCAGGAAAGCCCCAGTCGGCTCCTCTGTGGCTAGGAAGAGGTAGAACACTGAGGCTGGGAGTTCTAGACCAGACCATAAGTGTCTCAGGTGGGTCCACTCATGAAAACTGGCCAACTAGCACCTTCCTCACCAAACCTTCATTCCCGCCCTCCTGCCCAGGAAATTACGCAGGGCCTGCATCCTTGTCCCTGGTTTCTCTTGCAGTCGGTTCAATATTCTTTGGGGAGGGTTCACTGAGGGGCAGCAAGAGAGGAGAGGAGGAGCTTTGTAGTCTTGGTCAGGGCGGCAGCTCACTCCCTTCATGTGGATCTAACAGCTGACTGAGCATGGGATGGACTGGCTTATCAGGAGAAGCAAGTAAGCAAATGAACTCCTCAAGGATTTTTAGATAATCACCCAAACTCTAAAGAGAAAATGCACAGTAGGTAAGAATGTATGAAATCTTTTTTTTGTTTTTGTTTTTTGTTGTCGTTGTTGTTTGAGACAGGCTGTCATGTATTCCAGGCTGACTTCAAACTTACTATGGAGCTAAGCTCCTGCCTCTATCCAATAAACACTGGAATTACAGCCTGTACTACCACACCTGACTTTTCAGTGTTAAACTCTTAATCAAGAAAGTAGACAGAAACTTGCTGTGTTCAAACTCCAGCATGTTGAATTGGCTGGTGCTGTTAAAAAGAAGTTATAGCTAACACTAGAAACCAAGCAAAAAGTATGAGCAGACACAAATGCAAAAACATATTTCTATAGTCAGTGTGCTGGTTAGTTTTGTCAAGTTAACACAATTTAGAATCACTCGGAGATTAGGCTGGCGGGGACCTTGTCTACAAGAGATTGTCTCAATTATGTTAATCAAGGTAGGAAAGCCTAGCCTTTGTGGGTGGCTCCATCCCCTAGGAAGAGGACTCTGAAGGTGTAAGAGAGGGGAACTCTGGCCAGGAACTAGCATGTATGCATTGATTCTTTGCTCTCCACTCCTGACTGGGTGACTCGCTGCTTCAAGTTCCTGCCACCCTGACTTCTCCACAGTGACAGAATTGAAAGCCAAATAAATCCTTTCTTCCATACATTTTGAAAGCCCGAAATTAGCTTGTGAGACTTCAAAGCAGAAATTCGAAAAAGGTGCTGTGAGCAGACAGAATACCATGCTGATGGTTTACTAAAGCATGGCATCATTTCACCAAAAAAACCTGGGAGAAAATGTCAGCCTTCAAAAACCACAGATGACCTGGATGAACCATGTGGGCCATCATTCGAACCCTCCTTCTACTAACGCACAGTCCTGAGGCCTGACTTCCCAGGTTTGTACTGCGGGGCACTTTCCATTCAAGATGCTCACCCAGCTTTCTAGCAGACATTTCTGTCTCCTACAGTCTCCACTGTGGTTGTTTTCATACACCTAAGTGTATGATATGTGTATCAATGCTTTTCCATTTTCAACCTACTGGGCAGTTTTGGAGGCATAAATAATAATGATAAATATTTGGTGTGAATCTTCTGGTGACCTGGAGGAAGTTTTAGCTTGACTCAGTTTGATACAAAGAGGAGAGGGATATAAAACATGCCCTAAAATTTGGCTAGGCCCAAAAAACGGGAAAAGTGAGAAATGAGATGTTGAGTATGATTGTTTATCTTCACTGTTAACTTGACTGGATTTTAAATCACCTGGGAGACACAATTCTGGGCATGTCTGTGAGGGTAAACCCAGATAGTTTTAATGCAAGAGAGAAGATTCATCCGGATGTGAGCAGCAGCATCCCACAGTCTGCGGTCCAGGAATTAATTAAGTGGAAAAAAAAGTGGAAGCCAACTAGAACATCAGCACTGACCCTTGCTTCCTGCCTGCTAACACAGCACAACCAGCTGTTTCACGTCTGCCCCATGCCTTCTCCACCATGTTTCAGCTCAAACCATGAACCCAAAAATCCATTCCTTCCTCAAGTTGTTTTTCTCAGTTGTTTGTTTGTTTCACAGCCCTGAGAAAAGTAACTGATACATTAAACATTACAGAATCAACATCAACTGTGTCATCGTTTGTTGTGCTGGCAAGTTTAAGTCAACACAACATTTGGGAAGATGAAACCTCACTTTTGGTGAGTGATGTGGGAAGGGCCTGGTCACTGTGGGTGGAGCCACCCCAGGGCTGGTGGTCCTAGGTGCAGGCTGAGCAAGCCTTTAGGAGCAAGCTAGGAAGCAGCACTCCTTCATGGCTGCTGCTTCAGCTCCTGTCTCCGGGTTCCTGCCTTGTACTCGTACTCCAGCCTAGACTTCCTTCAGTGATACAGTGTAACAAATGAGTTCTAAGTGGAAATGAAAACCCTACCCATGATAAGTTGCTTTTTGCCATGCTGTTTCTCACAGCAATAGAACCCCTAACTAAATATTTTGTTCTATGAAGATAAGATTGCTTTTGCTTTAACTAACTGAAAACTGAACAACTAAATGTGCCCTAATGGAGTTTTTTTGGGCAGGGAAGTCTTTCTATGTCTGCAGAAGGTGCTTGAGGCATCCTTGCCATATGCTCCATCCTCATAAAGACACATGGAATCTCCTATGCGAACTCATTGCAGTATGGAGTGTGTTGTGCTGACTCAAGTGTGTTGAGTGAATGAGATGCACACACGAACAGTCCACGCTAGAGCTTCTTCAGAAATGCAGCTTTTCAGAGCTTTGAAGGTAATTACATCAGTCCCTGTAGTAAACGTTTACTAGCACCCAAACACAAGGCAAGAGAGGGGAGCCAAGACCTCAGGGATCTGACCAAAACATGATTCATGATGACAAACAAATGGTAAGAAGGGTGCACTTCAAAGTCTGGAACCATCTGCACAAGAGGAAAATGTGTGGGCTAAGGGCGACTGTTCTGGAAGGCCTTGTAAACCCAAAGAGTGGGAACAAAACACCTCAGTGCTACCTCATCCAGAAAACAACCCCCTATCCTCCTACTATTAAGTCTTAATCTAGTCTTTTCGAACGCAAAAGGTAATTCACCTCAGCCAGACTATCACATCTAACACTGGTGTGTATTGGCAACACCTAGGCCCCTCCGCAGTTAGTAAGGGCTGCATGGTGTCCTCGGCTCCCTGTCACGGAAGCACCAACTCTGGCAGAGGTGGTACAGATCAGCGCGAGGCAGTTTTTTTCCCCACATGGCTTCTCTGATGTTGAACAAGGTATGAAGTTCGGCTAAAGCCTTTTCCACACGCATCGCACTGATAGGGTTTCTCGCCAGTGTGGATTTTTTTATGTTCGATAAGGCTTCTATTCCGGGTGAAACTTCTCTCACACTCATCGCACGGATAAGTCTCGGGAGCTTCGGCGCCATCCCACTGGCGTTGCAACCTACTCTGACCTTCCAAGGCCTCTCCCTGCAGAGGCTTGTGAGCAGTTTTATCACCGTGGGTCCTCTGATGTCGCAGGAGATGTGAGCTACGCCTAAAGGCCTTGCCACACAAGTTGCACTGGAATGGCTTCTCTCCAGTGTGAATTTTGTGATGCTCCAGGAGGCTGCAGCTCTGAGTGAAGGTTTTCCCACAGTCATCACACTCGTAGGGCTTCTCCCCAGTGTGGGTTCTCTGGTGCTTGATGAGGTTTGAGCTGTGACTGAAGACCTTGCCACATTCTTCACACTCATATGGCTTCTCGCCAGTGTGAACTCTCTGATGAATGACAAGGGCAGAGCTCCCAATGAAGGTCTTTCCACAGTCGTCACACTCATAGGGTTTCTCTCCAGTGTGGATTCTCCTATGTTTGGTCAAGCCTGAACTCTGAGCAAAACTCTTTCCACATTCACGGCAATAAAACCGCCTATTTCCCGTGGCAGTCTTCTGCGTTGTCTGTAACCTGCCTTCCAGCTCACTGGCTTCTGCACCTGCAGGAACGGGGACAGTGTCTTCTTCACCCAGGAAGCACACTGTCTGCTCAGGCTTTTGCTCAGTGTATTCCTCAGCTGGAGGCAAGTCGCTGGTCTCAGTCTTCATTCCCAGCCCTGAAACACAATTGCCAGCAGGTGTCAGTTATGCTTTGCAATGGAGAAAGCTCTGAGGAAAACAGCAAGGAGGCAAAAGTTACAGAGCTTGCCTCATGCCTAGAACAAGTATTTGCATGCAGGAATAGGGTGGGAATAAAAGGAAGAACCGGAATGCTGGGGAGGAAAGAAACTTGCCAATGAATTGGAATTAAATGGAAAAACAGTAAGAGGGGAGAAGACCATGATACAGAATGGCCAACCAGTGAATAAAAAAATTCCTAAAAACCATTTAATTCAACATGAAAACTCTAAAACTTTTGTACTTTATAAGTCCTTTTCATTGGCTAGAATAGTAAACTCTAAAAATATTTTTTTCTGCATTCCTCTCTTTTCTAGGGAGGTTTTACCCAGAAGCCTAAAGAAAGGAAGCACTGTGTTATGATCCACGGGTGAGGGCATGGACCCTAAGAATAGTAAGGCTGAGATACACACCTAAGATTAAATGTTTTCCAAATAGCGATAGGACAAAAGCAACATAAATCAAGTAAAAGTATTTCCGAAACATGTTATAAGAACCTAGAAAGTAAGGACTCCCAGGAATCCATCGCTGGTCCGTGATATGCACTGTCACTCTGTTCTTCTTACTCAAGGCAGAGCCAGTACCTCACAATCACTGACAAGGGAGTTCTAAGCTGGAGGCACCCATCAAAGGACTCTGTGGCCTCTGATAAGCCACCTTACCCTCTGTGATTTGCCATGCTCGCCTCTAAGGTCAAGGACTGTAGTCAGCATCTAAAGTTACTTCTAGACTCCCAACTATGCTTTGTGGCCCACTTCCTGAAGTGTCCCCCTGGCCTCCATTCCCTGCCAGCGTACAGAATGGAAAGGGGTCAACATTTACTGAGAGTTTATGCGAGCAAGACTCTTCCCAAGGGTTGAATCTACTTCATCCCACTCAAACCAACCATAACACCAGCACGGTAGAAAACAAAGCGAGGATAAGAGGGTTTTAAGAATTAGTTACACAAATAATCACTAACCGGACTCAGAAATGGTAATTCTGAAAACAAAAACAAAAACAAAAACAGGCATCTGCTTCTAAGAGTCAAACAGCTTCTATCATGCAAAGAAAAAGATACTGGGAGCTGATAGTGCTTGCTAGGTTTTTTCAAGGAAACTAGGATAACAGAGTTCTCCTGCCTTTCATCTCTATAGAAATTCATCTGACATGAGTCTGCTCTTTCCACCCAAGTTAGAGGATCAGCAACCCTAAAACAATAACTAATCCCACTGGTACCTCCTTTTCATATTCCCAAACTGAGGTACATGCAAAGTCACATACAAACTGTTTAAAGGGGGTCTCAAAAGGGGGCAGGTATTTTAAGGCATATCTCTATCTATTTAACTCTACACAAAACTAACCAGGTACAATGGTGCATGCCTGTAATCCAAGCACCTGAGGCTCTAAACAATGAAGATCTCAGTTCATGTCCAGCCTGGGCTATACAGAGAGACCTTGTCTCAAAAAAACCCAAACTGTCAAAGATAAGAAATACTGCATGAACTAAGGTAAGGGCTTTCCTGTGGCTATATGAATGGTAAGAACTACTCCAAGAATAAGTACCTTCATATGAATATATAAATGGTCCAGGAAATGAAAAAGCTTAGAAAACAAATTTCCAAACTTCCAAATACGTGTGGTTTGCTTTCTTAAAATGAAGGTGAAGGCTCATTGCGTTAGGTTTTTGTTTCTTTGTTTGTTCTTTTGCTTTTTGTTTTTAATAAAATAAAATCTGGGTCTGGGGTGAGAAGAAAAAAAAAAAAACAGGAGAAAAAGGAAAGAAAGTACCATCCCAAACACCGATAACTTCAAGCAAGACATGAAAAAC
Source organism: Psammomys obesus (assembly GCF_907164565.1). Taxonomy (NCBI): domain Eukaryota; kingdom Metazoa; phylum Chordata; class Mammalia; order Rodentia; family Muridae; genus Psammomys; species Psammomys obesus. Next base: position 366,706 of record NW_026596287.1, on the reverse strand, counting down.
TAAATGAATATGAAAATCTAGATTATATAATCATACTTTAGTAGCCCCAAATGACATGCTGTATCTATCCCCTTCAACTATACGTCTTTGAGAGCAGAAGCCTGGCTTTTAGGTCCTTGGCTGAGATTATTCTTTATTATACTTTAAAACAACAAAGTAAAGCTTCAGCAGTGACTGAGTGGCAGGGTGCTTACCCAGCATGTGTAAAACCGTCAGCTGAAGTCCCAACAGTGCTAAAAACAAGCAAAGCCAAACATTTAAACTACCATTAATATATATATAGAGAGAGACCCTTTAATTTGATTTCCTGAATTGTGCTTGTTAAAAAAGAAACCCCACCAATGAGGAGCCTGTTCAAAGCGATGGGTTAGAAGAGATCTGAGAGCACAGAGGATCCTCCAAGGCAGCCAGAGAACAGAAACGTCCTCGAGTGAGCTCAAAATGAAGACTTACGCTGTTACGAAATGATGAGAAAGTCTAGTGTAAACCTAGGATGAGGGTGGAGAACTGCAGAGAAAAAGATTGTCTTGACAGCTGTTTTACAGCTGTGAAGAGGCATCATGACCATGGCAACTCTTACACAAGAAAGCACCTAATTGGGGCCTTGCTTCCAGTCTCAGAGGGTGGTTAGTCCATTATCATCACAGCAGGGAGCATAGCAGCAAGCAAGCATGGTTTCAGAGCAGTAGCTGGGAACCATATCCTGCTCTGTAAGCAAACAGAGAGACCCTAGGCCTGTAGTGGGCTTTTGAAACCCCAAAACCCACTCCTAGTGACATACTTCTTCCAACAAGGCCACACCTCCAAATCTTTTTCAAATAGTGCCACTGCCTGATGACAAACCACTCAAATATATGAGCCCATTGGGGCCATTCTTACTCAAACCACCACAGGGACCTGAAACGGAAAGACCACCAATAAGGAAGACACTGACTGTTGAAAGGGGGAAGAGGTTCATCTGGGGCTGTGGAGCAGACCTGGTGGCTGCCATAGAATCTCCTCTGCTCCGGCACCCACGAGGCTAGCCCAGCTAAGACAGAAGGAAGCTCTGGATCTACCCTGGGATGTAGCCTCCACGTCTTGCAAGGTTAACAGGCTTTATTTATAGCAGTTCTATGATGTCTGGGTCTGGTGGTCTGCATAAATGGCTTCCATAGTCTGGTATGTTTGGAGTCTTGGTCCCCAGATGGCAGAACAGTTTGGGAAGGACTAGGAGGTGTGGCCTTGTTGGAGGAGATGTGTCACTGGGGTGGACTTTGGGGCGTCAAAAGCCTATACTACTGCCAAGTAGTTCTCTCTGCCCCATGCTTGTGGATGAAAATGTAAGTTCCCAGCTTTGTCTCCAGTGCTGTGCCTGCTTCTCTGCTGCCATACCCCGCCATGATGGTCATGACCTCTAACTCTCTGAAGTTGTCAGCAAAACCCCAATAAACTCTTTCTTCTACAAGCTGCCTTGGTCACTGTGTCTTATCATAGCAACAGAAAAGTAACTAAGACCCTGGGATAGCCTGGCTTCACAAATTCTACTTTATTTTCTTGGTAGCACTATTGAAGACCCAAAATCGCACTACTGACTTTCTTTTATCTATCTTGTACCAGTAGAATTTAATATGTATCAGAGCAAAAATTCAGTTTTACTGATTGCTCTATTCCTAGTGCCAAACAACAATGGGTACGGTAGAGAGGCCTCCAAAAATACACACATATACACACATACATGTTAAATATTCAGAGAACAGTATGTTGCAAAGGTAGATTAATTCTTTCCAGAGATCAATTTTAATTACATCTTACCATTCACAGGACTGGTTAAAAAAGTTTTCTGTTTTGTTTGTTTGTTTGTTTGTTTGTTTTCATCTCAGTTTTAGTCTTAGAATTGATTGGTGGTAGGCATAGAAAGTCACTGTCAAAAATCTTTTGGGTGACCATTGAACAAAACGAAATGAAGTCTTTGTAATAATTCATACAGTGCAGTACTGGGAATGTGGTGCCTCAGTGTAGCAGTCTCCCCAGGCATGTGCAGGGCGCTGAGTTGGGTCTCTCCTCTCTTTCACTCCACACCCTTACACACACACACATACACACCCTCACAAACATCCTCTCACCTCTGGCTTGTAAGGGTGAACGCTCCAAAGACTCCTGAGATTCATGCTTGAACAAAGACTTCATTGGCTGGGACTGGATACCTTGTGAGTCCTGGGCTGGCGTCAGCAATGCCACCTTGCAGCAGAGAAGTTCTCGGCTCCATTCACCAGATGGGACCTAAAAAGTCATCCGTTTCCTGTCATTTATTCAATGAAACCTTCCCATCACACTTAGTGTGAAGACTTCTAAGAGCATCATGAAAATACAAACTCACTGAAATACAGTCGGCCCTGTGAACTACGGAATTGTTTGGAATTTTGTGACTTGAAACTGAGGCCCAGTTTAAGCGGCTTGTGCGTGCCATCCAGATCCTAAGTAGTGATGCTATAACAAGAGCTCAGGCAGATCACTGCAGAGCCTACGTCTGAACCCTTACTTTGTTCTTGTTTCGTACCTCTGTTTATAAAGCTGATGGAAAGAAAAAAAATCTATTTTTTAAAAAAATCAACCTGTTATCTGAAAATTAAGCATAATAATTTCTACCCAACAGGATTTTTAAAGAAACTAACAAATTTAATTGCAGCATGTGGAACCAATTAACAAGAGACCATAAGCGGTGGTACGTCCTCATTAAAGTCTAGTTTCCTTGCAAGCATCAATAGTAGGATGATGCTCAAATTTCCTACATCTTTTACAGAAAATCCAGTTCTACCGCTGGAGAGACAGCTCCATGTTTGCTCTTGCAGGGGTCCTGGGTTCAACTCCCAGCAAGCACGTGGTGGCTCACAAGCATCTGTACGCCCTCTTCTGGCATGAGGGTGTCCATGCAGTGGTTAATTCAGAGACCCATACAGAACTGGTCAGAGGTGAGTGGGTTGAAGAGCTGAGAATAACTTACTATTGAGTACTTCATCCTTAAACAGGACGTTTACACCAAGCCCTACAAACCCAGGGCTCATGGAAGATAAGGCAGAAAGAACATAAGAACCTAGGGTGGGGAAGAATAATGCAAAGTGCTACCTTCCGGAACAGACATGACTCATGAACTCAGTGTGGCTGTGGCTTGATCTTGTGCACAGACCAAGACAACAATCAGTCAGTGTTCCACAAGCGGCACTAACTTAGTAGGTTACAAGAGGAGGGTTGTATGTAGGAGAGAAGGGCCATGTGGAGACTGGGGGAGACTGAAAGAGGGATTTGGGTCAATATTATAGAGACACATTGTTGATATTGTTGTTGTGTCTGAAGTTCCAAAAAAAAAAAGAAAGAAAGAAAAAGAAAACGATTTGGGTTTTTTGGTAGTTTTGTTGTTGTCGTTTTGTTTTCTGTTGTGTTTTTAAGGCCAGAAGATGGAGGTTTAAACCAACCTGTTTTCTACCAGAGGCTCAAACAAGGGGTCCATGAATTTGGATAGAAAAAAAAAAAAAAAAAAACCACAAAACTTTATAGATTCTAGATTCTAAGAAAACTATTTCCCTCCATTGTCACACCTTGATAAGCTAAGAAAACACCTACAAAGTCGTTTGTGCCAATGCCACTGTGCTCAAACGCGTACTTGTGTCTTAACACACGAGTTAAGGAAGTACATACATAAACGTTCACCACCTGCTCAGCACAGTCTAGCTTCACTAGGACTGAGTTCTTCCACAACACTTGTATTTTCCTTTACGCACTGAACTATTCTGAGCGGGTCCAGTTACTTCTCGGGATCTAAGCAATGACCCCCTTGGATCTTGCTTTGCACAGGGCAAAGGTCTCAGACCTGTGGAGGAGTCTCATCCAGCTGCCTCTCCAAGTACTCCAGCAGCGCCACCACCTCCTCCCCGCTGTCGGGGTGCTGCTCCCGCACCCAGGCCTGCAGCTCCCCTGGCAGGATGGTCAGGAACTGCTCCAGCACCAGCAGCTCCAGGATCTGCTCCTTGCTGTGCATGTCAGGCCGCAGCCACTGTCTGCAGAGCTCGCGGAGCCGGCTCAGCGCCTGCCGGGGTCCGGCCGCCTCGGGGTATCGGAAAGCACGGAAGCGCTGGCGTGAGCGGTCGGGCCCAGGGCTGCCCAGCCAACTGGTCTCCTCTGCCAAGGGGGAGGCCTCTTCCTGTTCCACTTTCACCACCAGAAGCCCAATCTCCTCTTCTGCAGATCTAGAGGATAGGGCTGCGTTCTCTCCTGGCTCTCTAGCCATTCTGGGCCAAGCCAGGGCTCACGCTAGCTGCAAGATGTGGATCTGCAGAAGATTCTTGGAAGATGGGAACTCGGTATGGATGTCTCCTCCCTCCCCTCGTGCCCCGGACACCCAGAGGCACAACTGCACAGCTGTCACCTACAACCCTGGCCTTTGCGGAGCCCTCCTCTGCACCCCGCTCTGAACCCGCAGTGAATATTCTAAGGAGTGCTCCGGGACAGACAGAATCCATCCAGACACTGTCTGGAGCACAGAAAGCATTGTGGGAACGCAAGCCGTTTCCTGGGCTCTCTAGGATGCTCTTCTCGATGGTGTTCTCCAAATTAACCCATTATTGTTGGGGAAAGGATTATAGACCCCGGGGCACACTGGAGTCTAGGTTTAAGCCCAGGAAGTAAGTTACCCGAGGTCTTTCGTTCTTCACAGTTGTCGCAATGCTGACACGAAAATTCAGCCTGGAAGTAGACTTTACGGAAGGCAAAGGTGGGAAATTGTAGGAAAATTGGTATCTCTTAGAAACCCTGAAACACTTGCCTGGAGGACCCGGTGCCTCTGGTCCTGCCCTCTTCTTGCTGCTCCCTTTCCTCTCTCTCCAGGCCAAACTACTTGAGAGAAAAATCCTCCCGAGCATGACTCTAGACCCTGCTTACCACTACTTCTTAACACACTATAGACACGAAAAGCGCCAGTACAGCCACGACTACGGCACCTACCCAAATAACTAGAAATTCCCAACTCTTTTGTGCTCTTCAGCAGCAAAGCTTGTGCATGGCAAGCATCCAAGCTGCCTCTCTGCACTTCCAGAAATTCTCTAGTCCCAGCTTTATGGACACCCAATTCCTACTTTGTAAAGAAATTTTAACTTAGAACATGGTTGCTCTGGCAAAAGAGCACATTCAAAGACCTTCTAGCTTTGTGTGCTACAAACACACCTTTAATCCAGAAGACAGAGGCAAGCAGATCTGAGTTCAAGACCAGCCTGGGATAGAGCAAGTTTCAGATAAAGAAAACCTTGGGTACAAGCGTGGTGGTACATGCCTTTAATCCCAAACATTGAAGATAAAGTTAGTTTGTAGAAGGAAGCACTCATATATGAAAGTGATGTTTAATTGAGTGTCAGAAACAGTGACGAATCGGAGAAAGACTTGACGGAATAGGATATATCCAACTCTCAGAAGAGAAAGGAAAGGGAAGCTACTTAATGGGAAATGGTGAAAGAAAGACAGAGTTTTACTGGGACAGATATACAGAGGCAGGTGGAAAAGAGAACAAGCTAGACATAGGTGAAGACAGAAGGAGCCAGAGAATGAGAAGGAGCCAGAAGATTAGAAAAAAATTGCTTTCAGTTATTTTGTGGCCAGTCAGAGCAATTCACAGACTGAGGAAGAAGCCAGATTGAGTAAATCAGCTGGGAGAGGAATTTGAGCCAGACAGCTGAAATGCACCAGCCATCCAAGAGCTCAGAAAGAACAAGAAAGGATGAGTTTATTAAGGTGTAACCCTCAGAGGCTGAAAGCATTTAGGTCTAGGTTAGATTGTATAGAGGCTAGAAGCTTCCAGGACTAGCTAACTCTGACTAGGTTAGCAGACAGAGGCAGTAATCCTCTGAGACAGCAATTGAAACAGGCAAATAAAAGTTCCTTTTACTTATGGCCTCCAGTTCCTTTTCTACTCTTTCATGCCTTCCTGTTTCTCTACAGCCTTGACTGACACACTAGCACAAGGGTTAGATGCAGAGGCTCCCATACCTGAGAAAGGTGGACTGTCATTAATTAAAAGAAACCCAATAGACTGCTCAGCCAGGTTCAATGATAAAACAAACAACTGTTGTGATGGGGCTAGTGCAGAGGTTCCTCCATCTTATATTCTTCCTGAGGTTGTTTCCAGGTTTAACTGGAATCTGATCTCTTTGGAGTATCCCATGGAAAACTACCCAGTTCTGTTCTAGGAACTAAAGGTGAGGATGTCCTAGCTAAATTTAACCTTTGTTGAAATTGCTTGTTCGTGTGGGAAGCCCCTCCAGCTAACCCTTTATCTTAACTGTCTGTTTGTATGGAATCCCCCTCCAGCTGGCTAACTGCTTATCATAGCTTCTGTTAAAACTGCTTGCTTTAAACTGCTTGCTCCCCCAAACAGCTGTGGAGCAAAATGCTTCAATGAGGTCTCCGTCCTTAAAACACTCTGGGCCACACCTAGATGACCCATCCCCCACCAACACTTGGGTGTGGTCCCAAGCTGGCTGGAAAAAAGAATATGATTGGATGTACACTGTGTCTGAGAGGTCTTCTCTGGTAACTTACCATAAATCTGTAAAAAGATACAACTGAGACAATGGGAAAAACTAGAGCTCAGTAGAACTAAGCAATTATTGACAATTTAACTATTAGAATGGTACCACCATTCTTATAAGACTTATTTTTAATTAGTGTGTCTGTGTGTGTGCTATATGTACGCTGGTGCTTGAAGAAGACAGACAAGGATGTGAGGTCCCCCAGAGCTAGAGCTGCAGGCAGTTGTGACTCAACACAGTTCCTGTCACAGTTAGGGTTTCTATTGCTATAACAGCATGACCAAAAGCATCTTGGGGAGAGAAGAGGTTATTTGGCGTACAAGTTCCAATCACCGTCCATCATGAAGTCAGGACAGGAGCAGAAGCGGAACCCTTGGAGAAATGCTGCTTTTTGGCATGCTGTCCTGGTTTATCTGGGTTGCTTTCATATCTCTCCCAGATTGCCTGTGTGAGGGTGGCACAGTCCACAGTGGGTCTGAGCTCCTTCACGTCAATCACCAGTCAAGAAAATACCGCACAGACTTGTCTACAGGTTGGTCTAATAGGGTCACTTTTCAATTGAGGTTCCCTCTTCTTAGATGGCTCTAGTTTTGTCAAGTTGGCAAACAAACAAACAAAACCTAGCTAACAGAGGTCCTCTGCAAGAACAGCAAAGAGTCTTAACTACGGAGACATCTCTCCTGCCTCTCTATCATTGTTTAAAATTATTCATTAGAAGTTTATATTGAAATCCTCATAAAGATAAGTGAGCCGATCCATGTGTGAGATTTGCTAAAGCAAATACTTAGGGGAAACAAATAAGAAAACAAATAAAATAATGCAAACACGGTAATTGCTGAAGCTGGGCGAGAGGCATATGGGATTCATTGTAATGTTCTTTGTACACTTACAAAAAAAAAAAGTTTCCATAGTATTTTTCTTTTTAGTTAAGTAAAATCTATCTTTCTTCTTTAGTGAATAATTCAGTCCAAAAAATTACTAAGTAGGACTAATAGAGACCGGAAAGGAGATGGCAGTTCAGCCCAGAGTGAAGCCCCATTCTGGTTTAGGCAGTTGTGTATCTTGTCAATTTGAGTGGCTTCAGAAAAACCTATTGAGATTGATAAACCATACTCCTTCTATACTGTGGTCATGAACACTTTTTTCCCACAAACAGAATAATGTCTTAATGGATTCGGAATATGATGACCTAATTGAGGTGGGGGTGGAAAATGGGAGGCAGAGCCTAAGTGGAAGAAGTAGGTCTTTGTAACTTCCTCTGTCTCCCCCTCCCTTTTTTTCTTTCTAGTTAGCTAACCTGTGCTATTGTGCCCGAATCGAGATACCCCAAAAGACCACCGCCAGGAGTTGAGTCCATTGCAAAACACGAGGATCTTTTTATTACAAATCATTACAAGCTGCAGCTTGGGCTCACACCCCCCACCGCCAAAGCGGGGAGAGCCGAGAGCCTTGTGCTCAGGTTAGTTGGGTGATTTAAAGATTCAGGTCCCTCCCAGCATGCCCAAAGCAGGGGCAATTCCTGCCTGGCAAGCATCTATTGGTCGAAATGCAAAAGGGATGTTGCATTTTGAATTGATTAGCTATAGGAAGGTCCCCAAACCATTAATGATCTAGTGTCCCTCCCTAGGGGGATGGGTCAGTTTCCTAACAACTTTATCTCTAATGGGCAGGAAAAGAATGCAGTAAGACTAGTTCTTCCCCTCAGGGCATTACTGGACTTGTCTCCAGCTAGCTAGCCTTAGTTTAGCCCTGTGCTTTAAACTTTAAAATAATAGTCACTGATTTTTAATCTTTTGGTCTCTCAATGCAGAGCCCCTGCCTCATACTACTGCCACCGTTCCTTTCTTGCCACAATGGCTTGAAATCCACCCAAAACCATGAGCCAAAACAAATCTTCTCTCCCAAGCTGTGTCTGTCAGGGATATTGTCAGAGGGGCACAGACTTAACTAATACACCAGAGGTATATCTCAAAGCTGTGATAAGCATCCGACAAGAGGCAACCTAAGAAAGACGCATCTGGGCTCTCCGTTGGAGGGTAGGTACAGCCCATCATGGCAGGAGCATAGCAGCAGAAGCAGCGTGAAGGAGCTTGGTCGTGTCTACATCCTGGCTTATCAGGAAGCAGAGAAAGATAAAGTCTGTTGGCCATCTGCCTCTCTTCTAATACTCATTTTATTTAGCCTGGGATTCTAGCCTATGGGTCAGCGCCACCCACAATCACTGTGTTTCTGCTCCCCTCAGCCAGTCCTTTCTGGAGATGCCAGCACAGACGCATTCGAAGGTGTCCAGAATTAGTGCCACAGTTATTTATTCATTTGTGAGGCAGGTGTGTGCGCACAGTTGAGCACGTCTCCTGACTGTGGAGGCCACAGAAAAGCCTTGGCTTTTAAGCTCCATTGGTCTGGGACTCACCAAGTAGGAGGGGCCAGCTGGCCAGCGAGCCTCAGGGATCTGCCTGTCTCCACTTCCCCAGCACTGGGATTACAAGAATCTTTACAGCAGTTCTGCAGATCAAACTCATCTTTCTCAGCAAGCACTTTTCTGACTGAACTGTGCTAACACAGCACGTGCACACACACACACACACACACACACACACACACACACTGCCTAATCTAATGAAATTAATTACCACACTAGTAGTACCATATAAGGACTGAGCCAAACTGAGAGGAGAAGATCTGTGGAAAATGATCATAAGCAGGAACAAGTAATTAAACAAGTAAATATACTAAAGACATTAGACCATTTTACTCTCTTGAAAGTTATAAATATTGAAAAAACTCAAAATGCATCCTGTAGGATTAGATTGGGATTTAAGATGTCAGTGTGAACTAAGGTCTCATTATCTATAGTTACCTACAGAAATAGGTATCCAGATGTGCTGTCTAGTTTTTTGTTTGTTTGTTTTTATCAACTTGACATCAGCTGGGATACCATGGGAAGTGGGAAACGGAGTTGAGCAAGTGCCTCCATCAAATTCCAAGCTTAATGATTGATGTGGGAAGGCCTGTCCCACCACAGCCAGTGTCATTCCAAGGAGGTGGTCCTCCACTGTATAAAAATGCAAGCCAAGTGAGCCAGGAGGAGCAAGCTGGTAAGCAGTGTTTCTCCATGGTCTCCGCTTCAGTTCCTGGTTGTGGGTTCCTGACTTTACATCCCGAGTTATTTTCAGTTATGTGTTTTATCACAGCATGTGTTTTATCATAGAAACTAAGACACCATATACATAGGGGACACACACATATGGAACAGCACATGAAACAGGAGTCTTTCAGAAACAATACTTTTAACATAGCCACAAATGATTAGGATCTATATATTGCAGTCCCTCCCTACTCTTAACTCTCTTGCTCTTCCTAAACCAAAGAAACAAAAAAACAAAACAAACAAACAAACAAAAAAGTCATCCTAAAGGCTTGAGTCCATGAGTCTGCACACCAACCACAGCAAGATTCTCTTCCCAATTTACTGTCTCTGGAGCTGGAGAGATTGCTGAGTGATTAAGAACAGGTACTGTCTTCCGGAAGAGCTGAGTTACATTGTCAGTACCCACATCAGGCAGTCACAACCACCTGTAACTCCAGCTCTAGGGAATCCAACGACCCTGCCCTCTAAAGGCACCCGCATGTAAGTACTACCCATGCAAAGATACACACACACACAAAGACACAAGCACACACACAAAAACAATTAATTTAAAAATAAAATAAATCTTTCTAAAGAATATCCTGTGCCCTCACCCACCCCCTATAGGAAATTATGTATTTCAATGAGAATTTACAAAAGACCTTAACATGGGAAAGGGAGGAGGGAAGGGGGAACCATAAAAGCTTGTTATAAAATTCTAAAAACAATGTGTCCATTTACAGAAAGAAAGAATAATAGTTACAGTTGCAGCAGCACTTAGAAAGTAGAATCAGGAGTTCAAGCTCATCCATGTTTCACAGCAATTTTGAGGCCAGCCTGGGCTATGTGAATCTCTGTCTCAAACAAAACATCACAAAACAAATTTCCCAAGGACAATCTTCACATTTTCATCCCATAAGTTAAGGGATGTCATTAACCCCACTTACAAAGCAGCAAATGCTGAACAGAGAGATTAAAGGTTGCTCAGGAGTTTTCCCCACAGTTTTAACCACTAAACAGACATAATACTTGATTCAATGTTTTAGCAATCTTATGTTCTACACTCTACTGCATATCAACCTTTTTTTTTTCATTTTTGCAAGTGGTTCTCCTTAGTAAATGTCTCAACTGAAGCAAAGTAAAATATTGCCTTTATAGATATGTTGTGTGCAAAGATCATTAAATGTTTCTGTAAAAGTAGTTTAAAGCAATTTGGAAAGAAACTTAATTCCAGCCTACCCTTGTTGTCAATTTGTTCTTTAATTCAGTTGTTAGGAATTTCTTACTGAATACATATTGGAACAAACTGATGTTAAATGCCTGCTGTTATATTGTTGGAGTGATGTTTTTGCACTGTGTAAAGATTACACCAGCATGACTCAAATGCTGATGTCTGTGCCAGGTGCAGATCTGATTATAGGCCTCTGACTGTGGTGTTGTCAGTTGTATAAAGCATCTCTGGCATCAGTGTTTTATAAACATTGATTGTCTCCATCCCTTCTGATCAGTTTTAATAAAGAACCGAACAGCCAACAGCTAGGGTGGAGTGTTAAAGGGGAATTTCCAATCCCAGTGAGGGGGTTTCAGGTGAGGAAAGAGGAGATGGAGGTCGCCATTGAGACACAGGCAAAGAAGGAGGTGCCAGGGCTAGACTAAAGTGGCAGGTAATGGGCCATGTGGCTGGGCACGTAGGCCAGGCCACTATAGCTGGGTACAGCTATAGTGCCTGAAGCTTTTAAAAAAGATAAAGGTCTCCATGCCGGCATTGAAAAAGGTCTCCAAGGGCAGGCACTGAAAAAAAAAAAAAAACCTTGCATTTTACAAAATATCACCATCATCATGATCTGGCAAGTTTACCCTGTATTACATCAAAACCAGTCAGATAAATTTATAGGGCACATTACAAAACAGTTACACTGGACTCTTCAAAGTTATGACAAAAAATACGGTTGAGTCTTTTTGGATTGCTATAACTAAATACCATTAAGCTGAATGGCTTATAAATAGGAATATGAGATGCTTCAGGCATCCTTCATTCTCAAGTGAGGGCATCATCTAGCTATTGAAGGGGCAACACAGCTCTCTGGGACTTCTTTTATAACATCACTGATTTCAACCTTGAAGGCTAACCCCTTGTGCTAATTACTTCCTAACACCAACACATTGAATTTGAAACATGCAGGTCATTTATGTAGGTACAGGCTATAGATTAAGTGCAACCCATGATCATTAAATGGGTTCTCATTTGTTTTTAATTTTTACAATCATTATTTTATGTACATGGGTATTTTGGCTACATGTATGTCTAGGTATCAAGTGCATACGTGGTGCCTGTAGAGGTCAGCAGAGGGCATTGGATTTCCTGGGTCTGGAATTACAGACCATTGTGAGCTACTGTGCAAGTGCTAGAAACTGAACTCCAATTATCTGGAAGAACAACTGGTGTGCTTATCTACTGAACCATCTCTCCAGCCCCTGAGTCTAGATTTTTAAAAGATTTTTTTTTCATTTGAAGAATATTATTAGAACAGTGTGCCCTGTCCCATTCATATTCAATTTCACTTCATTTTATTGTTTAGGAGTCCTAGTATCAGAGCTGAGTGTGGTGACATATGCTCATAACCCAAACCCTCAGGAAGAATTAGGAGTTCAAGATCAGCCTCAGGAGTCTACATAGTGAGTCTCAAGTAGTGGTCTACATGAGATTTTTGTCTAAAACAAAGCAAGCAAACAAACAAAAACCATAGGGCTAAAGAAATGGCTCCGCAGTTATGAGTACTTACTTGCTGCTCTTCCAGAAGACCTGAATTTGGTTCCCAGCACTCACATCAGGCAGCTCACAACTGCCTGCAACTATAGTTATTGGGGGTTCAACATCCTCTTCTGGCCTGTGTAGGCACTCACATACAAATGGTATATCCATAAATAAATAAATAAAAAGTAAAGCCCCCTTCAAAAGACAAACATAAAGCAGGTGAACCTTCAGCAAGGCATCATTCCTAAGTTTTGACTTATCTTACTTTGGGAGTTTTTCAGCTGAGCTCAGCCTGCTGGATGGTGACTTATGTTTGTATTTTTAGATTCTACAGCAAAATTTGCCACTTCAAATTCAGAAGGTAATTCCAAGTGATTGATTTCTGAAGAAATGTCCCTAGCTAAAGAAAAACCTACAGACTAACACATCTATGTTTCTGGAGCAGAAGTCTGTGACCCAAAGTAAAAGAAGACTCTGGAATTACTTCACTTAGCTCAGAAACAAACTCAAACTTTGGTTCCAGAAGTCATCTGGGTTTTGTTTCCAATGAGGATAAACGGGATTGTCTGCTGAGCCACCGGCAACCGTGCCTTTGTTTTTATGATCGCTAGGCCTACTCCACTGCTACTATGCAGCCCCTCCCCCAACGCTCTCCTACTTTTTGACGAAGAATCTCATAAACTTGCCATAAGACCCTGAACTAGAGATCCTCTTGCCTCAATTTCCTTAGCTCCTAGGAGTGCAGACCTGGAACACCAGCCAGCTGTCAAGTCCCTTTGCAGCAGGTAGTAGGAGAACAGGTAATAGGAATCCTCCCCTAACTAAGCAGAGAAGGTGGAGGCAGGAATGAAATGGCAGCATAACACAAAAATTCAAATCAAACAAGAAACTCAAACAAACAGACAAGGCAAATGGGCGTGTTCCAGAGTTCGGATCCACGGAGGAAGACTGAAATTTGGATTAAAATCAAATGAATTTATTCTCACTGATTGCGGGAAGGCAACAGCCTCAAGATGAGGGCTAGGGGAAGCATAATTAAAGGTGAGCAGTACAATTATGTCGCTTCTATGGAATCCGCAGCTGCGTGGGGAAATTGTTTTGCTCCCCTGAACTGTCTCTTTCACAGGGATAGAGAATACTGCTTCATTCCCTTTCCCGCACGGATACGCGGTTTACAAAAACCCAAGGCAAGGGTGTAACTACCTCATAGTAGGCATTCTTACGTCCTTATCTTACAGCAGTCAACATCATTCTGTGGAGGAGGCAGGCAACTGGGAACCCATGGGAATTTTTTGTTGATCTTTGCTCTAAAATTCCCATTAAAGGAATGCCTGGTGCAGAGTTAAGTTTTTATAGTCAGCACAGCTGTGGTTATGAAAACCGTCCATCTTGGTGTTTGAGTGGTGGAGACAAGAGGATTAGGAGTTCAAGATCATCCTTTGCTTGCCTCGCAAGTTTGAAGCCAGCTGTGGCTGCATAGGTGCCGCTTAAAAAGAGCGCTGAGATGTTGGCGCAGGCCTCTGATCCCAGCACCCGGGGTGCAGAGGCAGGTGGATCTCCCTGCGAGTTCCAGGGGAGACAGCCAGGACTACACAGAGAGAACTGTCTCGGAAAAACAAAGCAGAAGGACTCATTAATGAAAATGCCTTTTGCTGCCCAGGGGGCTCAGCGTGGGAAATGTAAACGTGAAAAGTGAAGCGAAAGTCCCAACCACAGAGGCCGAGGACGGGGCTCTACCGCAGCCTCCGGCCGCTTCCGCTTCCGCTTCCGTCGAAGGCCCGGGGCCATGCTGGGAATCTGGCCCCGCCGGTTCCTAGTGCGCCTGCGCCGTGCGCCGGGGGTGCCTGAGGCGGACGCTCTCCGCGCCGTCGTGACTTCTTGCGTAACCGCCGCGTCGGCTGTTTGAAGTCGGGCCATGTCGCCTGTATCCCGGTCCCGCCCCAGTGAAGACACCCTGGGCTCTCAGAGACGACGACGGGGCTCGGAGAGCCCATGGCCGACCCGACGGTCCCCGCGGCGGGGAGGTTTGGACCCTCACCTCGGCAGCCCCAAGGGTTTCCAGCCTCCGCTGGGGGCCGAGGGCGCCCGCCCAGCGCACGCCTTCGGCCGCCCGAGGTTCGGAGAGCGGCCGCCCCCGCTGGGCATCCGCGCGTTTGCCTCCTCGCCCTCCTCTTCCGTGGGCGGCGGCCACCGCTCCCACCACCACCACTACGCGGGGGACCGCTCGTGGGCGGAGGACCAGGAGAAGGAAAAGGCGGAGAGCTACAGGCAGCGGAGGCTGAAGGAGAGAGAGAGGGTTGGAGAGCTGGGAGCGCCCGAGGTGTGGGGATCGTCACCCAAGGTTCCCGACCCAGATTCTGATGAACATACACCCGCCGAAGATGAGCTGAAGAATCAGAAGAGCAGCAGCTCAGATTTCACCAGTGAGGAAAAAAGGACAAAGATCGGTCATTCGACAAGGAAAAAGAGACAGAAAAAGCCCTCCAAAAGGAAGCACAAAAGGGAGCATTGTGATGACAGCAGTTCAGACTCTGACCTACATTCCAGCTCCGATAGTGATAAAAAGAAAGTTAAAACCAAGAAGAAAGAGAAGAAAAAGAAACACCGGGTGAAACAGCTCAAGAAGAAGAGGACTAAAAAGGAATGCAGTGATATAAGCCGCGAAGCTTACACGTGGAAGGAACAGTTGGTGAGTGCACATAGCACGGATTTAATAGGCCCAGAAGCACCTATACTACATACCTCTCAAGATGAGAAACCTTTGAATTATGGCCACGCCCTGCTTCCGGGTGAAGGTGCAGCTATGGCTGAATATGTAAAAGCTGGAAAGCGGATCCCGCGAAGAGGTGAAATTGGGTTGACTAGTGAAGAGATTGCCTCATTTGAATGTTCAGGCTACGTTATGAGTGGTAGCAGACATCGCCGAATGGAGGCCGTGAGACTGCGTAAAGAGAACCAGATTTACAGTGCTGATGAGAAAAGAGCCCTTGCATCCTTTAACCAAGAAGAGAGGCGGAAGAGAGAGAATAAGATCCTAGCCAGCTTCCGAGAAATGGTATACAGAAAGACAAAAGGGAAAGATGACAAGTGAGAATACTGCGGGTCTTCTAACAACAAAGGTTTTCTATGACCAAAATAATAGTAAATGGCTTTACCGTTTACCAGTGCTGTTGTACTTACTGTGTCACTAAGTACTTCTTGAGATGTCTGAGACAGTCTTACAAACGTTACAGGAGATGAATAAAAAAGTGAATGTCATCCCTGTCCCTGGTTTACGAATACTGATTCCCACCCGCCAAAAAGCAAGTTATCTTATGTATCCTTCCACGGTTTTGTGCATATACAAGGCCGTATTTTGCAGAATAAAAGTTAATGCTGCTAAGCTGATGTGTGCCCTGTTCCCATCTGCTATTGTGATTGGGTTTTTTTTTCTTGGGGGCGGGGGTGTTGGTTTGGTTTGGTTTTCCCTTCTAGGAGAATTTTACCTTTTGTAGTCATTTGTCCCAAGAGGACAAACAATTTTGAGAACAATACCCAAGAAGTTGAAATCTTTTGGAGCTGTTTGGATTCAATGGACTGTGTTCTTCTGGCTGTAGTTAACAGACTTGGTTAAAGAGATTGAATTTTTGTAACTGAAAACTCTGAGAAACTATGTTTTCAGCATAATGATAATAGAACTTGGGCTTTTCTCCCTCTTCCTCGTTTATGGCTCATTTAGAGTGGTTTCCTTTATAGAACAAAAGAGCTGCCAAATCTCTTGAAAGAACATTTGTTTTTAAAGGGGTTGCACAGTTTCCTGCTTTGATACAGTGCTGTTTCTTCATAATATGAAAGTAGCCAAGTGCTGTGCATTGTAAAATTAAGAAACATTGCTCTTCATTGGACCCTGTGCCACACTTTTCCTCTGCTTCCATTCACTGTCAATGGGAAGACCACGGTTTTGAGCCAAATGGGATGCATATATACAAAGTGCAGTGGTGTATTCTGGTGACCTGTTAATGTGTACTATTCTTGAAATTACTGATATAATAGAACTTTTATAACCACTTTTTAAAAGAGGTGTGTTCATAAATTCTGAACATCAGAGCCTAGTTTAGTCTGAGAATAGATATAAAAACATGTATATTGTGTTTATCTGCAGTCTTTTAGAAGCTGAGGTATTTTCTGCCAATAGCAGTACTTGATAGTAGTTTCTTCTCCACCCATATTACTAAAAGTTACTAAAAGCTTTATCCACCACTAATTTAAGGCATTCAAACTGAAATAAGTGTCTTACAGTAGTTTAAGATGTCATGTATTTCAGATTCTTAGGTATTTCTCATTTGGTTCTTCACTGAGTCCTAGTAAAGTATTTAGTTCCATCTTTATCAGTGAAGCATTTTTTAAACAAGATTTGCTGAGAATCTCTGGATTTTCTGCAAGTTCTTTAACTACAGTTACCTCCCCCACTGGAGGAGAGAAGAGCTCACTGGCAGCCTCCACATTTTCCAAAGCAACAAACCCATCTTCAATCATGTCCCTACTTCAAGCAGACTAGAGTAAATATCTCTCAAAATTACCACCATTTCAATCCCATTTTTCTGTTTTCCATTTGTTTTCATTCCATTTCCACAGTGAGAGAAGTTTGGCTCCTGCGCACAGTTTCCCAAGAGCACCTACCCTCAGGTACCAGCACCCAATGGGTATACCATAGGCTTGTGTACTCCATGTCCCTCACCACAGCACCATATTAGTAGGGCTTCCAAAGTCACTGCCAGAAGAGAACATTCCTGATGTGGTACTCTTAACAATATTTTACATATCTGCCTAAAATAAATGCTGTTGCCTGATGAACAGAATAGCTTACTCTGGGGAGCTGCAGGCATGGTCAGTGTGGCGACTACATAAGGAAGATGTGGCTACCTGAGAATATGTTCAGCAAAGAAGATAAACAACAAATGTGTGCTAACTTTGAATTTTAGAATGTGTGTGTTCATAATAAATAAAAGCTTGGCTTTATTGGCTGAATCCTATTTGAAATGGACACAGGCTTTATCCATAAATCAAGATAGAAAAGCAGAAGATCCATGGCGCTTAAGTCTTCCAAAGGGTAGACTAGGGCCACCTAGAAATAGAAAACACTTGTGAAGACACAAGGGAGGAGATAGTTGCAGAGTGTCTGAAGAGCTCTCTTGTTTCTGAGGAAGACCTCGGAGTGAGCTGCACTTCAGATGTGCGATAAGGCCTTTGTTGTCCTTCAGGAGGTTGATATTTACTGCCCCTAATGTCTCAGTGCTACCCAAACTAACTTATCTCCGGTGGGAAACTTCCTGTACAAGCATCAAAACACTAACTAGTCAGGCCCATAGAGTTGACAGGATGGAGTGGGCTCAAGAATCTTGAAGGACAATATGGTACAGAAGGACACTTTCATTCAATGTTGTAACTTGTTCCAGGTCTCACCAACAGACGTTGAGGGAAATTGATGAAAGCTTAGCTTGTACATCTGCACATTCCATTTTTTAGAAACTATACCTCATTATATACAGGGGTAGACACTTGTTTTCATTTAACAGTACATCTTTAAAAGTGTTTTTGTCAGTACATATAAATCTAATTTTTAAGTGATTTTTTACTTCCCATTGTATTTAAGTGTTACTGGGCATGTGGAACTCTTCTGATTTAATGTCACTAGAAATGAACTCAAGCCAAATGACACGTGTTGGTTCATGAATGGGAGTGAGGAGAGACAGCAGGCTGGTGCCCCAGGCAAGAGCAAGGACTATGGAGGCTTGCAGAAGTAGGCTGCGGTTGTGGTTGCTCCTTTTCATCAGCTGTGAGCACCAGTCTTGAAATGTATTTCATATGTACAAATATTTGTTGGGTAAAGAGGAAAACGGTGCTTTGTTGGAAGTGCTGTGGCTAAGTCTGTAAGTTGGCCTTACCCACTGCCACCATAGAATGTATGATCTACTGGGGTCAAACGAAAAAGTTAAATAATTACAAATTGCAACACAGCTTGAAAAAATAGAAGACTAAGGAGTCTAAGAAATTGCCTTTTCTGGGACAATTATTAGTGAAAACCTAAGCTCTATGAATTTGATTTTGAGTAGAAAATGGTGCTTTCTAGTAAGATTCCCCAGTTCATAGTTCAACATCACCACTAGCATTATACTTTTTCAAAAAACTTTCTTTTTTTTTTTTTTCTGGTCAGTGAAAGTGGCTATTTAAATTATTATTACTTTCCCTTTTCAAGAGTAAGGCATCTTTTTCAGTATTTCTGATTTTGCTGTTCTTTTGATGTGTTCATTTGGCCATTTTATTTGGGGAACGTGGCGTTCTTGTTATAAAAACTCTTCAACTAATAAAAAGTTAACTTATCAACTGTTCTGCAAACCTTTCTCTGTCACTTTTCTTTCTTCTTGGTTTTCAGATCTTTGTCTTTCTCACTTGAGAAAAGGCACCACTTGAGCAAGTGCATGGCTTCTCAGTGCACACAGCGGGTCTGTTGTGCACACAACTTGCTCAGCATAGGACGCTGCCATCAGAGAAGGACCTGGCCGGTGAGTCTGCCTTAAAAGAGGTATGTAACTTGATTGTGTATCCCATTTGCCTCAGGAGGCTATGCTATAAATAGACAGCAGCTTTTTCTTTGAAGTGATTTTTTTATGGATTTACATAACTGTGGGTTGTAGAATAAAAATAGGACAGAAATGTCTAATATTTGAAGAAATCATTAGAGTCGCCTCCCACCCCCCCTCCCCCATTTTCTGAGTCAGGGTTTTGTTATATAGCCCAGGCTTACTTTGAGTGTTGAATTCACTCTGTAGCCTCCAACTCAAAGTGGTCCTCCTGGTCCAGCCTTAGCTGGGATTACAGGCATGGGTCAAGTGCTTGACTTTAGAATCAAGTTATAAGTAAACTTGGCTGATACAGGAAGTTGATCAACTCTCCAGAATTAAACTGAGTTTTAGTTGGAGTAAAGAAAGTGAATTAGTGCCGCTGATGATTAACTTACAATTGGACACTTTTGAAGCATAATTTTCTCATAGGCCATTATTTTATGAGTTCATAAAAATACGCTTTTATAAAATATGAAAATCCCTCCCATAAGGGGGTCCTAAAATAAGTATTTTGTGATCTCTCTCTTTCTCTCTCTCTCTCTCTCTCTCTCTCTCTCTCTCTCTCTCTGTGTGTGTGTGTGTGTGTGTGTGTGTGTGTGTGTGTGTTTAATGTTGCTTGGTTTGGTTTTTCAAGGCATGAGCTTCTGTGTGTATTCCAGGCTGCCCTGGAACTCACTCTATAGACCAAGCTGGCCTTGAACTTAGAGATCTGCCTGCCTCTGCCTCCTGAGTGCTGGCATTAAAGGTGTGTGCCACCACCACCTGCCTTTTTTTCTTTCTTTCTTTCTTTTAATATCTCAAACATTGGGCTAAAGAAATGGCTCTCTGGTTACGGTCACTATCAGTTCTTTCAGAGGACCTGGGTTCAGTTCCCAACACCCACATGAATACCCTCAGCGCCTGTACCCTCAGTTCAGGAGACCCAATGCCACCTTCTGTCCTCTGCATGAACCAGAAACAAACATGGTGCACACATGCATGCAGACAAACATACAAAAAAATCACTTTTTAAGTATCTGTAACACAGAGAAAGATCTGATCCTCAGCTATGAATAGCTTGGTAAGAACTGGGCCTGGTGCACACATGCAATACTAGCATTCGGGCAGCGAAGGGTCACAACTTCTTTAAAACAATAGATTTGGAAATTTTCTTTTTTGATTTTTTTATATTTATTTCTTTGATATGTGTATGTTGTGCATACCAGTTTTTGTTTTGTTTTTCCTTTCAAAAGTGGGTTTGAATTGGGTTTCGTCAGGCTTGGCAACAAGTACCTTTACCCCCCTTGAGCCATCTTAGTGGTCCAAATTTATCAAAATTCTTGTCTTCTGCCTGTGGCAGGCAGAACATCAGCAAGTCTACCCCTCAGCACCAATTCTCTATATTTGTTAGCTTTGCATGGCTGTGACAGAATGCCTAAGACAACTTGAAAGTATGAAACGTTTATTCTGGCTTACATTCAGGGATTTCAGGTTGGGGCCTGTGACAGGCAGGAAATCGTGGCAGGGAACAGGTCAGAGGTATGCTTACTTCATGACAGCCAGGAAGCAAACACTGAGGTCCTAATAGTTCCTCAAGGGCATGCATCCCCGTGGTGACCTAGATCTCTTGCATTAGGCCCTTTATGAAAGTTTTAACACAACCCAATAATACTGCAGGCTGGAAATGAAGCTTTCAACATTTTGTCTTTGGAAAAAAAAATACAAATCTTTGTATAAGCTAACAAGTTCAGCTAGATTTTTATGGAGGTGCTTTTAATATTTTACCATCAAAGGGAAGGTTGGCTTGGCAATATTTATTTTTACTTTATATAGGAAGTGTCCCCCAATTCTTATTTTAATATTTCTCCTTTTGGTCAGAAATGCATACTGGGTTTTACTAAAATATTTAACATGAGTGAAAATCATCTACCTTTGTCAGTCCATGTGTATGAGAAATTTACAAGTTTGCTAATATTTAACTTTGAATTAAATTTAGTAAGTTCATTTGTAAGATTTTTATTGTTTATAATAATTACCAGTCCCATAGTTTTTTGTTTTTTGTTTTGTTTTTTTTTTTTTTTTCAGTTTTAGATGTATTTTTATTTATGGGTGTAAGTATTTGTGTGAATGTATGTCATGTATGCGTGGATAGTCATGGAGGGTAGAAGAGAGTGTTGGATCCCCTGGAATTGGAATTACAGGCAGTTGTGAGCTGGATTCTGGTTACCAAACTCAGGTTTTCTGAAAGAACAATGCTGTTTTCTTTACCACTGGGCCATCTATACAGTCCTTCCCCTTGAAGGTTTACTTATTAATATGCCTGTTTTTGTGAATATGTAGTAACTTTCTTTTTCAAAGTTCAGAGTAATGGGGGCTAAGGAAAACAGTTCAGTTGATGAAATATTTGCTGCCTAAGCACCAGGATCTAAATTCAACCCTAGCGGTGACATAAAACCAGATGTGCCATGTGCTTTCAAATCCCAGCACGAAGGAGACAGATCCCTGATACTCACTGCCAGACTGCCCAGCTTAGCTGGCAAGCCTCGGGACCCAGTTAGAGACCCTGTTTCAAAACTCAAAGTAGACAGCTCCTGAAGAACAACATCTGAGGTTGACCTCTGTTCTCAATATGTACACACACACACACTCTCAGAATAGTGGCGGAAATACTGCTGTCCTATAGAAGTAGAGAAAAGGACAGAAAGCGCTGTTACGGTGTGGCGGTGTGAGTGGCGGTGCGGGGTAGTACCCGGTAGATTCATCTTTAGCTGTTTGAAAATTATCCCCACTGATTTCATTTGCCAGCAAGCCTGCAATCCTGAGCTGATTCTTGACAAGTAGAAAGACATAATGGACTCTGCACGTTGTCCTCTGACCTCCATATGCATGCTGTGGCTCACATGTGCACACACATATACAAACAATTGTATAAAACACAATAAATGCTGTAAAAATTTAAAAATATCCCTCTGTGGGTACGCCAAGATGAACAGCCACTGGGGTATTACTGGGCCTACATTCCCCTTTTTACCTTTGACCTCCTGAGTTGGAAAGACTCAGGGACATTTTACTAGGATGACCCCACAAGAGGGGCTGATTTCCTTAGCCCCATTTTGTTACTTTTCCCCTAACTGAGCAGGCTTGTCTTCTTCACCAGGCTTGAGGGGGCTGGTACTGAGTAAGGTCAGAGAAGAAACTGGGTCCCAGGACCCTTTCTCTAGCCACCAGACTCGTAGACAACTGGAATTCAAAATTAGTTGGGTAGCAACATCTGGAAAGATATTGGAGATGTATCCCCAAAGGACTTAGAAAGGGGTCACAAATTTAGGACTGCACATGGTACTGTAAGTACAACAAAAATCCAATAAAGACCATCCAAATTCTTGAAGCAATTCTTTTGAGTTGTATCAGAAATTGTCAGTATGGATCCTGAATCCCTGGGTGACTCTGATGTATCTTTCACAAAGTATCCCTGACTTCAGAAAGAAATTACAGAAGGTAGAAGAGTGTGGACATGAACCCTTTCAAGTTGTAAATAGTATGTAACAACCAGGAGGTTAGCAAGAGTCAGTCCTCCATTATTTTCCAAGAGATACACAGGCATGCAGACAAAACACCTACGCACACATTAAAAACCAATAATCTGAAGCAGTTCTAAAGATCTTCAGCAAGACTATTGGAAAGTCAACCATGAGGGGGAGGAAGGCTATGAAACAAGGCCAGAAAGAAAGAAAACTGACAGCCCTGGTTACCCAGGAAGCTGGTTGACTCACAGATTCCACCATAGTCCAAAATCCCAGATGCCACCAAGTATTGGTAATAAAAAAAAATTTCCCAGAAGTCAGCAGCAGCATCTGCAGGTTCCTCAAGAACAGTGGTTCTCAACCTTCCTAATGCTATCCCCTTAACACAGTCCCTCATGTTGTGGTGATCCCCAACCATAAAATTATTTTCATTGCTACTTCATACCTGTAAGTTTGCTACTGTTATAAATAATAATGTAAATATTCTTGGAGATAGAGGTTTGCCAAAGGGGTCACTGTTCTGCCCAGTTCACAAACCCCAAAAGACCAGGAATAAACAGACTCCGCTGTAAATACATGAGGTTCTTTTTATTGTAAATTACAAGCTGCAGCTTGGGCCTACACAGCCCCACTGCCGAAGTGGTGGGAGCCGAGCGCACCGTGCCCAGGTTAGTTGGGTGATTTAAAGATTCTGGTCCATCCCAGCATGCCCAAGGCAGGAGCGATTCCTGCCTGGCAAGCATCTATTGGTCAAGATGCTACATTTTGAATCGATTGGCTATAGAAAGGTTCCCAGACCCTAATGACCTGGTGTCCCTCCCTAGGGGGATGGTCCAGTTTCCTAGCAACTGTATCTCTAGTGGGTGGGGAAAGAATGCAGTGAGGTGCCTCTTCCCCACAGGGCATTACTAGACTTCTTTCCGTACCTACTTCAGGTCTTAATAATAGCTGCTAATTTATCTTTTGATCTCTCAGTCACAACCCACAGCTTAGGAACCACTGCTCTTAGAGCATACCTAGTAATTCATTTTGAAAGAAGGGTCTGCTAGGTATGGCCTGGTGAGGTCCCAACTGGAATAAATCCCGAGTTCTGGGCATCTGAGTTGCTAACTAAGGCTCAACGGGAAAGAAAAGGAATCTGTCTGGTAATTCAAATTTTATTGAAAGGATTTATTAGGTTTCTTTTTGAACCAGGACTTATCAGCAATACAGCCGGTAGTGTTTCTAATAGAGAAGCTCTACTCTCACGAGTGCATTTATATAAGACCTGCAGGCAATTCATGATATTTTGTAAGCTGTGCACTTGGCCAGTGCAGTCTGGTGAACCGCATTCCCTGAGACTGCTCAGGTTTTTATTATTAGACTTGAAGGATACTTCTGATCTTTGAGTGGCAGGAACCCGACTTAACAGTTTACAACTCTAAACTCTACAGCTGCTAGAACTTGGAGATTAGGTGACCTGAGGGTGGGATTTACAATTTAGAATTCAATGATCTTTGGAGAGATGATGGATCAAGATGTGCCAGTTTTCTTTCTAAAGTGTGTAAGTGTGTGTGTGTGTGTGTGTGTGTGTGTGTGTGTGACCACAGGAGGTCAGAAGAACCACTGTATCCCCTCCAGCTGGAATTACAGCCTGTTGTAAGCTGAGGACCAAACTGTTGTGAACTGGGTCCTCTAGAAGAACAGCAAGGGCTCTTAACCTCTGGACCATCTCTCTGGGTTAAGATTTAAAAGCTCTAACATTGAAAGGGGATGTGTTACAGCAGAATATCAGTGACTTTCTTGTTGGAGCCCGCCGGCAGAATTGAACAGTTCTTAAGTCGGGAGTGAGGATCGAAATTAATAAACCAACACACAACACATGGGACCTTTCTGAGAGGCCCTATCGGAAGCTTGCTTTATTCCAGACTCCTTTTAAGTCAGAGCAAAAGCACCTCAGCACAAAGAGTGAATTCACAAGGAAGTCAAGCAAAAGGTGTGACTTTGACAAGACATCCCACCTGCTGTCTCAAACAAAAGGAGTTGGTAGTTTATCACTGACTCCAGTGAAGGCCAGGATGAAAGCAGTCTTTCTGCTGAGATCTAAATATCAAAGCAGACCAGTGTCTCCCAACATTTTCTGATAACTGGAAAGTAGGAGACTTTAAGCCATTTACTAGGACTGTTAGCCTGCAAGGCTAAAATCTGTCAGCAGACTAAGAAATATTGGTTTCACTCTTCCAACCTAGAAAGGGAAGCCTGCTTGGAAACCAGTAACGGACAATTAGACAAATGGAAAAAAAGCATTGTAATTCTCAGGGAACTGAAAATATTCCTAGGTATGACGGACTACTGTAGAATTTGACCTCAAATTTTGATTTCACGGCTAAGCCCTTTTAGGAAGTTCTGAATGGACCCAGGAATATATTTATGGGTTTTTGAAGCTTTAAAAGGGGATTTGACATCTGTTCATGCCATGGGAATTCCAAGCATGCAAAAGTCTTCTCAGGTACGGGTTCATGAACGAGTTGGAGGCCTTTCTGGAGTTCTCACTCAGATGATTGGATCATAATAAATAGCCTGTTCATTAAAGTCAATGGATAACAGTGGGGAATGACAGGGGAGGTGAGGATAGTAGGGGACTTTGTATTAGACAGTATACGAAGTACTGTGCACTTAAAGCCTAGTAACGATCTGTTTGTTCTGGGTTAATCTGCACACAAACCATCTTAATGCCGCGTTTGTACTGAGCTTACACCCCACTGGCCTAAGGTACTGCAGAACTCACTTTTGATACCACCGGATATTAATCAGACTAAGCGCTGTTGGCTGCAAACAAGGGGGAGGCACAGATAGGAGTCTTTGGAACTTCACGCCAGCTTTTAGCTAAAGTCCCACTTAGATTCAGTTCCTGCCCCTGTTGGTGTCTGTAGTTACAGGGCGAGCTTTGTAATTCTACTGATTGACATGACGGCCGTGTGTGAAAACAGTCAAATAAAAGGGTCTGTTTTATGTAAACAAAATGTTTCAGCTTAGACGCAGCCAACACACCACTGAGTGGAGTCGTGGTCCTCCCACCGTCCTAGAGTGGAGCCGGAAGCTACTGGGCTGGAACGCCGACATTGAGAGACACGTGACTGACCCTGCGGCCGGGGCGAGAGGACGTGGGGCGATCGTGTTCCAGCGGAGTAAGAACCGCAACCCTTGCACCTCTGAGCACCGTGTCCGGCAGGTATACAGACGCGTTCTACACCTCGGGGCTGGGAGGACCCGAAGCGGGTGCGGGGCTGCTGCTCTTGGGCACGGGAGAGGGACAAAGCGGAGGACGTAGTTGTTGAGGCACTTTTATGGTGTTGCGCAAGCTAATCCTGGACCGCACTGTGTGGCTCAGGCTGAGCTCAAACTCCTGACTGGCCTCCTGCTTTAGCATCCCGATGCTGAGACTGCGGACGTGGGCCTGCGTTCTGTTGGTTTTAATTTGTTGTGGATTTTTTTGGGGGGGGTGGGGGGGAGGGGCTCGTTTCATGAAGCCCGTATTGGCCTCACTCTTTTGGCGGAGGATACCACGGATTTGAAGTCCAGTTTCTCCTTCTTCCACCTCCAAGCTCTGAGCTCGTAGGCTGGCGCTACCACACACGGCTTCTGTTGCATGTTTAATCAGTTTCCACTGTAAGTAAATAGGAAATCCGAAGACGATGGGTAGACGAAGGGGGCTTTAAGAGGCATTCGTGAGAGAACAGCGAATACAGAGCTAAAGCTGGAGCTTGTCTGTCTTATTTAGGGAATAACGTCACCACGGTGTTTCGCGTCGTGCGCAGTGAGTGAGATTGCCAGAATAAGTGTGTGGACAAGGTGGGCATTTGTGTGTGTGTGAGGAACTTGGTCTTAGGTTGAAATACATAATCTGACGTTTTAAAGCACTTGCAATTGGAAATTCATAATGGGAGTATTATGAAATGGGCAGAATGAAATCAAGAATAATTCAAAGTTGGATGTAATTAAAAACCTGCATCTGAACGTGGTGGCTACTTTCTATAAATCTAGCTCTTGGGAAACCGAGGCAGGAGGATTGCCGTTAGTGGCTACAGAATGAGACCCTTGGGAGAAAGAAAAACTGGCAGGATTTCTGGCGGAAAGTGAAGACTGATTGTGATAGTTGTGGCTAGGTGGAGCCCACAGCGTTCGCTTCTGGCTCCGATGCACACAAGCAAAAGGGAAGGGGAAAACAAATTAAAAATTTGGGGTCTGTGGATTAAAATAATAATAATAACAAAAGATCTGGTTTGTCCGGTCGTGGTGGCGCATGCCTTTAATCCCAGCATTCAGGAGGAAGGTAGAGGCAGGCAGATCTACAGAGTGAGTTTCAGGACAGCCAGGTCTACACAGAGAAACCCTGTCTCGAACTGTCGCCCACCCACCCCCCCCAAAAAAAAAAAACTGAAGATCAGCTTTGAGAACTACGTAAATTCCCAAAACCTTCAACTCTCCACGTCAATACATACATACATACATACATATCCTTCGTATGTAGGATAAGGGTATAAATTCTTAATAGGTCTCTGCAGAGACTGAATTAGCAAGCGAAGCACAGGTGGGGCAACTCTTTTGGCTTGTGCTGAGACCTGAGCTATGACTGATCACTAAGAAGAATTAAAACTGCTGAGGGGTTTTCCACGTAAGGAACCAAGAGCAAAGTATTACAGGTTTGGTTGTTAAAGCATAAGAAAAATTTAGACCATATTAGATGTGTTAAGCTTGTCCCTAATAGTGATGGTGAGTCTTGCCCAACAGGCACAACAGAGATGTGCCTCATTTCCTTCTTAGGATGATCACAAGTGCAGTGTGGGAAATAGGTTGGTGTCGGGAAGACCAGTTAGAGCAGTGGTTTTCAACCTCCCTAATGCTGGGACCTGTAATACAGTTTCTTATATTGTGGTGGCCCCCAACCATAAAATTATTTCATGGCTTCTTCGTAACTGTAATTCTGCTACTGTTATGAATTGTAGCGTAAATACAATTTTTTTGGAGATACAGTTTTGCCAAAGGGGTCGCCTCTGAAAGATTGAGAACCACTGAGTTCAAGTATTCTGAGTAGGAGACCGTGTCATCAAGAAAATTCAAGAAGAGTGTATTGGAGGGATATGAAGCTGTAGAAACAAAGGAACTCGGGGCTGTTAGAGAGATAGCCCAGCAGTAAGAGCACTAGCCAGTCTTCTAGAAGACCCCATTCAAATGCCAACACCCACATGGCAGCTCCAACACTGGTAACTCCAGTTTCAAGAGACCTACATCCTCTTGTGTCACTCTTCAGGCATGCCATGCACAGACAGAGACAGACATGCAGGCAGAATACCCACACACATTATCATTCATTCATTCATTCATTTATTTGGTTTTACAAGACACTTTATGTAGTCATAGCTGTCCTGGAACTCTGTAAACTAGGCTGGCCTTGAACTCACAGAGATCCGCCTGCCCCTGCCTCACCTGTGCTGGGATTAAAGGCGTGCATCACCACCACCTGGCCACATATTTTTAAAAAGAACTTGATTAATTATATACATACAATGTCATGGTAGCTAGAGCTCCTCCCAAAGATATTAAGCTACTGTGTACTGGGTTGGCATCATAGACCTGAGTCACCACTAATTCCTTATGCCTGTATCAGAGTTCTTACTGCCTTTAAAAAGAGTTCTGTTCTGTTTTGTTTTTTAAATTCTCTCTGTAAATGCAGGTATTTGCGCTGAGTACAGTTATCCTTGCATGCCTGAAAGGTGTTCAGATCTCCTGGGGCTGTGGTGACTAGTATTGTGAGCCCAGAGCAAGGGTTGTATTCTCTGAAAGAGCAGGCTGTCCTCTTAACCACAAGTCATCTTCTCGGCCCCTTTATTAGACTTGTGTAGAGAAATAGGACAAATGTTTGTATTGATTTTGGTCAGTAGATGTCAAAAAAGATTTATTAAAATAAAAGCATGAGAGTTGAAAGGATTGTTTGGGAGGAGGCTCATTGGGAGTGGAGGTGGTAACTGATCAGAATATGTGTGTGTGACACGTCATAATGGATGTGCACAGTTAATAAGTGCTAATTTTCAAAAGAATAGGAAAAAAGTCAAAGAGTTATTCTAAGGATTGCCTCGTGATTGTGGCACCTAAGATCTTCAGGGCGGAACTAGCAAGCTAAAAACAAAACCGCAAATAATTTCATTCTAGTACAAGCCAAAGACCTATGAACCACAAAAGCTTATTATTTAGTTCAAGTCTGAAGGCAAGAGACTTAGAACCCAGAGTAACTGAATTCTCAGTTCAGAGCCGAAGGCAGAAGGAAAACAGTGATGTCTGACTTGAAAGCTGCTAGAGAGGAAGTCTTATTCTCTTACTTGGGGGAGGGTGTGTCCTTTTGTTCTCAGACCTTCAGCTGATCTGGCTAGGCCTACTACATTATGAAGGATAATCTGTTTTTTCTCAGTCTATAGTCTATTAATTTAAATATTAAATCTCATCCAAAAATACAGAAACATCCAAAATAATGTTTGATGAAATATCTTCATACCCTGTGCCCAGAAGTGGCATTTAAACTAACCACCACAATACCAACCTAATATTTTCTGCCCAATAATCATCACTTTCTTGGACTTTTTAAAGCCTCTATTAATATGTCATGCCACTTACATGCTAGCTACTTGAGAGGTTGGAATGCAAGGGTTGTTTCAGCTCAGGCATACAATGCTTCATTGAATAACAAAGCAAGACCACATACAAGAAAACACTAGCAGTGGCTTTTAAATATATTAGGATGGCCTCATAAAGTTATACCATGCCTGGCTTTAAATGTTTTGTTCTTAATGGAGTACCAGATTTCACACTGTAGACTTACTTGTGTCTCCTTAATCTAGAACAGTAACATCCCAGCATCTGCTTTTTGCTTTGGGAAAATTGGATCCATGCCTGTTGTAGATGGACTGAGTTTTGGGTTTCTCAGAAAATTTCTTTAGTAAATTCATGATAAATAATATTTATTAAAAGTGTCCCACAAGTAATAGGTTACTGGGCATTGGTGTCTTACTATTGATGAAATGTATTGCTGCTACATTTGATCATTTGGTTACATTTGCAACTGCCAGACACATTTATCTTCTCTTTATTACTACACAGGCGGTGGTTAGCATGGGGAAGATTCTGTCCTTCCCTCTTGGCACCCAGTGGTTTTAGCATTCATTTGTGGTTCTCAACTGAATCATTTGAGAGTTTTAAAATGGTAATTTTTCAGATCTATTACTATTTCTAGATTGGGTGGCAACATTTTCTCACTTTGTTTATATATATTTAGGAACAGCTGTTTTGGAGAAAACAAATGAATAGAAGGAAACAACCCTAAGGAAAGGTCATTTGTGGCTGTTCTCACTATTAGCAGTGCTGTTTCTGTGACTTACGCTTTTAGGAGTGTCCCTCAGGCTACAGTCAAAAGAAAGTTCTCCAAGACAACGTGCCTGAAGCAAGATATGGCACTGGCCTTGGTGAGTGTGTATTCATGGGTTTTTTATTTTTATTTTATTTTTTTAAAGTTCTTTGAGAGTTTCAACAACATGTTCTGATCATTTTCTGTTCCCACGCATACCTCTTCCCAGATCCACCCTCACAATCGTGCATACTCTTTCGCTCCCCTGAATCTGAAGGAGGAGCTTCAGGTAATGAGAAAATCACTACTGTTCATGGAATCGGAGGTCTGACCATGGGGGCCCTAGCAGATGAAATTTAGTGACTTGTCACTCAGTCCAATGAGAGAGATGAGTGGTGGTGAAATATGATAGGAATCCATGTTGGGAAGAAACAGGAAGACTGTCCTGAGCCCTGTCTTCAGGGCCCTGGCAAGGACTTCAGGATTAAACAGGGGAAGGTACAAAAGCTGTGAGGAAGAGGAGCACATAACAGTTCTTTTCAGTCAGTCAGTCAGTCAGTCTGTCTTGGACAAACTAGCCAGTCATTATTTAATGCTGGTGCCTGTTGATCACATCATGGTTGATCTGTCTACAGAGTTCTTGGTGTCTTGAGAATAACTTAGTTATTCTTTTCTTGGTGACATTAGTCTTAAAAGGGGCTAGAAGTTGTGTGTGGTGGTGTAGGACTTTAATCCCAGCACTCAGTGGCAGGTAGATCTCTGTGAGGCCAGCCTGGTCTATATTCCAAATTCCAGGCCAGCTAGAACTATGTAGTGAGGAGTGGGGCTACTACCAAGGCTAGGCAAACTGTCAAGCTTTGATTGCCAGTTTTCAGAGAGACATTTCTCAAATGCGTAGGGTATATGTGCAGAGTTGAGTAGAAAGGAGACTCAAGTTTAAGGTAGCAAAGGAGTTATAGTTAGAGATCCAAGACTGCTTTAAGCCACTGTTAAAACTACTGTACTTGGGAACAGGGATTCAAAGTTCAAGGAAAAAGAAATGGCCTTGTGCAGGAGCCATTGTGCAAACAGTTCAGGCAGCTGCGCTATGAGGAAAGCACTGGACCTCGAGAGGTTTTACGCCGACTCAGGGAGCTCTGCAGACAGTGGCTGCGGCCTGAGACCCACAGCAAGGAGCAGATCCTGGAGCTGCTGGTGCTGGAGCAGTTCCTGACCATCCTGCCAGGAGATCTGCTGGTCCAGGTGCTCGAGCACCACCCAGAGACTGGGGAGGAGCTGGTGGGAATACTGGAAGATTTGCAGCTGCACCGTGGAGAAGCAGGACAGCAGAAGGTAAGGGTACAGGTGCCCATTTGCAGGAAAGTAAGAAGTGAGCCCCGAGGTCGCCAAGGTGGACATCAGCAGTGGGAGGGGCTCACTGCTGGTCAGTTTCAGCCTCACCTCACCCTTGCCATCCCCTGCTGTGAGGAGGCTCTCCAGTCTTCTGCCTCTTTTCTTAGCCTCTTTAAAGTTTCTCTTCGTTCTCTTTTCTAACACTGAAGTGGTTTTTTTGTAAACCAGTTCCCTAATTATCTGTTCTTATCTCTAGGACTCAGCCCAAAGAACCAGACAGACTGTGCTGGTTGGAGAGATAGCTTCTCACAGAGAAGCACAGGAGCAGCTGGTCCTGTCTGAGCATGAGGTCCAGATGCCCGAGGAGACGGGTAAGAACTAATTAGCATCCTTTTGCATTTGAGTTATGGCACCCTTGGCATTTTCTTGGTTTTGTTAGGTCTGTTGCCACATAATTTATATATACAGCCTACACTGTAGCCTCACTAGTCAGTGCGGTTTTTTGCATATACAGTAGGCTTAGTCAGTAGCACAGTCAAGATCTGAAAGATCAACCACTCTCAACAACTTAAATGAACAGCACACCAAGTGGATCTAGACCTACCTGCTGCTCCTACCTAAGGAAAGAATCTCAGACGTGAGTCCCTTATTCATTCTCTGTCTCCTTCAAATCACCATAAGTGGCAGTGATGGGGGTGGGAGAGTTCAGATCAGTCTCTTTGGCTCTCCTATGTTACTGCCCTATTTCTTACATTTAGTGTCTTTTTCTTTTCTTGAAACAGAGTCTTCCTATGTAGCCCTTGCTGATTTCAACCACAACTGTGTAGACAAGCTTCTTGATACTTCCATTAAGTTACTTACCTTCTGTTATTTAAATACAAATGTACTAATGTTTCCTCTGACTTAAAACCCTGAGTTAACTGGTTAATACTATTCTATTTTTTCACATGTGAAACACTGTGGCCACTTTGGGAGGAAAGAAGAAAGAGAACCCCCTCTCCCTCCCAAGTTTAATAACAAGTTGTCCTGTGCTTCCCAAGTGTAGGCCCTTCTATCATGCCCCATTTCATTCCTCCTTCTGGTTTTCCTGCTTCCCCAGCTCCCCTACTCACCCCCTTTATCCTTCCTCTGAATCTGGGTCACTTTCCCCATCTGTGCTCTCATGTTTTGTTATCTTACAGTTTCTGGCTTCTTTTTCTCTTTCCATAGTTAAAGGGTCAGGTTTTGTTTTTTGCCCTGATCTGTTTCAGCTCTTGACCTTGAGTAAGCAAATCTGCTAATGACTGGGTGTTCTTTCCAAAACTGACCTCTGTAGAAGAATTTTTAATTCCAAACATGGCTGTTCTGGCAAGAGGTCACATGCATAGATCTTGTAGGTCTGTGATCCAGCTGGAATACAAACACACCTTTAATCCAGGAGACAGAACTAAGCAGATCTGAGTTCAAGACCAGCCTGGTATAGAGCCAGTTTCAAGTAAAGAAAAGCTTAGATCCAGGCATGGTGGTACAGGTCTTTAATCCCAAACATTGAAGGTAAAGATAGTTTGTAGAAGGAGCTACCCATGTTTGAAAGTGATGTCTACCTGAGCGGCAGAAAATGCGGCAAATCAGAGAAAGGTTTCACAGAATAGGATATGGCCAATTCACAAAAGAAGAGAGATGAAAGGAGAGCTACTTAAGAGGCAATGAGAGGGGCTGGAGAGATGGCTCAGAGGTTAAGACACTCGCTGTTCTGCCAAAGGTCTTGAGTTCAATTCACAGCAACCACATGATGGCTCATAACCATCTAGAGTGAGATATGGTGTGCAGGCACAATGCTGTATTAAAAAAAAAAAAAAGAAAGAAAAGAGGCAATGAGAGAGAAGAAGCAGTTTTACTAGGACAGTAATAGAGGGACAGCTTGCAGAGAGAGAACATAGATGAAGACTGAATGAGCAAGAGAATGAGGAACCAGTAGATTAGAGCAGATTCTTGAGTTAGCTTGAGCCCAAGCAGAGCAATTCGAGGCCAGGGGGAGGGGAGGTAACAGATTGAATAAGTCAGCTGGGAGAGGAGTTTAAGTCAGAACAGCTGGGTTGAACCAGCCAGCCCGGAGCTCAGTAAGAACAAGAAAGAGTGAGCTTATTAAGCCATAAGTTTCAGAGGCTGAAAACTTTCCAGGCCTAGATTAGTTTATGTGAAGACTAAAAGCTTCCAGGGCTAGGCCGAGGTTAGCTGAAGGGGACAGTAACTAGACAACAGCTGAAACAGGCCAATAACAGTTACTTTTGCATGCCTCTGCTGTCTCCTTCCTTGTACAGTATTAGAAAAACTTGCAGCGTTTGGATAGGTTAAGGAAACTGCTGTTCCTCTCTTGGAGGGGGACACTTCATATTTCAACATGATGTTTTGTGAATGCATTATTCTCAAGGCTTTATGGTCCTGGTGCAGTTGATTTATCAATAAGGACAAACTATTTTCTGAGATTACATATTACTCAGTGATACAATCAGCACTATGACAACACATCTTCATTTTTCAAAGTACCATCACCCCTCTTTAATCTGATGGGCCTCAGGTGACCCAGTTTTATAGTGATTTTTGCTCCCTATGTGACAAATCAATCAAGAATATACAGTCATGCATAGTAGCTTCTGTGTGTGTGACATATATCACATAATAAAATTGAGGACATTTAAAATAAATCATCACAACCCCTATCCTTCCCCAAAGCCAACATGTTTAACGATTTCTTGGATGTCAAGCTGGATATGCTGGCACACGACTGTAATCTTGGGACTTGAGGTGCTGAGGCAAGGGAACTGCTTCCAGGTTTAGGTCAGGCCAGGTTATTCTGCATATTAAAACCTTATCTCAAAAAAAAAGAAAAAAGAAAAAAGCTGAGCATTGTGGCGCATGCCTGTGATACCAGCACTTAGGAGGTGGAGGCAGGTAGATCTCTGTAAGTTTAAGGCCAGCCTGCTCTACAAAGAGAGTCCAGGACTCTGTTACACAAAGAAATCCTATCTCAAAAACAAAACAAAAAAAAACCCAAACCTTAATTTCTTGTAAATCACTTCATGTATATATATATATATATAATCATAACAAACTTTTTGGGTGTTTTGTTGTAATTTGTGAGGGCTGAAAAGATGTCTCAGCTGTTAAGAGCACTGGTTTTTGCAGGGGATCTGGTTTAAGTTCCCAGCAGCCATATTGCAGCTCACAGCATTCTGTAGCTCCAGTTCCAGGGAACTAGGTCCCCTCTGAGGTATCCGTGGACACTACTTGGATGGGGTGCATATGCGTACAGGCAGGTGAAACACTCATACATCTAAAAAGTTGTTCTCTTAATTCTTTTTAATTTGTACACATGGCTTAATTCAAAACTTTCCTCCTATTTGCAGATTCCTTTCCCTGAACACCAAAAATGAAATAATTAGTGATACATATGTATATATATTTAATGTTTCAGGTGAGGAGGCAAGGATTGAAAATGGAAAGTTTGTTGCAGGGACTGACTCTTATGGAAGAATGGAATCATCTTACACAACGTCTGAACCCATTGAGGCCCAGTGTGTGGACTTGCGCTTGGTAAAGCAGCCAGCCATACCCAAGGAAAAAACTAGCAGCCAATGCTTGGTAACTAAGGAGGGACTTGTCCAAAACTCAGACCTAACTGAACATGAAGGGGCACATGCAAGAGAAAAGCCTAGTGAATCTGTAGGGTGTCAGAGTT
Source organism: Psammomys obesus (assembly GCF_907164565.1). Classification (NCBI taxonomy): domain Eukaryota; kingdom Metazoa; phylum Chordata; class Mammalia; order Rodentia; family Muridae; genus Psammomys; species Psammomys obesus. The sequence goes on along the minus strand of NW_026596287.1, from coordinate 331,737 downwards.
CTGTTCCTACTGAACCCCAGGAAATCCTCTCTAAAGAGAAAGGTCACCTCTGCCAGGAGTGTGGGAAAGTCTTTCAGAGGAGTTCACACCTCATCAGACATCAGAAAATCCATCTTGGTGAGAAGCCTTACCAGTGCAAAGAGTGTGGAAAAGTCTTTAGCCAGAATGCAGGTCTTTTGGAACATCTCCGAATCCATACTGGAGAAAGACCCTATCTGTGTATCCATTGTGGAAAGAATTTTAGGCGCAGCTCTCATCTTAATCGACACCAAAAAATTCACAGTCAGGAGGAGCCCCGTGAATGCAAGGAGTGTGGAAAAACCTTTAGCAAAGCTCTCCTCCTCACCCACCATCAGAGAGTCCATGGTCGATCCAAAAGACATCACTGTAACGAGTGTGGGAAAGCCTTCAGTTTGACTTCTGACCTTATTCGACATCACAGGATTCACACTGGAGAAAAACCATTCAAATGTACAGTATGTCAGAAAGCTTTCCGTCTAAACTCCCACCTGGATCAGCACGTGAGAATCCACAATGAAGAAAAACCGTATCAATGTAGTGAATGCAAAGAAGCCTTCAGGCAGAAGTCAGGGCTCTTTCAGCATCAGAGACATCACCACAAGAGCAAACTGGCTTGATGACGTCCTCTATTTGAGATAGTAGAATGTTACGTTGACAAGCAAACAAAGCTTTTTAAAAAGTCACAGTGGCATCATCATTCTTGGAAGCCAAATTGGAATCCATTTGCCTCCATTGTTTCCCTCTTTGTTTTACATAAAGCCATAATTAGACTATAAGAGTTTCACCCTAGATAGTGGGATCAGAGTGAAACAACTATTCATTACAGGACTTCTCAGAGCTTTTAATGTGATACGTACTTGATTATTTGTCTCTTAAGCCTCATATATGAATGAAAACTTTTAAATCAGCAAGCCAAGTGCCTATAGATTTATACAATGAGAATCAGCTGATATTTTTGCAAGTACTATAGCAACAGGCTCCTATAAAATAAAATTAATAAGGGTTGGGAAGATGGCTTAGTTGTTAAACCAGTTGCTATGCAAGTGTAAAGACAATGTTTGGGATCCCCAACACTCATGCAGAAGTCAAATAGATGTAGTAGCCTCCCTGTGGCCCCGCCCCTCAGGAGACAGACATGGGATCCTCGGAGCAAGCTGGCCAGCCAGAGCAGCCGTATCAGCAAACAGGATTCAGGTAGGAGAGTTTGGAAAGCGATCGGTGGAGTGATCAAGGAAGGCTCCTGATGTTACTACCAATACACCGGCACCCATGCACATGTGCACCCATACATGTAAGCACCATACACATGAAGAGCAGTCCCAAGGAGCTGGCATGGTCTGCTCTCGCAAAGGACGCCTCCCTTTTCTGTTCCTAGCACCTACATAGCAGCTCGCAACCACCCGCAACTCCAGTTCCAGGGCCTCGGATTCCCTCTTCTGGCTGCTCAGGCTTCTGTACACAAATGTTCCACATAAACTATTTTTAAAAAGATATAAGCCCAAAATAAATCTAATAATGCTTGAAATTATGTTCAGCTAACCTATGACTATATTCTCCGAGAATATATTCTGAGAGTGTAACATAGATTAACTGAACATTTTCCCTGTTGAATTCACATACTGGCTTCATGTGGCTTTACCCATGTATGATCAATGAATGCATTTTTGAAAGCAAAGTTAGTTTTTGCTGTCAGGATGAGCTCATGTCGTTTGATATTTCCTACCCCTTTTAACCACAGTGTTAGTATAGCTTCAAGTTATAAATCAAAGTTTTAAACTATGCAGGAGACTTTATGAGTGGTTTGGATGAACTGTGTTGAAGTATTCCAAGCAGTAGCAGTGGGCAGCTCCCGTGCCAGTACAGTGACTGCTGGAAAAACACTCTTTAATGAATGTCTCAGGGGGGGAAATGGCTTTTTCCCTTTGATACCAATGATGCAAATTTGAAATGATACTTATTTTGGAATAATTTTGACCATTAGAATCTGCTTGGAGAGGTGATTGTGGTCATCATGTCATGTTGACTGTCTTGCTAGTGATGAGAAGTCAGCGTGGAGGGCTGTTCCCAAGCCCGTCAGTAACTACTGCTTATGGTAGTGGTTCTCCAAGAAAGGGGTCTAACTTCCGCCTCTCTGGAAAGATGAGCGGAGACTCTTGTGATGATTACAACTTGGTTTCACTCCACTTGGCTTACAAGTAAATAGCAACTTATAAAAGTTTATTTTTTTCTTATCCACTAGAGAAGGCTGGAGTCCGTCCAAGACTGACCGAGGGCATCACTAAGTCTAACTCTGGTCAGCATGCTGCCAGTCAGATATAAGGAAGGAACAGGCCAACGACTACTAGGTGCAATTCTGATATTAATCTTACCTTTCATCCCTTTTAAGCCAGATTTTTAGTTCTGCACAAAACAAGACCCTCTCCTGCTTCCTTTGTCTAAGTTTTGGCCTAAGATATACTCACTAAGTAAATTTGGGGAAAGCTGCTCAAGGGGGCTGACTGGACCAGAAAGAACCTCTTTTTGACCTTTTGCCCATACTTTGCATGTTATAGTTGCAACTTCAGCAGTCGTGTGGCCTTAAGAACTGATGGCATGGGTGATGGTTAGGCCCCCAGCACCACCCAAATAACTGTAGCATAGGATCAATCTCCTTGATATGTCCATACAAAAACCCGCATGTAGGCAGTTATATCACTTGTAATTAATTCCTAAACCTCAGAAGAAAGCTAGCTGTCCTTCAGTAAATGGAGGCTGCTTTAGAACATGCTTTGTATTTCTACCGTTGAACATCCTCTTTGTGTTGATTAATCATCACTGGTTGTTTGAGAGTGATGTTTTTTTCCCGGCCTTTCTATTAACACCTTTTAATCCTAAACATTAGAGTGCATGGCCCTTAAACATTAGAGAACTATCTAAATTTTAAATGCACATTATTTTTTTTTGTCAATTTGTGTGTGTGGTATTTACCCAACAAATATATTTAAAGCAGCATAAAAATAATTATTGATGTGTAAAGAGAATACTTTCTTACGGAAATAGTTATGTTGACAGTATTGTAAACTGTAAGAGTTATAAAGTTTCGGAGTAATTTTTGAATAAAATTAAAACTTCAAAAAAGAACATCGTTCTTGAATGGTGTTTTCTATGGTATTGCTTATAAAGACTATAACCTAAGCCTGCATTGTTGATCTTAAGTAAATTATTGTAACCTATACAATGGGATACCATTGTTGGGGTGTTTATAAACCAAGGTTTATGGGGCTGGGACAGGCTCAAGTGAAATGCCAGTGACACAAGCAAGCGCACCCGGGTTCAGATTCCCATCACCCATGTAAAAAGGTAGAGATGGTAGGACAGAGATATGATCCCCATGGAGGGCTCATAAAGAGAGGGCTTGCTGGCCAGCCAGTGAGCTCCAGATTCAGTGGGAGACCGTGTCTAAAAAATAATATGGAGAGTAATAGTGCATCTGGGCATCGACTTCCGGCCTCTGCACCCACATGCTCGTGCGCATGCTCACAAACATGCAGAACTTTTTTTTTTTTGAAAGCTGCTGTGGAAAAAAAATCTACCCTGTCTTAGAAAAGAAGCGCAAAATTATATTGTGATTTCCATAAGTGCTTCAAAAGCTCACTGAACAAAACGCACCAGGGGATGTCCTGAGAATTTACAAAGCGTGTAGGGGGCCTGTGGGGATAGGCCCACAAGTAAGGGCCCTAGTTCAAACCCTCATAGCAAGAGAGAACCGGCTCCAGTTTGTTCTCTGGCCTACACACTAACGCGCATTCAAACACACACATAGGAAATAAATGTACATATAGCTAATTCACGCTAAGTGGGTTTCGCACGCATAGAAAATCTGTATCCTTAGTTGGCTTGTGGCCTTGTGCGTATTTACTCATCTGACTACACGCAAGGCCTGTAAAGGCCGACTTGGCTTTGTCTAGGGGACCGAACCCATAAAGTATGCCAAGCAAGAGCTCTCCGTCAGGTACATCTCACAGGTTTTCCTTGAAATTATTTATGTAAATGTGCGCGTGTTGGGGCTCTTCGGAACCATCACGGGAGGTGGTGCCAGGCGGGAAAACCACGACCTGGCCCCACCAGGGCAACCAGAGACCGGGACCGCGCTCCAAAGGCACCCTGTGGTAGCCGGAAGTAGCCCCTGGATCTCCAGCTCCGTCTACAGGAAGTGCCCCTCGGCGCTCGGCTCCGTCTGCAGGAAGTGGCCCTGTCCCTCACCCCTTCCCACCGAGCTCAGCGGGCTCGGGGACCGACAGCAAGCGCCTCTAGGCTGTGACACTGGCCTCCGGTAGCAGCCTTTCCTGAGCTTCCGCGCATCCTTGTTGCACACATTCCCTAAACTTTTAAGCAGCGAATAGACACGCTTAGCTACCGTGCGCCAGGCGCTGGCATACAGTCTTAGCTTGTATTCTGGGCACGCCTGAGCCCTGGTTAATGCACCTCAGGTACATCTATTACATCCGTCAGGAAGTCTACCGGTCTTTGTTGGGTACCAGGTACGTGCCGCGTTTCTAGAGGTTACTTAGCGGTCTGCCAGGGGCAGGGATGGCTGTGCTGTGGTCTGTCATAGAAGCTGAAGAACGGAGTGCATGCATCTAGCGGTGCACATCCCGCCGCCACCTGTGTGGCTCAGTTTCCCCGTCTGTATATAAGGTTTGAGGGTGGCCATGGAAGATTATGCACATACAGAGCAGGTCACCTGTCATGGGACTTTACATTGGAAGGATGAACTAGTACAAAGTGGGGAGGAAAAATGTCAGCGTGGTAAATGAGGAATTGGGAAGACCGTGTTTTCCTTGTAGGTGGGAACTTTTTTTTTATTCCAGGATTAACTTTACACGTAGAAAATAATTAGGTGTTTAATACACTTGGTGGTAAATTAAAGGTAAAACGCAAATGAGATTATATTCTGGAGTTTGAAGTTAGACCAGGGAGACGTTTTTGAAACTGAGGGGGGGATGGGGTGGTGTCATGGCAGTAATGGACTGCGATGCAGGCCACACTAGCTTCTGTTACTGCATCATGCTTGGATTTCAGCCATGCACCACCATGCCTGAGCTGTCATTCTTATTGTTTGCCTTTCTTCTCTCATGGTATATCCCCTACCTCTGGGATCAATTCCTTTAGTGTTCAGGATATGATTTGGATGCACAGGGTTAGCCTTTGAGCACAGCATAGTGGAGACACAAATAAAATTGTTTCATGAGATTTAAACTTTACTTTAAATTTCTGTTCAATATCTTTTTTACTTTTAATTTTCTGTTCAATTTTTGTACTGTAGATATTTATTTAGAAATACATTTCTGAAGCATAGACTTCAGCCAGACGAACCTCTCTGCAGCTTCTAAGTTCAACATGTATGAAGTTTTGCCGGGTTCCGCCCCTGAGAAGGAAGGCAGCCTTGTGACAGTGAAGGTGGAAGATCCTGCCTTGGAGCAGCCAGGCAACTCAGAGGAGGATAGGACTCACACTCAGGAATTTTACCGCCAGCAATTTCGGCAGTTCTGTTACCAGGAGGCTCCCAGTCCCTGCGAAGCTCTGGCCCAGCTTCGGGAACTTTGCCGTCAATGGCTGAGGCCAGAGACCCACAGCAAGGAGCAGATCCTGGAGCTGCTGGTGCTGGAGCAGTTCCTGACCATCCTGCCAGGGGAGCTGCAGGCCTGGGTGCAGATGTATCCTCTGCGGAGCGGTGATGAGGCAGCAGCACTGCTGGAGAATTTCGCCTCGGGACATGGAGACACGGGGCAGCAGGTGGGAACGGAAGGAATGCGCTAATGTGGGAGGAACAGTAGGGCGAGGAGTGTGTGTCTGCTAATGCTTAACCTGTTCTGAAATAATTAGTAATTTAGAGAAGGATCACAAAAACGGTAGAGAACACTTGTATTCTCTTCACCCAGATTTAGTTTTTGGTATCACTGGTTTCATGGTGCACCCACCTACCCCCATATTCCTGTGCAAGCCCAATTTATTTTTTTGTGCATAGGCAGGCACATTTATGTAGACCCACCCCTCCCCCCAACCAGATGACAGATAATAGCAAACATGTTCCTTTACCTCCAGGAACTTGGTATGTGTTTATGAGGAGCAAGGAAATGTCTTTTGTGGTCTGCACATGATCACTAGGTTATACGTTTTGCTAGACAGCTGCCACAGAAGGCACAGAAGGCAGTGTGTCCTCTTGTCAGTCCTTTCAGGGAGCACACTGGGGTGCTTCCGCCCTTTACACACTGGTCATGGCGGTGCTTGTCAGATTTCTTCTCTAGAGAATTATTGTTTTTCCCCTTTGTAGTTACTTTGTAAATTAGAGAGGACATTTTGAGATAGTGTACTGACTCCAGTCCTCACTACATTTTTACCAGTAGCTCAGGCATGTTGTTGTTGTGTGTTTCTGGGAACAGGTCCTTTGTCTGTCTTGCCTGCCTTGATTGCTGAGTCCCTAGGTACTGAGAAGAGCCTGTCTGAGTGAGTTTGCAGTGCTAATTTGATGGATGAATCTGGGTCGGTTCTTGCTCATTCTTTGGAGGGGTAAATGGAGCTTGTTCTATGATCCCTTGTGGGAGTCACTGGCTCCCACCAGGACACTTTGCCACGGTGAATCTGTTGTCTCCAGGCTACTTTCTATGTTCAGGAACAGGACATGCGCCTTGTGGTGACAGACTATCAAGGAGCCTCTTTGGCGTATCAGAGCCTCCAGTTTCTCCAGCCTGGGGTCACTCCCCTGACATGTGACCCTCCACAGCTCCCCCAGGAAGTGAGTGGTGAGTGCTAGAGGGTGAGGGACCCTGGGAGGAGGCCACTGTAGACACATGGTCTCCTTAGAGGAGATTGTCTCTGGCCTCGAAGCCTTCTTCCTTGTTTTTGTATATAAAGTAATTAAGTTATTCGTCCTGTGTGTGTGTGTGTGTTTGTGCGTGTGTGTGTGTGTGTTGTATTTAAAGTATAGAAGGGCTAGAAAGATGGTTCAGAGGGGTAAACATGCTTGCCTCTCAGCCTGACAACCTAAGGTAGATCTCCAGGACCCACATGGTGGAAGGAGAGATCCGACTCTTGCAAGTTGTCCTCTGACCTCTATGTGCATGTCTGTGTGGGTGCACACACACACACACACACACACACACACACACGCACACACGATAGATAGATAGATAGATAGATAGATAGATAGATAGATAGATAGATAGATAGACAGATAGATAGAACTGATTAAAAACTTAAAATACTTGAGATTTACTTAACAAATTTTGAGTGGAATTAGTCATAGTGACATATGCCTATAGTTCCAGCTATGCAGGAGGCAGAGGAGGCTGAAGAAAAAATTACTTGAGCTCAGGATTTTTTTTTTAAACTTTTTTAAAATCAAGTCACAGATACATTAAAACTTTTGTCTACATTTACTTGTTTTGTGTGTTGTTGCTCGTTTGTTGTTGTTTTGGTTGAGGGGATTTGGGGTTTTGTTTGTTTGCTTGCTTTGTATTTTGAGTCAGGGACTCACTTATGTAACCGTGGCTGCCTTGGAACTCACTAATGTAGACCAAGATGGACTTGAACTAGAGACTCACCTGCCTCTGCCTCCTGACTTCTGGGATTAAAGACATACACCGCCATGTACATGTGTATTTGTGTGCTCACAGGAGCCATGGCACGAGTCTGAAGATCAGAAGACAGCTTGCAGGATTCAGTTTTCTCCTTCCACTGTGTGAGTTCTGGGAATCAAGTTCAGGTCTGTGAGTTTGGCAGCAAGCATCTTTATTCACTGAGCCATCTCCCTGGTCCCTCCTTTTGTCTTCTTTTTTAATACTGTGCCAGGAATCAAAGCCAGGGTAGGCAAGCACTCTACTAACTGAGCTATGTCCCCACTCTTTTTTTGCCACAGTGCTGGGATTGCAGAGATTGAGAAAGGGTCTCATGTAGCCCATGTCAGCCTCAAGCTCACTATGTAGTCAAAAATGACCTTGAACTCTTCCTCCTCCAGCCTTCACTTCCTAAGTGCTGGGTTTATACCCATATACCACCAAGTCTAACTGGAGCCCAGGACATCAAGACCAGCCTGGGCAACATAGTGAGACATTGTCTCAATATATTAATAATAATATATGATACTCAAGCATGCACTTTATTATTCATGTTACTCACTGAGTATCCACTAAATTACTTACTCTTTTTATAGCTTATAAGTTTATGGCTTTGACCAACAGCCAGTTCTGTGGTTTTTGTCCATTCCCATAACTAAGCCAGTTTTCAAAATTATACAAAGTTACAATCTGTGGAATGATAATATTTATTTATCTTGTGTGTTTTGGTGGGGGGAAGTGTTTGTGCACATACAAGTATGCAAGTATGGGTAGCTCAAAGAACAAATTGTGGGGGTCAATTCTCACCTTCCACCATGTGGATTCTGGGGATCAGAATCAGGTCGTGAGACTTGGTGGCAGATGCCTTTAACCACTGAGCCATCTCGCCAGCCCAGAATTATAACATCTTCTTATGTAACACCTTCAGTTAATAGTTAGGAAAACTAAAAGGCCAACAGATTCAGAGCTACTTCTAAAATGTAAGGCTCCTAACCTTTGCCCTTTGTCTACCGCATGTCTATTTTATACCAGAAGAACAGGTTTGTGTGAGGATTGACCACAGTAGACTTGTTGCCCACATGCAGCATGCACCAGCAGCTTCCCTTATCTCTTATCTCTACTTTTAACTGGTATTTCTTATGTGTGTAAAGCACACTGCTAAGTCTATTCCTCCTGCTTAGCTTTGTGCGTGAGCAACAGTCAAGCTTCAGAAGCTTAGAAACACCTGCAGTGCTTTTATCTCAGTTCATAAAATCTGTGTCTTGGCTTAGATGTTTTAAAAACAGAAGATTTGGGAGACTGAATCTAAACAAAGGGAACTTCCCAAGGCAACAGTGTCTCATGCATGACTCTTGTCTTCTCTCTTTGTAGGATGTGCTCCTCTAGGAATAGCTTGTCTCCAGGAAGAAAGTTCCAAAGGCACTGCAGTACCACCCGAGCCTAACTCACCTGTACTCCAGGTGAGCAGCGTCAAGCTTATGGGAGCCAAATGGTGATCCTCCTTTCCCCTGACCTGTTTGTTGCCCTTCTCTTGGCCCACTCTCTCAGCCTGAAAGCCTTCAGGGAGGTGCAGTTTCTTCACGTTCACTTTGTCAGACCTTCACAGACCACGTGTTCACCATCCAGAGAGCCAATGCTAACGGCTTCAGCCTTATTTTGTACCATGTTTTGGAGGCACATTCAGATCTCAAGGTAGAGGAACAAAGAGGGTGGTGGCACACATCTATAATTCCTGCACTTGGGAAACAGAGGCAAGAGGGTCACAAGTTCTAGGCCAGCATGGGTTACATAGCTATACCCTGTCTCAGAGATACAGAGACAGGAAGAAGCGCAAACACATAGGATGGGATGGGTCTTTCCATGTCTTTTGCTCTAGTTGCTCCCTCCAGGAACTGTCTTTATGGTTTCATCTAATAACTCATGTTCTTATCAACTGCTTCACTTGTAAATGTAACCTACTTATACATCCTTTAAATATAAACCCAATTGCTATAAATATAACATGGATACAGAAAAACCAAAATAAAACCGTATTGAGCTGGGTATGGTGGCACATGCCTGCAATCCCAGTGCCTTCAAGGAGGCAGAGGCAAGTGAATCTCTGTGCGTTTGCAGTCAGCCTGGTCTATAAAGTGAGTCCAGGACAGCCAAGGCTACACAGATAAACCCTGTCTCAAAAACCAACACCAAAAAAAAAACCAGTATATAAAATTTATATATTTTAAAGTATATATTCCACACTGTGAAGTCTTCAAAATAATTATATGTGAGGAAATGACAAAGTAGACAGTTGCGCCAATGTGTAACCAATGATTGAATTAAGATGGAATTATATAAGGAATCCAAGAGAGTCAGAGGGTAAAAGTGTGCATGTGCACAGATGAAAACTAATACTGAATCAAATTGTGAAAGACCAAAAAGACAGAAATTTAACTCAAGCTGAGGTAACATTTTGTCCCCTCAAAAGATATGGGAAGTCCTAATTGTAGGTGCCAATGAAGATGGCCTGATTTGAAAATGATCTCTTTGAAGATGTAATGAAGTTAAAAGGAGGTCATTCTGTGTTGAATGGGCCTAAACCCAATGACTAATGTCTGTTTTTAAAGACAGAGGTACACAGGGAGAATACCTGGGATGACAGAGGCTGAGATAACTGTGTCACTCCCACAAGTAGAGAAATACCCAGGATTACTGATTACATCCAGAAGCCAAGAAAAGAGGCAAGAAAGGTCCTCTCCTAGGGCTTTTCAAGGGCACCTGCTGATACCTTGAGTTTGTGCCCTTTTATAAGGAACTAAGGAAACCAATACAGATTTCTAGACAAATATGTTGATAAAGGGGAACTGGTAAAAAGAGATTATACTATTTAAACAAGGAAAGCTTTCCAATACCAAATGGTCAGAGCTGAAAACAGACATACAAGTAACATTATATAGATGAGCAGGAGTGCACAAAAATTAATTAAAAATTAATTTAATTTTTGTAAATTAATGTAACAAAATTTAATTACATGTAACAAAAATTAATTAAAAATTAGGCCATGAATTTGAAAGAGAAAGGAGGAGTCTATGAGAGGGTTTAGAGGGAGGAAAGGGACAGGGGATACAGTGAGATTATATCATAACCTTCAAAGAAAACTTTTTTTAAAAGGAAAACTTTTTAATATTGAATTAAATCAGTGTGCCATATGGGATGGGGTAGTCATGAGGCAAACAGAAATTATATAATCTTGAAACTCACTGGACCCCGTTATCAGAGCCTACATCCAGTCTGGGAAAGACTGGAGAGTTTAACCTGTTCAGGCAATGGAAAAAGAGTATAAATAAGAATATGAAACAAAAAGTTAATTGATTAATAAAAAGCTACATGGTAGATTTTTGGGGACAGTATCAAATAAAGATGAACCATAGGCAACCACCAAAATAATTATTATAGCATATTTTTTTAATGTAGCTTTGAAATATTTTAGGTAATTTTATAAATGAAAACTTTGAAGATCTCTACATTTATAGAGACCCAAATCTATTAAAAAGAGCCTCACAACTCCTTGTTATATCTTTGATGTGCTCTTCAACTGCAGCAGGAAATGATACTGAACGGAACAGTTGAGTCAAGTCCATGTTTGTGACAGCATCTTTATTCTGTGCCAGCTTTCTTCTAGGAAACAGTCTTAAATTATTTTCTTTCTTTTTATCATTATTTCATAACAGGCTCAGACATCTTATACGCAGGCGCAGTAGACATGTATCGGGTAGGCTTCACCTAGCAGGGCACTCCAACGCCCTTCACCACGCGGGACAGCTTTGCTGCAGTGTGGGCCGTCCCACACATTATCAGATGTCCGTGTTCGTTCCGCCCTGAGTGGCAGTGGGATGTGCTGGCGCTGAGCATAAGCACCACACCTGTTCCCAAAGTGCCCTGCATGGCTGGCACTACAGGTTTACAACATTCAACAGCCTTAACACCATCTCTTAGTCAGGGCTCTGCCCTGTTGCTGTAAAGAGACACCACGACCATGGCAGTTCTTACAAAGGAAAGCATTTACTTGGGGGCGGCTTACAGTTTCAGAGGCTTAGTGCATTATCATGGTGAGGAGCATGGCAGTGTGCAGGCAGACGTGGTGCTGGAGGAGTAGCTGAGAGCTCTCTATCTGGGACCACAGATAGAGAACCACAGGCAGCAGGAAGAGAGACGCTGGGACTGACTTAGGCTTTTGAAATCATAAAGCCCATCCCCAGTGACACACTTCCTCTAACAAGACCACACCTGCTCCAACAAGGACATACTTCCTAATCCAGCAGTTCTCAACCTGTGGGTCTTGATCCTTTTGGCAAACCTGTATCTCCAAAGATATTTACATTTTGATTCATAACAGTAACAAAATTACCGTTATAAAATAATTTGATGGTTGGAGTCACCACAACATGAGGAACTGCATTATAGTGTCAAAGCATTAGACAGTTGAGAACCACTGTTTAATGCCTCTCAGGTAGTTCTACTTCCTGATGACCAAGCATTCAAACCTATGAATTTAAGGGCCATTCTTATCAAACCACCACACCATCTTTAGCTCTTCATCCAGTTTTTCTTTCCTTTTTCTTTTTTTCTTTGTTTTTAGCCACTGGTGAAAACTGGGGAAGAAACTGCCCAGGCCTTTGGCTCAGAGGAGTGCTCCCATCTGGCTCAGAAGAGGCCCAGTGGGAGCTCGGCTCAGCAGGAGGTCATGGGTGGAATAAGTAAGGACAGGTTCTGGCTGGCTCCATGTGTGTTTTTCTTTTCCCATCATCAATCCCAACTCTACTTGGCCATTGGGAGCCCACACATGCTACCGTTTATTGCCCTCCATCCTGGCTTCTGCTTGTAGACCTATCACAGCCCTTGCCATTTTGCACCCTTCCTGGTCATGTTGTGTTCTGTTGATGGCCCTGGTTGTTGGTCCTCCCTGTGACCCATAGTTACTGTCCCTATGCACTCGCTGCCTCAGTGCCTTCCGCGCATCTTCAATCCCAGCCTGGTTCCATATAGCTTAGTACTTTCAGAGATCCTCTCATACGCCAACGAGTCCCATGAGTGCCTCTGCCTGATCCCTTTCACCCCAAGGGAAGTTCTCCTTGTTGAGAACACTACTGCCCGTGTTTAACTTCCCTTAAATGTGTGCTGCCCTCTTGGGACCTCTTTCTAGCTGGTCTGATACCTTAGTTGGCCTTTCTTACTATCTTCCCATGCCATGCCACACTTTCTTTTTAGAAGGGGCAGGTGTGTTCTTTGGATTTGTTTGTTTTGAGACAGGGTCTCACTATATAGCCTTGGCCAGCCTGGCACTCACTTATGTAGACTCGACTGGCCTCAAACTCAGAGATCCACCTGCCACCTACCTCCCAAGTGCTGGCATTAGAGGCATGCACCACCACACCCAGCCCCTGTGCCACACTTTCTAGGATTGGGAATGTGTGCTCCTGAGACATATGTTGATGTTTTTTACTTGTTTTCTTTGGGAACATTTATTCAGTACTCCCAGAGATTGTTTTCTTTTATTTTTCTGAATTTATGGAATAATTGTTAATTTTAACTTGTGGGATAATAGTGTATTGTTTTAGCAGAGGAACTGCCACTCATGATGATTTTATTAACTTAGAGGTGGACACTTCGGAAGAAATGGTACAAGGTGGGAAGGCCTCAAGAATACCCAATAGGTAAGTGTCTGTGTCCTGAGTGGATCAGATCCTGCAGACATAAGATGGTGCATGGAAGCAGGAAAACCAGTGGTCAAAGCCTGCTTCCCTGAAACAATACAGACTAGGCAATGCTCTGCTGTCCCGTGAGTATGTAACAACTGCAAAAGCTTGAGGCCACACAGCTACCTCCAGCGTCTCTTCCTTATTCTGTCCTGCTTGATCACTCTTCCCTTGGATTTTCACAGAAGTGTAAGTAGAGAAACCAAAAGACAGACTTTTGGCAGGAGTGAAACTGTCATGACAGTTGAGAAGTTGCTGTCAGAGTGGTGAGGGGACTGAGGGTAGGCAGGTAGGGACGGATCAAAAGGAAATGTGATACAGAGAAATCAATTATGGTAGTAGGTACGTCTAAGTGTTTGGTGGGAGCATACATGAAAGAGGACTAATTCTGAGATAATATAGAAATCTCTCTCCTTTTCTTTCTTCCTCCTCCTCCTTGTAGTAACCCCAGGGCCTTGCTCTGTACTCCACCACTAAGCTATTCCACAATGCCTAACACAGAAGTATCTTGGAGCTAAAAGAAAGAAGAGTGAATATTTAATGACGCTAGTGAGGACTAAGCTAAGTTCCACTATAGGACAAGATGCAGTACCCACTGATTTAGCAGTTATAACTGCAGCATAGAATCTGCCCTTTGCTTGGTGGGCATATGCAACAATGGATGCCTGAAACCATGACTCAGTGGCGATTAGAATAAAAATACTTTATTGTTTCAAAACACTTTGAGGTAGTTACAGTCTGGGGTAGCAGACCTTCAATTTCAGAGCCCCAGCCTCTGGCAACCCCACATTTTTCTTCCGCTCCCACATCCACTCCTGTCCCTTACCTCACTCTTCCCCAGAGCCTGACTTCACCATATTGGTCTTAATGCACCATAGTTCTTGGAGTTTAGATTCAGCATTGAAAGGCATGTCATGACAGAACTCATATTATCACCTTAAGAGCCAAGAGCCAAGTGTGATGTCTCATACATATAATTCCAGGACTAACAAGGATGGAGCAAGAAGAAAGTACTGCCTTTATTTCAAGTTCAGCCTAGGCTACAGAGTAAGTTCCAGGCCAGCCTGGTCTATAGAGCGAGACTATGTCTCAAAAATAAAATAAAATAAAATAAAATTTTTTAAAAATTAAAACAAACAAAAAGCAACAGAGGGTTAGAGAGATGATTCAGTAGTTAAGAAGTTCTTGCTGCTCTTTCAGAAGATGCATGTCCTATTCCCAGCACCCACTTTGGGTGGCTCACAACTCCTTGTAACTCCAGCTTCAGGGGTTCTGATACATCTGGCCTCCTTTGGCACTTGAGCTCACATATGCATTCCACAAACACATACACATGTAATTTAAAAAAAAAAAAAATAAAAATAAAAATACTAACAACAGCGAGGCAGCAAGATGGCCCAGCAGTTAAGAAGAATACTTGCTATGCAGGTCTGACTATAGGTGCATTTTCTTCATCTATTTTATTTGGGTTCTTATATCTGCCATCCTACTCCACCCCAATCCCTTCCAATCCCCCAACACTAGGTAGAAGAGAAAGAAGGTTAGAGAGGAAAGGGGGTGTAGACTCTCTAAACTACTTCCTGCTAATCAAGATCCTTGGGGGCAGTTGATCTTTGGAAAAGTTGATCCCTGCCAACAGGATATCCGATTTCTTCTACTTCATCTCTTTGCTCACAACCACGTGACAAACTGAAACAGTAACCAGGAGCAGGGCAAGCAGCAGCCTCCTCCTTCGGAACACCCCCTCCTGGTTCTTTCTCAAGGCTCTGGGGTTTATACCCTAAGATTTATACCCTAAGAATTCCTGCCACGGACCGGCCCAGTCGGGCTCCTGTCGTCTGCGGGAGAACAAAGCTTTGGACAGGAAGACACGGTTTCAGCGATGAATTGACAGACAGAGACACCTTGATGGTTTTGACTCTGCTGCGACTTTACTGAAATCAAGCTAGTATTTTTATAATGATTTCACAAAAGGCACCTTAAAGTTGGCATACTTCCCAGAACATTCAGACTTTTACCAAGAATACAAAGTTTACATTTTAACTCAAAATGCAGTCAAACATAAAGCAGTGCCCACAAGAAATCTTGGCCTAAAAACTTTTTGATCAGAGCAAACAAAGAAAAAGAAACCTCAAATGTAGTTTCATTATTGCTAACCAGTGAAGAGGAAAGTCAGGAGCTAAGTCAGATGCCTGCCAAAATCTTTCTCTGTATCAAAATCTAACTACACCTTTGTTAACCATCCTCCCATATGTCCATATGTCCTGCTTAGATTTATAATCTTCCTTAGAAACAAGGCACTGAAGGGAGGGGAAACTTCCACCAGCTGCACCTCTCATGCTATTTTTTCTTAAGAAGGAGGCTATTATTTTTTCACTATTCCTAATGCCTATTAATACTAAATCTAATTCATTACTTTTCTTAAACTTATTCCTTTTTCATTTTATTTTTATTAAAGCCTTTAATAATCTACTAATAATAAATTTCTATAAAACTAGTTGTGCTGTTTCAGGAGTCACAGAGAAAGATCAAAAAATTCATTAATCCAGCCCCAGAGCCACAACTGAAAAAGCATAGAAATCTCAGAACACGTCTCTTTTCCAAGTGGGATGAGTGCCAGGGACCTTCCAGGGAGCAAATTTCCGAAGAAAGCGTGTTTCCCACCCTGTAGCACATGCTACTATGGCGACACTGGTGTGGGTGTTGGCAAATTCCAAACATGAACTATCCTCAGCTGGCAAAATCACACCCCTGCAAGTGCAGGAGGCAAATCATAATCACCTGCTGTGAAACAGCCTCTTATCCCACATCTGAGATTAAACAAAAACGTATTCACATAATAGAACTGGGTTGTTAAAGAAACCAAAACTCCCACTACAGTCTGACCAACTGAGTTTCATCCCAGGGTCCCATGATGGAAGGAGAGAACTAACTCCCAAAAGTTGTCTTCTGACTGCCACACGCTGCCCAGGTACTAATGTGTTTCCTCCCCCAAATCACAGAATAACAAGCGAAATGCTGAGCTGACTCAAGTAGTAGGTAAAGAGTATGCCACTCAAGCCTGATGCTCTGAGTTCAGCCTCCAGAACCCACAGAAAGTGGAAAGAAGTGGCTCTACTCAGCTGTCCTCTGACATCCACACAAGCACTGTGGTACACTCACACAATAATAATAATTTAATTGTATCATAATTGTACAAGCATAATGAAGTACTTCTCATCTTAGTGTTAGCTTGCTTTCTTGTAGATCACACACTAATTAGTTCAAGTACAATGAATTTGAGTTTCTTTTTTTATTTTCTCCTCAGAGAAATCTATCTGTCAGATGAATGTAAAGCTAAGGGGTGCTAAGTCCTCATTGCTCAGAAATCCTGAGAGCTGTGGGAAGACCTGGTAAACAGTGAATTGACACAAGATTGTGGTCATGTTAAGAGAGAACAGGGACACAAGAGTGGGACAGATCTGGAAATCTCAAGTAATGCTGCCAGAAGCTAACCTTGCTAAGGAGCTTAGAGGCAGAGCTAACTAGGCTCACAATGGAAGAGTGCCTCCCGTAGAGGCCAGCACAACACATGCCAAAAGGAGCATAGAAGGTCTGCATCCTGCTCCTACACTGTACTCCAAGTGCCAGCTTCTCAGATTCAGCAGCTAGTGTCAACGTGAGAATAAGTGCAAGGTGGGGAGAATTCAGAACACCAAGTGGAGCAAGTCTTCTCTAGGAAAACACCAAAAATAGAAGTAGATTTCCCCCAGAAAAGGATTCTACTTTGCATTTAGTATGTGGAAGAAAGATTTGGGGGTTCGTTTTGTTTTCTTTGTAGCATGTATTCTTTTTTCTTTCCCAGAGATTGTGCACCCCGCACTCCTGGTAGTACTACTTTCCCTACTGAACAGACAGTCTCAAATTTGAACACTCTCGGGAATTTCCACCCTCCCCGTGACTCCTGGGCCAGGATGCACATTACATCCTTGCAGTATGCAGCTGGAGACATTACCCGGAAGGGGCGGGAAAAAGACAAATCTCGAGTGAGTGAGCTGCTTCAAGGGCTTGCATTTTCTGATGACTCAGAGGCAGAAGAAGACAATGAGCCTGAGGTGCAGCCTGAGAGAAAGAAGTTAAAGGTGTCCAGTGGCCCTGAGACGAGCTGGACTAAAAGGGATATTAAGCCCAACTTTCCAAGCTGGTCAGCACTGGATTCTGGACTTCTGAATCTCAAGAGTGAGAAGTTGAACCCAGTAGAGCTCTTTGAATTATTTTTTGATGATGAAACATTCAACTTGATTGTCAATGAAACCAATAATTATGCTTCCCAGAAAAATGTCCGCTTGGAAGTCACAGTGCAGGAAATTCGGTGCGTGTTTGGTGTCCTGCTCTGGAGTGGATTTGTCAGGCGTCCCAGGAGGGGGATGTATTGGGAAGTCTCTGATTCTGATCAGTCCCTGGTTAGAAATGCAATTAAAAGGGACAGATTTGAATTGATTTTCTCATACCTGCATTTTGCAGATAATAGCCACCTAGATCAAAAAGATAAGTTTTCAAAATTGAGGCCTCTCATAAGGCAAATGAATAAAAATTTCCTCTTATATGCCCCCCTAGAAGAATACTATTGTTTTGACAAGTCAATGTGTGAATGCTTTGATGGTGACCAATTTCTGAATGGAAAGCCTCTTAGAATTGGCTATAAAATTTGGTGTGGTACAACTACACAAGGTTATCTGGTTTGGTTTGAGCCCTACCAAGAAGACTCAGCTGTGGAAACAGATAAGGAGCTGGACCTTGGGCTAGGTGGAAATCTAATCATGAGCTTTGCTAATGTCCTTTTGGAGAAAGGTCACTATCCCTATCATCTGTGTTTTGATAACTTCTTTACAAGTATTAAATTGATGTCAGCCTTGAAGAAGAAGGGAGTGAAGGCTACAGGATCAATTCGTGAAAACAGAATGGAAAAATGTCCACTTATGAATGTAGAACATATGAAAAAGATGAACAGAGGGTATTTTGATTTCAGGGTGGAAGAAAATGATGAGATAATGTTATGCCGTTGGCATGGTGATGGCTTTCTTAGTCTGTGTTCAAATGCTGTGGGCATAGAACCAGTCAGTGAAGTGAGCTGTGTAGCTGATGATGAAGAGTTCCTTCAGGTGAGCCAACCATCCATAGTGAAATTGTATGAGGACTGCAGGAAAGGTGTAGCTAAAATGGATCAAATTATTTCCACATACAGGGTGGGACTAAGGAGTAAGAAATGGTACTCGGTTTTGGTTAGTTACATGATCGATGTAGCCATGAATAATGCATGGCAGCTGCATAGAATCTGTAACCCAGGGTCTCCTTTAGATCTCTTGGGTTTCCGGAGGTGTGTAGCATGTTTTTACTTGGGACATGACATTAATCTGACTGATTAGGGCAGATAAAGTACACAGTAACAAGACACAAAAAAAATTGTTACTGTAATTAGATCTACCCTACCAAAGCCAATGAATGGAGATGGTGTAAGTAACTGGTATTTTTTTACAACAAGGATTGCTACAGCAAATAATGTTAAAAAACATTTTGTGAGTATTGAATTTGTATTACCGTTATGTCTAATTTTGTGTCAGATACGTGAAAACACTTGTTAAATTATTTTGTATATTAAAAGAGCAAAACTAAAACCCTGCCATTTCCCCATTGTCAGTTTGTTTTGTTTCCTGTTTTTGTTTTAGAAATTGGCATTTTGAAAATGCAGGCAATATTACACTCTATAGAATGTCACTGAACCCATAGTCCAAAATACAACTCATGAGGGAAGAATGTTCTCACAAGACATAAGTATAAGGGACTAAATATCTCAGGTGCATCACATTGTATGCAGTTGAGACAGGGCCGGCCATGAAATTGCTGTGTGTGTGTGAAGGCGTACCTTTGAATACTGAAGGAAATGGTATGTCATGACTATGATTTGGGAGAAGTCAAAAGACAGGGAGGTAATGAAGCAAGTTGAGTAACAATAGAGTTATCTTGAGAGAAAAGCAAATATAAGGTTATTGACATAAACCCCATGTTAAAATCTCCTAAGATGGATGAGTGTGGATTGAGGTCATCAGTGATTATTCATCCAGTGAGAGACATTTGGAATAAGTGAACTATGACCTCACAGTGCTGAAGTGTTGTAGGTGTGGATTAGACTAAAGACAAAGATTCTATATCATTTCTGTGTTTTAGAAACAGTTTTATTTCAATATTTGTTTTATTATGTATGTATCTGTGGTAGAAGGGTGTCTTAGTTACTTTTCAGTTGCTGAGACAACTTATAAAAGAATGTATTTATTAGGGGTTACAGTTTCAGAGGATTAGATTCATGACCATAATGGTAGGGATCATGGCAAGCAGGCATGGCACTGAGCGTAGCTGAGAGTTTAAAACTTGATCTATAAGCACAAGGCAAATTGTCAACTAGGAATGATATGAGCTTTGAAACTTCAAAGCCAGCCCTCAGTTAATCTACCTCTTCCAACAAAGCTACCCCTAATTCTTCCTAAACACTTCTACCAGCTGGGGACCAGATATTCAAGCATGTGAGCCTGTAGAGGTCATTATCATTCAAACCACCACAAAGAGATTTTTTTTGTAGTTTGTCATTATTATTTTATTTTACGTGTATGAGTCTTCTACTTGCCGTATGTCTGTGTACGAGAGCCATGGAGGCAAGAAGGCAATGGATCCTCTGGAACTGGAACTACAGATGGTTGTGAGCCACCATATGGGTGCTGAAAATTGAACCCAGATACTTTGAAAAAAGTGCTCTTAACCATGGAGCCATCTCTGCAGTACTCTTGAGGGGCAAGTCTAAGTCGTGTGTAATAATAGATTCATCCATTCCACAGAAGGTGCTGAGAATTGTATACTTCCTGTCACTGAAGTAGACTGAGTGCACTCTCTCTCTCTCTCTCTATTTCTCTCTCGTCCTTCACTTTTCTCCCCTCCTATCTCCTTTGTTCCTCCCTTTTTCAGACAGAGTCTTGAAAAGAAAACAAAACAAAAATGCCCAATCGGGCCTTGAAGTTGTGGCAATCCTTACCCTCCCAAAGGTTGGCCTTACAGGCGTGGGCCATCGAGCGTCATTTGACTTTTGCTTTAAAGTGATTCCACAGAAGTGGCATTGCAGGAAGAGGTCTACCTTCTGTAATTGAGAAGGACCATAGCCTTAGAAGAGGGCTACCAACAGTTCCTGCTGATCTGTACCAAAGGACGCTCATTGTTTACCTTCCTACGGCCTTGCACTAAAAACATAAGCTACGTCTGTCCATACCACGTTCACAGAACTGCCCAAACAGTGCCTTAAATAGTGGCTTTTTTTTTTCAGTGCTTGTCCATTAGTAGGAAATAAACTTCCAAAGAATGTCTTCTACAGCCATACTGGATCTTAAATTACTTGCAGGATACTTAAACTTAACTAAAAATTTTAGCTTATCCAAATAAATAGCTGCATCATTATTTTTTCAAATGCCAACTTAGTTTTTTTTTTTAATCACATTTATTTGTGTGTATGTATGTGGGTATACACATGTCTGTGTGGAGGTCAAGGCACAAAGGGGTCTATTCTCTCCATATGAGTTCTAAAAATCAAACTCAGGTCTTGAGGCCTGGCAGAAATCCTTCACCCACCACACCATCTTACTAGCCCTGTTGCTGCACTTGAGGACACTGGAGTAAGATAATAACTGATGAGAAAAACTTGCAGGGAAACCACGCAGTGGTGACGCATGCCTTCAGTCCCAGCACTTAGGAGGCAGAGACAGGCGGATCTTTGAGTTCAAGACAGCCAAGGCTACACAGAGAAACCCTGTCCCAAAAAAACAAAAACGAGCAAAAAACATACAGGGATCTAGTCAGGGACTTTGGAATCCTCTGATTATCAGTAAATAATTAAATGATTACAAAGCTTAGATTTCTGGTTTGCCTATCTGCTTACATACTCTGAAGTAAGGCCCAGACTTGGCCCTCATCTGGGACACTCTAAATATATCATATAATTAGTAGGAAGTAATTTCCTTCCATTCAAGGGAAATCACAAATGAACATGGGACCTCTTGCCCACAAGGACTGTCACAGAGGGCAGAAGTCTGGGTCTGGAAGAAAGAAAATGCCCAACTGAACTACATGATAAAATTGCTCTCTAGGATGTATTTACTAAAGTCCTCAGGTCAACTAAATCTGTGGTGGTGCTGAGTACATAACTTGAATTTGTCTTCCAAGTATCAAGTCAGTATCAAGGCAATCTCCAGGTCTGTTATTTATCATGTGACATTCAGCAGCAGTCTGACAGCAGGCTCTGTAACATCTGAGTGCTGCTGGCACAAGTGAGTTCTGATGAAAGACAATTTTTCAAAGCAATGGAAAAACTGTCCCTGTGGTGGGGAATTAGGCTCTTTCTTGTTTCACTGAACAACCTAACCTTACCCATGCTGTTCCTAACTGAGGTCCACAGTGCTACCAACTAGGAAGGGTTGTACTCTGAGAGCACTGCTGGATTCCTTACACACCGACAGGCCTCTGGCCCTGAGACCTCTCTGGCATAACGCATTGCGGGAACTCTGGTTGAAGGTTTGGCCTCTCTTCCGGAACTCAGATAGTCTCTCACCCATGTGCTGGTTAGTGTTGGATGGGTTTGAACCACCTTTTGAAGCCATCCCAATTTGCTCCTGAGTGTGGCCTGCTTTACCAGAACTGAGTGGAAGTAGCAGTGGCCAACTGCTGCGGCAACTGCGCCGTTTGTTGCTGTACCGCCGCCATGCTCTCGCCCTTCTCCATCAGGGCGGTCAGGTCTTCAGCTGATGGTATGTGCGAGAGACCAAGCCTCTCTGGCAGCTGCTGAGGTATCAGGAGGCCAGGCTTACCACCATCACCCAAGTGCTGGGTCCAGTCGAGTATGTGCCCACACAGCCTAGTGCCTCTTTCTCCTGCTAAGGATCTTAGTCTTCAGTAACCTTCACCTGTACTTGAAGATTTTCCCCTCACCCCTAGGATAATTAAGTACTGTGTTTTCCTTCTTGTGCTAGGACCGCGATACTGCCTGGAAAATGAGGCACAAAAATCAAGTATCCCTAACTCCAGGGAATCCAACACATTCACCCTCGAAATCCCTCCCACTGCCCAAAGGTTTATAAATCCCTGATTTCAAATAACTGTGCTGGGGTGCATGCTCCTGATTGGCTGTGTGATGCCATCAGCCTTCCACCACGACCACCTGAGATTTGTCATTCATTCCCCCACCAGCTGCAGCTCTGTCTCACCAGGCCTGCCATCTGGCCTGCTGGGCCCGGGGCCTCTCTGGGCCTGGGCCTCTGCTGCACCCTGACCAGGCATGGGCTTCTGCCAGCACCTCTGCTGTGCTTACCACAGCAGCTTAACCAAGAGCTGTAACACTTAGGGATCACCACAGGCTTTGGAAAGCTGAAGCTTCCATTGTTAAAAGAGCTAAACTGTAACACTGTTTTCCACACCCCTGCCTAGCACATGGGCGCTCTCAAGTTGCCCCTGAGAGAAACAGAAACCCCTTTCTCCCTCTGGGAAGCCACGCCCAAGCCAAAATCCAGACAGCCGGCAGAGCAGAGAATCACATCCCTCTGCAGAGTGACTGCGTTGGCCCCATTGAACCCACCCTGGAGTAGCCCCCAGTAAATATCCCTTTGTACTTTCATTTGGCTAGAACTGGCTCATTTCATTGGTGGTGATAACCTACTAGCCCAGGCCTGAAATTCAAATCACACAGGATGCTCAGGAAGATCTCAAATTCAAAGCAACCTGGAGAACTTAGTGTGAAGATACATAATATAACTGGGGTGAGGATATAGTGCAGTTGAAACACACTTGCTTAGCTCGTGAGAGGCCATGGGTTCAGTCGTCCCCACCACAAAGAACAGTAGGGGGTTGGGGAAATCTAATCTTCTCCTTGAATGCTCAGGGCTCATTTGTATTGAAATATGGCAGAGGTGATGGTATCAAACTTCTATAATGATAATTTTTAAAAGCTTTGTGACTTTTCCTTGTTGGTTTCTCTCCACTGGAGGAAACTGACATGCCATGATTACAAGCAATATACCTCATTACATATAATTTACCTTAGTAAATGCCAATGCTCTTTGAGCTCATTTGAAAGCTTGTTTTGAAGGAGGGCTTGGCTGCTCCACTTCAGGCCCAAGCATGTTTGTTTAGAAGTATCTTCAAGACCTCTTGTCTGGGGATGGATGGGCCGCCCCATCCCTGGCCCTGAGGCAAGAGGTAAAGACAACAGCAAAACAGCTCAAGACTAAAACTACCATGTTCTTGAGAGCCTGGTTTGGTTCCCAGCACACACATGATGGCTCATGACCACCCATAACTCCAGTGCCAGGGGATGCAACACCCTTTTCTGACCTCTGTGGACAACAGGCATACACATGGTACACATGAATGCAAGCAGACCACATAAAATTAGATAGATAGATAGATAGATAGATAGATAGATAGATAGATAGATAGATCTGAAATTTGAAAAACAAATATAAACATATGTGATTTTAAAAAAGAATGCAGCCAGGCATGGTGTCCCTTGCCTTTGATCCCAGCACCCAGGGAGGCAGAGAAAGGCAGATTGATATGAGTTTGAGGCTAGCCTGGTCTACAAAGCATGTCCAGGACAGTCAAGGCTACAGAGAAACCCTGTCTCGAAAAACGAAAGAATTAATACAACTGGGGGATGTGGGCAACTGATTCATATGAAGGGGACCCAAGACCACCCCCTTTCGTCCCCAGTGAGCAGCTTGATGAGAGTCTGGATAAAATATATGCAGTGACTTCCAGAGAACTGTGGCAGATTTTTTAAAGAGAATGGACTGTGAGCTTCAAGAGGGTTCAGTGGGTAATGGCACTTGACAAGCAAGCCTGATAACCTGGGTTCGATCCCCAGAACCCACAAAGTCAGATGCAGCGGCTCACATCTGCACTCCTGCTGTTATATATGGGGACTGGACATGGAATTGTACAGAAGTTTATAGATCAGCTAGCATGGAATACACAGAAAAGAAGAAACAACAAGAGAGACCATGCCTCAACAAGATGGGAGGAGAGGACCAATTCCCAAAACGTCCGCTCACTTACACACACATACCGTGGCAGGTGCATACCTTAATTCATTGATGCATTAAAGTCTGGAGAGATGGCTCGATGGTTCTTGCAGAGGACCCCGTTCTCAGCACGATTGTGGCCGCTTACAAAATGTCCGTAACTCTAGTTTCAGGGTACCATACACCTTTTGGCCTCCGTGGGCACGTTCAGGTGAAACACTCAAACACATAAGTAACAATAATTTGTTTTTAAAAAGACTAGGGGAATGACATGTCATGATACTTGTAGTTTATTTTGCGACAAAGAAAAGTGTATGAAACAGATGCTACCTCGTGTTCACGGTTATGGAATGAGAGTGACGGTACGCTAAAGGTCTAGCTCGCCGGTAGAATGAGCTCACCGGTAGAATGGTGCTCAGCACGCCCGCGGTCACAATACCCAACATCATGAAATAGACATAAGGTCTGGATATCCAACTCCGGGAGAGAGTTCTTGCCTACGAGAAGATGCCCGGGGTTCCACTCCCAGCACAATCAATTAATCATCCACTTCTCTACTCGTCTCAGGTACCTCCTCCAAACTGGGTTTGAGCCGGGAAGATCCAGCCTCTTCCGGATTTCACCCGGTCACTGAGCCCCCGAAGGCCGGCAGGATGGCGCCGGCGCAATCGTTCCCTCACCACTTTCCAAATAAGGGCCTTAAACCTCCTGGAAACCCCAGAGTCGGCAAAGCCGCCCAGTCTCAACTTTCCAGCTCCGGAGCCGCTGACCGCCACAAAGACGGGAAGTGCGTCATCGGTTTCGAGCCCAGGCGCCAAATTAAGCCTTCCTTCCCTCTTTCCAAAAGCAGCTTTTCCAGGGAATTACAAGATTATGGAGCCTCGATGACGCGTGGCTGGCAAGCTTGGACCCAATCCGCAGCCACACAGTTGGAGGCTGAGTTTGCAGGGTGGCGCTGTTGTGGATTCGGAAACCAGAGCAGGGGGACCGGAAGTGACTGCTAGCTCGCCGCTTGCGTTTCTGACTCATTAGTTCCGGGGTCAAATCCGGCCCCAGCCTTGACTCTTAGTCTACAGTGGGAAGAGAGAAGAGAGAGGCGGTGAAAACGTAAACCTGCTCGCCTTTATTTTTTTGTTTGTTTGTGTTGTTTTCTTCCTAAATCCTCCTGTATTTCTCTTCTGGAGTCGCACACGCTAGAACAGCGGCTCTGAACCTGTGGGTCGCGACCCTTTTGGAGGGTTGAAGGACCTTTTCATAGGGGTCCTGTATCAGATATCCTGCATATCAGGTATTTACACTACGATTCGTAACAGTAGAAAACTTACAGTTATGAAGTAGCAACGAAATAATTTTGTGGTTGGGGGTGACCACAACATGAGGAGCTGTATTAAAAAGTTGCAGCGTTAGGACGGTTAAGAACTGCTGCTCTGGAAGAAGACAAGTGTGGAAGCAAGTAATAGTAGAGGAACGGTTTGAATGTGAAATGAATTAAAACGAATATTTGTGAATCAGTTATATATGTCTGGCAGGTAATGTAGAAACTGATTTGCTGAAAAGTACACCCACAAGGTAGCTAAACCCACGGTAAAAGCCCGTCATTTCTTCATTTTTGTATGTCTCTACATCAGGTTCCTGCTCAACTCAGCATATAGGGGCGTTAATAATTTACTCAGTTTCTGTCTGAAACCTGATGATACCCTCCCCCATCCAAGTTACAGCCACCAAGAGTTGATTAACAGACGCACTCATGGCCAGCTTTTGCTACTTCCCATCCCAGATGGCACCAGGAAGTCCTGGGTCGTGGTCCTAAGTCTTAAGTCATATGGCAACAGGGGAAGAGGACCCTACAAACAGATAATCCCAGAGAGATGCATGAGTGGGCGTTTTCTGGCTGACTGGAAAAAGTAAGCTGAACAGCCTGCTTCATAGTTAGAATGATGCAATGCTGTTTGTACCAATCATAGCAGCTTTTGACGCAAGAACTGTTTGTGCCAATCACATTATAGTTCTTTCGTTGGATCACCAGAGACAGCACTTCCCCTCTGGCCTGAGTGAATTCACTGTGAAGGGCTGCTTGCTTGTCAAGCTGCTTTGTTATTGAGTATTCAGCGAAAAACAGGTTTTCACTCTGGCCTTCACCTTGAGACAGAGATAAGAGGACTTTCGACATTAAAACATGTTTGTGTGACCTTGGACCGTATCTGCTACAGGGAAGCAGTTTAAGAAAACAACTTTGGCAGTTCCATAAACTTTTTTCTTGTGTTGATGTGGCTTGGTTTTGCTTTGCCTTTAAAAAGGAATTGTGGAATAAACTCATGGCTACAGTCTTATTGGCAGCCCTCTCGAGCTGATTCTGTGTGTAGTGTGACTTGCTTTAATTATTTCAGTCCTCACTCCCCACTCTCGTACTGTTCGACTCAGCTGGCAGGCTCTTGCAGTTCACCAAAGCTTGTGATGTGTTAAAAAGTCCTGCATTGCCTGGAGCCAAAGCTATTTACTGAAGCCAAAGTCAAATAGTGACACAAAGCTATTTAGTGGAGACAAAGCTATTTACTGAAGCCAAAGCCAAATAGTGAGCAAAGGTCATTTAGTGGAGACCTAAAGCTATTTAGTAAAAGAGTTACCTAGGACCCTAAATCATGGGTGATAGATTTGTGAGGACATCCGTCTGTAAGTTTTAGAGCTCCATGAGATACCTTAAGGAAACATCCTTATGGTATCTTGCAGGTGCAATATTCAAACCATGAAAACACTCTTCCTATCTCCTGCAGCAGTAATTTAGTCTTCCCCCCTTTCCTGCCTTCTCCCTATATAAGTTGGGTAAAAATTTCTAATAAATGAGGCCTTGATCAGACAAACAGACTTGGCTTCATTACTTGCGTCTCTGTGTCCCCCGATTCTTTCCACCCCACTCTTTAGGAATCCATTGAACTCCCGCCAGTCAGGACACTGCATAACCGGAAACAGTTGCTGGGATAGTGCCATCTGAGGAGACAACTAAAGTTGACATGTAGATTCCTTAAGGTATCTTAGGGATGCTTAAAGCACATGAATTTGACATTAGACCAGTCTATCTGGTTGTGGCTAATAATCCTTCCTCAAGACAGCTAGGATCAAAGGGAATGATAAAACAACTACTAATTAGAGAGTCAAATAGCCCCGGTTTTCAATATGATTGAAAATATTAAAATAAGTGGTAATAACAAAGCCCTCTCATTAACTTTTAATGGTGCTTTTACAGTATTGAAAGTGCTTTAGCAGTATTTCAAATGCTTAAGCAAATACTGTTTGAGAAAGTTAAGTAATTTTTATTTGACAGGCTGTGTTGAGATACTTGATGCATTTAAAGAATTAAGCAGTTCTGCATGACTGGAAAGTAGAATGTGCAGCAAAGAGCACCAACACTTACTTTTCCTGTATCACTGAATGAGGAATCTGAGCAATGTGATTACATTTGCACCTAGAAATATTGTAGCAGCTTTTTGTAAGACTAAAAAGTAAGAATATGAGTAGGGAGATCAGTAAAAAGATGACAAAGTTGCTAATGAAAATAATGTGACTGGGAATCAAGGTAGTAACAATTAGAGAACAGATAACGAATGTCACAAGCTTAGAACAGTCGCATATAGCTCAATCTGACCTTAAACTCACTATTCAGCCTAGGGTGGCCTTGAACTCCTGATCCTTCAACCTGTGTTTTCCAAATGTGAGAATTACAAGTTTATGCCATTAGTTGATTTTTAAATTTTATTAATTATTCAAAGTCTGTTTAATAAATCTTGTGCTAAAGGTTTGCTCTTGGGTTATACATGATAATCATGAACACAAGTTCTGCATTCTCATGAATTTTTATAATAAATAAAATACTATTTGGGGGACCATATCTAAAAAAAAATCAAAATTATAAACCTAAGTCCCAAATGCAGACCTTGTCTTGGAAAATCATGTCATATGTTACAGATTTTAAAGCAAAACAGACATCACAAGCAAAAATCAGGAAAATAAAATTTAATTGTGTAAGTGTCTGACACATCTACAATATTTTCTCATTACTTCTTTGACGTTATGGCCTTGAAACACTTATTATTATTATTTTATTATTTTATATCCTAGGCTGGCCCCAAACTCAATATGTAGCGTTGAATTTCTGCCTCTATCTCCGAGGCCTATGTCACCATGCTCTGTTGGTGGCACTGGGGACTGAATCCAGAGCTCTGCACATGTTAAGGATGCACTCTACCAGCTGAGCTACATCTTCAGCCTCTGTACATTAATTTTATTAGTTGAAATTTTCCAGAAATAGAGGAGGGAGAAACGACTCAACAGTGAAGAGCATTTGCTACTCTTGCCAAAGCCTCGGGTTTGATTCTCAGTACCTACAGGGCTACTCACAGCCACCTGTAACTCCAATCTAGAAGATCTAGCGCCCTTTTCTGGCTTTCTGCAGTGCCAGGCATTCACGTGGTACACAGACACACATGCAGGCAAAATACTCATACATGTTTTAAAAAAAATAGTGAAATTAGAAAGTCTAATTTACACTGAGGCCTACCATTCAGATGGTCACCACTTTTTCACATAGAACTGTTTTCATCATTTTTCTTCAGCCTGAAGTGTGTGTAAGTCAATGCTGGATATCCATATGTCAGAGAATGAAAACATCCTTATTCTGATCTTGTAAAAACCAATCCTAAATGTATCAAAGACCTTATTAGAAGACCTGAAACACTGTAGAAGAAAAGCTTCATGGGCAAGGAATTTCTGAAGATTGACTCCAGTCTTCAAGGAAATAAGTTCCAACAATTAACAAATGGTGTCTGAAGAAATTAAAATGTGTTTGTACAGCAAGGGAAATAAAAGTGAAAAGAGTCTACTGAATGGGAGAAAATCCTTATTAGCTACATCACTGACAGGATTAATATCTAAAGTGTACAAAAAACTCAAGAAAGTAAATTAAAAACCAGATCAATAAATAGGCCTCTGAAAATCAACAGGCAGTTCTTAAAAATGATGTACAAATGTCCAATAAACAAATGAAAACTCAACCTCACTAAACATCAGAAATGTCAAATTAAAACTAGATTGAGATTCCATTTTATTCTAGTCAGGATGACATTTTAAAAATGCTAATGAGGATGCTAAATAAAACAGACTACTTAATTACTGCTGGTGGCAATAAAAACTAGTCCAGCCACTGTGGAAATCAGTATGGAGGCTCAAAAGGTATACATTGGGTACCATATGACCCAATTTTATCACTGCTGAATATTATCCAAATGACTCCGAGTAAATATAACACAGAGATAATTACATATCACATCACTATTTACAATAACTAAGTTCTGAAGATAACCTGGGCATCTATTCAACAGAGAAATGGGTTAAAATGTAAAATACATATATACACATACACACACACACACATAACAGAATTTTTTTCCATTGCAAAGAACAAAGTTATATCTTTTACAGAAAATGAGTACAATTGGTGATAATTATACTAAGCAAATTAGTTCAGTTTCAAAAAGACAAATACTACATACTTTTATTTATAGTTCCTAGATTTTATATAGATACATAAAATCATATATATGCTCATGACACAAAAGGAGAAACAAAACTGTCTAAAGCAGGGATTCTTAACATGTGGGTCATGACCCCTTTGGGAATCAAAAGATCCTCAGATATTTACATTACAGTTCATGACAGCAACAAAGTAACAGCTACGAAGTAACAATGAAAATAGTTTTATAATTAAGGGTCACCACAACACGACACATTGTTAAAGGAATATAACATTAGGAAGGTTGAGAATCACTGCTCTGCAGGTACAGTATTACACAGAGATGCAGAATGGGGAGAAAGGGAGTTGAGGAGGGATATGCTCAAAGTACATTTTATAGTTACCTGAGAAAGGTCCTTATACAATCTGGTGTCCTGTACAATGAATAGTCACCAATGGAAAATGTTAATTGGGGATGCAAAATTGTGCTCATCATCCCCCTCCTTTTTCTCAGCTGCCATTTCTCTGAAAAACCAGACGGATCCTAGGGAGTGACAGCTAAGTACTGCAGACTAAACAAGGTAGTCGTGCCAGTCAAAGCTGCAGTGCCAGATGTGGCGTATTTCCTAAAAGACAGACTAGTAGGACCTCTGGCGCCTAATACGCAGTTATTGAATTTGTAGGTGTATTCTTTCTCTTTTGGAAAGGAGAATATGAAACTCATAATTTGCAAAAGATGAACATTTTTTTTCTGGCATTTTCCAGAGACCCTCTGATGGTTTGAATAAGAATGGCCCCAGAGGCTAACAGATTTAAATGCTTGATCATAAGGGAGTGGAACTTCTTGAGAAGTATTAGGAGGTGGGGCCTTGTTGGAGTGGGTGTGGCCTTGTTGGAGAAACTGTCACTGGGGGTGGGCTTTGAGGTTTCAAAAACCTGGCAGTACCAGTGTCTCTCTCTTCCTGCTGCCATTGGATCCCGATGCAGTACTCTCAGCTACTTCTCCAACATCATATCTGCATGCAGGCTGCTAGGATCACCACAATGATGACAATGAACTAACCCTCTGAACTGTAAGCCATATCAGTTAAACACTCTCTTTTCTAAATGTTGCCATGATCATGCTTTCTCTTCACAGAAATAGGACAGTGTCTAAGCAATTCCTTTCCTAAGAATCATATTATAGTCAAAAGGACTATAGTTTTGACTATATTATAGTCAAAAGGAGTGGCAGTACAATTTATTTATTTATTTATTCTTGGTTTTTCGAGACAGAATTTCTCTGTCTCGGCTGTCCCAGACTTGCTCTGTATACCAGGCTGGTCCTACACTCACAGTGATCCGCCTTCCCTTGCCTCCCTGAGTGCTGGGATTAGAAGCATATGCTACCATGCCCAGTAATTGTGTTTGTTATCTCCACTGATGATAAATCATTCAGAAAACATGAACAAAATGTGATATACTGAAGGCCTTGGTAAAATACATTTGCTATAGGACAGAAATATTTCCTGTGAAGACACAGGTGCCACCCACGTAAGTCAAGACCTGAGTTATGCCGTCTGGGACATACCAGACCAAATTTTCCAGGGCAAAAATATCACTGTATCATATACTTTAATCTCTAAGGAGAAAGTACCAGACCTGGTTTAGCGATTCAGGTTCCAGAAGCAACAATATAGCCACTCAAAATCTGTCTTCTGTAAATAGCCTGGATATATCATTATCTACTTTTCCCATCTGGCTGTGATTTTTATATTTGTGTGCATTATATTCAGTGCGATGATCTTTTCTTGATGCTGCATGTCACAAATATGTTCTCGTAGTCTTTCGACTGTCTTTTCTACTAGCTTCTGGCCTTTCTATATCTACATGTCTAGTTTTAATTTTTAACGAGGTAAGGCTTTTTTTTTTTTCCTTCAGTTTGTATTTTGTTCAGTGTCTTAGTAACTTTCCTATTGCCATGGCAGACACGAAACAAAGGAAACCTATAGAAGGAAGGATTTCTTTGGGGCTTACAGTTCTACCGGGACAATATTCCATCACCGCCATGGGGAGCATGACACCAGGTGCCAGAGCAGCAGGTGATTGCCCACATCTCCATCCACAAACAGAAAGCAGAAAGAGTTAACGCAAAAGGGCAGAAGTCTCTTGAGCCTCAAAGCCCAGCTCAAGTGACATACTCCCTCTGTAAAGGCCGTGCCTTCTAATCCTTCTAATCCCAGACAGCCACTACGTCTTCAAATGCGGGTACTTATGGAGATCATCTCCTTCAAACCACCACCTTTAGTTCAGTAGAAATCCTGCCTAGAGTTCATAAAGAAACAATTCCATATTTTCTTTTTAAAATATGAAAGTGCTTTTTGACATTAGAATGGACTTGACCCTTGTATGACATGTTGAGTAAAAACCCAATTATATTTCATGTCTTCACTTAGCTACCTGAATTCCATAGTGCTATTTGTCAAGTAGTTCCTTCTTTCTCCTGCGATTCACAATGCTCTTTTTATCACATGGTTGAACATCTACACATACATGTTTCGTTTCCCATACTCAATTCTGTTTCACAGATCTACTTATCTTTAGTCGTGCCAGTTTACACTGTTGAAACTGCTTTGCATTTTAAACTAACCTTTACGCCAGGCAAGGGTAAGTTTTGCACTACTTTTGTTTGCTTAAAATTTTTCTTGCATATTCAGGATTCTCATTATCCCATAAGAATTCAAAATAGACCAGTTAGATTCCATCAGATACACACTATTGGGATTTTTGTTGACCCTGCGTTGATATTTTTTAAAGAATATGGAATGTTTCATGAATTTGCATGCCATCCTTGTGCAGCAGCCATGCTAATCTGTGCATCTGTCCAATGTCAGGATATGGTGCTGAAGGGAGCACTTTGGATTGAATTTCTGTGTTAACTTAGGACAGGATGACATCCTAATGATGTTGAATTCTCACATACACAGATATGATAAATGTCTCTATTATCCTTTGTTATGTTGTGGTGTTATTTTTTATTGAAATGAATTTTTATGGTTTAAAATTCTATGGACAATTTCCTACATGCATACTGAGCATTGATTTTCTTCACCTCTCATCTTCTGCTGTCTCCCACTAAAATCCTTCTTCCTAAGTCCTTTGTACTTTGATGTTTCTTTGTTTGTATGAACCATTGAGTTTAATGATGGTTGCTTGCATGATCACGAGTGGGGCTGTTTTGTTTTGTGAGGATGAATCTCACACTGTAATCCAGGACTCACAATGCAGACCATGCCCGCCTGGAACTTGAAGCTCGTTACTTGAATTGATTCTCTTCCTCAGCTTCCCATATACTGAGATTATAGGCATGAACCAACGAATCTGGCTCTCAACTATCTCTCCTTAATAAATAAAGCCTTATGTTTCTGTTGAAATCTCTTCTATATTTTCTTGCTATTTGCCATCTTTTTAAGGTGATGTTTTCTTATTTGTGTTTGTCATGAAAATCTAATTATCAGTATCAAGTTTTTAAATTTAGAGCTTTGCTAAATTTGTTAATTGTGATAAGTTAGTTGAAGATTAAGGTATCTTGAATTTTCTAAGTGATTCAGAATGGTCCTTATAACTGTTATGCATTATAATTAATATTTTAATTAGAAAATGCAACTAGAAAAAAAACCACATTCCACTCACTTTTATTTCCCCCTTTAATCCAGTTTCTAAACATTTGGATAAGTTTCTTATGCATTTTCCTAGGACTTCTTTGTGATGACACAAGCAAATATAATTTTCCTTTTACTTTTTTCTATTTACAGAGATGTCAGGCTATACAAGGATTCATTATTTTGCTATATTCCCTTTGTTGTCGTGTTTTGAAAGTCTCGGTGCTAGAGCCATCTTTCCTGGATAAATGTACCTACCACCCTGATCTAAGAAGCTTCTCTTACAACAAATGGAGACCATTACAGAAAACCCAACTGGACCCCAATGTCAACAGATCATGGGGATCCCAGTCCCAACAGATATATTGCTATGGCTCAGAGAACATGAAGGAAGAGAAA
This sequence comes from Psammomys obesus, assembly GCF_907164565.1. Classification (NCBI taxonomy): domain Eukaryota; kingdom Metazoa; phylum Chordata; class Mammalia; order Rodentia; family Muridae; genus Psammomys; species Psammomys obesus. The sequence goes on along the minus strand of NW_026596287.1, from coordinate 297,756 downwards.
GGGGGGGGGGGGGAGGATTGTAAGAGCCAGAATTCACAACTGTGAAACAGTCTTTCCTAGAAATGGCAGTACACACAAGACTGGAACAATGGCAGTATCAATAGACATGTAACCTTGGAAAGTGGAAAATTTTCACAGGGCACCACTCCTAACCGAAGAACCACAGGCAAGTATTGACTGCAGAGAAATGGAGAATTGGTCTCTCCCTGGGATGAACCCTCTTATTAGCTGTCCAGTGCAGAGTGGTCCACCTTGAAACACAACAACAAACAGCAAAAACGGCTTAGCCGGTTAAGGATATAAATTTTTTGGTGCACATATATATATACATGGATATGAATGTAAAATTAATGGAGAAAAAGAATCAACTTGAGAATGGGAGGGTATGGGAGGGCTTCTTGAAAAGGACCGGCGGGAGGAAAGGGAAAAGGGAGAGTGATGTAATTCTACTTCAGTTATTTTTTATTTATTTATTTATTTTTATTTTATTTATTTTAGAAAAGTCTTTTTAAGAAGCAACCATGAAGAGGAGGGTGGAAGGGGGAAAACGAACCATAGAGTGTCGGTGCTGCCTAGAGAGGCCGGAAGTGCCCTGTGTCCCGCCCCCCGGGGGTCGGACTTTCGGACACTTTTGTGACTGCGGGGTGCTGCGCGGTGCTGCGTTCGCGGGTGGGTTCGGGTCTCCTCTTGCTACTGTCCTCCAGCCTGGCCGGCTGCTTGTGGGGGGGTGGGGGTGGGACCAAGCACCTTCCCCCGCGGCCTAGCGGCGCCGGGAAAATAAACTCGGTGGCCACTTGGGCCAAGCGCCGGACAGGGCCTCTGGCGCCTCGTCTCGGCCCGGTTCCGGGTGTCTGGTCAGTCTCTGGGCGTTTGGCGATGGGATTCTTGGGTCATGTACTTAAGCTTTGAAAATGGGAGACGTCACAGTTTTGCTTTTCCTGAAGACAAGGTCAGTTCCAAGGTCTTTATTCTGGGGTACTGGAAGAAAGCCAGAACTTTGGAGTCGGGTTTCCTGGCCTCTGCTACTTTGTGACTTTCTTCCAGTCCCTTAACCTTTCTGTGTTTTGCTATTTTAGGGGATAATGGTATCGCCTAACTTACAGGATTGTTATGCGGAGTAAATGGCTTCGTTTGTTCAAGGTGCTTAAAATAGTACCAGGCACGGTTTAATCTGCACAGTGTAAAGATTGCTGTTATTATTACTGTTACTATTTCTAACTAGGACAGCACTTATTCTTCAGTGACGAACCTTGGTACTGGCTGTTTTCATTTGAATTTTAGTGCTATTTACCAGTTCTCTTTGTAATGGACGATTTGTGTATTTTGGGAGGGAAAAATAAAACATTCTGAAGAAGAGCCTGTCTGAAAGCAAAGATTAAAAGTGGTTCGTGTAGTGTCTTGTGATGTTCAGACTCACGGAGTTTTAAAATCTTGGAGATGCCTTTTCTTCTAGAGGCAGGAGGAGCTTGAGAAACAGGAGGAGCAGCGAGAGGTATCTTAACAGTGAAGAAGGATAAGAGCCCTGGTGTAAACAGACATTGCTGTTTTGCTCGGTGCTGCGAACCTGCCAGCTTTCTGACCCTCACCGAGAATCCTCACCGGCTTGAGGATCACATGGATGGATGATAGATTTGATTGATAGATAGGTAAATCGGTAGTAAATTAAATAGAGATGGATCTGAAACTGAGTTCACACTAATACCTTTTGTTCTTTTTGCAGGTTTTTAAAGCTAATACTGACCATATAGAGTTTATCATTGTCATTGACTTGATGCTTCTTGCGATCCTTGAAAGTTCTTTCATCTGCCTCCTTTTCCTTAAAGAGTTTGGGCCTTTAACATTCTCAGGATCTACAGGGATCCCTGTAGCATTCTTTGCTCTATTTGTAACTTAACAAAAAAAAAACAAACAAAACAAAAACAAAAACTTTGTCTTTGGTTTACTTATTTGGCAAACACTTGTGTTGGTAAAGTCTTTTGATCCTGTACTTTTGTACTCTGCCCAGTTGGTGAGACTCCAGATAGGAGAAGTGATGAAACATGAGTGGTTGAATTGATTATTAAGAATGTATCAATGTTCATTTTTCTCTCTACAGCCTCTCACAACAATCCCACTCGCTTTCGGCCTCGGATATACTTTTACTTCCCTTGACTCCCAAAAAGTGCTTTGGACTGTATTAAGGAAAGAAAGAAGGTGTAATTTTAATATTTAAAATTACATTAGTAAAGGTTTAAATGTAGCTAGAGAAAAACTTAAACTTGACTGCAATAGTAAGCCAATCATTCAGCCATAATCTTTTAGTCATTTTCATTCATCTGCCTTTCCCCTTTCCTCGTCTCTCCATCTGTCCTTCTCTATCTCTTTCCTTTTTATCCCTCCTCTACTTCCCTTCTTCCTTTCATTCTTTTTCAGCAAACTAGAGGCCAAGATATCATATCTATTCATCTGCAGGCACGACAGTGCTAAAATAGGAACTTTAATTTAATCACACTATAACAATAAACAGAATTGACAGCAGTTCCCTAGTATTGCATTCATGTTTCCTGATTGACCCACAAATGTCTTTTTACAATTTGGTGATATTGTTTAAACCACATAGTTTATATTGAATTGCTGTCTCTTTTAATCTATGATAATCCACTTTCCCTTTGCTTCCTCTTTTGATATACCATTTATTTGTGGGAGAACTTGGGGTTTCAATATTCTCACATAAATTGCTTAGTTCTACTGTTACTTTTAAAAAAACTTATCTTTAGCTTCTCAGGTCTTGCACTTGGCTACACTTTGGAGCACACAGTAAGTTTTCAGACTGCGGTCTGTGGCCACCCCCTAAGGCTGGCTCCGTTGACCTTGGCTGCGCAACTGTCAGGAGGCTTTAAAAGCTTCCCAGTGATTCTCTTGTGTAGCATAACTTTAATACTTTTAATTTGCTCTCCTGTTTTTACCTGTACATGAGTTCTTGGGTCTAGAGGCTTGATTAAATTTAGGTTTACTTATTTAATAAAAATATTGTACCCTATATCTCTTGTGACAGCTAATTAGGAAACATTTTCTGATTCTTTATAACAGTTGATGTAATGTAAACCCAGCTATGATGGTTTACACCAGTAATCTCAGCTCTTGAAAGGCTGAAGTGAGAGGATTACCCTGAGTTAAATGACACCTTGGACTACATGATGAATTTAAGGGCACCCTGGACTAGAGTGAGACCCAGTCTGGTTTAAAAAAAAAAGAGAGAGAGAGAGAGAAAACCACAATTGGTGGATCATTTCCATCTATCACCTGTTATCCCTTGAACTGTAGAAAATTGGAGTGAGAAATAGAAATTCAAGGGGGCACAGACTTGGAAATATATTTCCCTTAGTAACTCTAGGCTTACATACTCTGATCTCATTCACTGAGCGAAGAGAAATGCACTGCCGTCTCATTGTACTCACAGAAAGTTGCAGTCAGTTCTTGCTTAAAATCTAGTTCTTTCTGATTCAAAGGAATCAGATCTTCCAACCCTTTTAGGAAGCTCAGGTCTCACAGCCTAAGCCGTGAAAAAACAAAGCAAAACAAACAAACAAACAAACAAACAAACAAAACTGAGGCACTGACTGGTTAATGTGTGACATTTCCAGGGTGATGCATCTGAGAGGAGTGGGAGAAGACATTCATAAATGTCTTGTTCAAGTGCACATGTTCTAACAACGATGGGATACTCAGCCTTTTCTGGCATGGGCTTTCACAACTTCAGCTCCCTTGTAAGGCACGTTGGGCAGCCACTGAACAGCCATTTAACTCTTACAGCTTTGAGATTACACAGTGAAGGAAAAGGAAGGGTGCTTCCCTTTGCTCACTCTGCATGGGTCAGAGAGCTCTAGCACATCTGCCCATCCATCTGGTGTCTGTTGTCTAACCGTGGGAAGTAAGCGTGCCTGCCTGTGTGCCATGGAGGCAGCTTTTGTCCTCACCTTTCTTAGCCTTTCTCTGGTGTCTGTTTTCTGTAAGCTTATAACACTGAGCCGTATCAGCTGTTTTTCCAGTTTCAAAGTTCAACATTTGTGCCAGTGTGTATGTGTTGTGTGTATGTTCCAGTGTTTGTGCACTTAGGTCTGCTAGCACATGCACACGTGTGCACATGGAGAGGTTAGTACTGAATGTCTTCCTCTGTTGCTCTCCATCTTTATTTATGTTTCTGAGGCAGGGTCTCTCCCTGAAAACAGAGCTCACCAGTTGGGCAAGAGTTGGCCATCAAACTCCAGGGATCCTCTAGTCTCTACATTCCCAGTGCTGGAATTCCAGGTGCTTGCCAGCATCTGGCGTTCTACATGGGTGCTGGGGATCTGAACGCAGGTCCTCAAGCCTGTGCAGCAGGTACTTTACTGACTCAGCCATATTCCCAGACCTTGTGCTTCCACTCTTCCAGCTGTAGTTTATAGTTTCCAAAGCGACAGTAACTCTGGAGTTTTTTGATGCTGCTATTGTCATCTAGTGAGTAGAGACTGGAGTGCTGCTAAACATTTTAAGAATTAAAGCCATAGAAGTAATCTCACTTAAAATGCCTGGGTTTGAGAAAAATGGCTTTAGAAAAATAACGATTTACCAAATACATTTGTGTTCATTTAGTCTTTCTCTTACACAGTAACATTTATTCTGTTTCTAATATATATTAGTACCTGGGAAGTAGAAAAATAAGATGAAGACAGTTGTTTTTAAGAAATTCACAATCCAGTGGTATAATGATTTATTTAGAGACAAAGTTTTACAATATAACCTAAATGAGTAGACTTGCCTTGAACATGCAGCTGTCCTCCTGTCTCTGAGGAGTGTTGGGATACAAGTTTACCCCATCATGCTGGCTGACAAGTTTTATTTAATAATTCCAAAGTTCATTTCCAGCAGGGGTCACGTACAGAAAGTGATGCTAGCTTGGATGAAAACACTCATGCCCTGGTTAGGAGTTTTAGGGTGCTGTCTCGTGGGCACTTGTGAGGATGGGGTAGACGGAGTGTGTATGCACGCACCTACTAGGTTGGAGACAGTAGTGCTGATAACTAGGAGAATAGAGACAGCAGATCTGAGAGACATTCCGTGGTAGAACAGATTGGATCCGTGTTGGAACTCAATGAGAAGAGGCAGGTACATGATTCTAAGGACGCCTGTGGGCAGAGCTGCTGCATGGAAAGAATGCTGCAGTGGGGAAACAGGAAGAAGCAAGAAAATTAGCTTTGTTCGAAGCTAATTGACTTAGATTTGTTTGTAAAATTTCCAGGTAGAACCATCTGGGAGGCAACTCAAAATAGGGATCAAGAGTTCTTATCTAAGAAATAGAAGCTAAAATCTTGCAAGGGATTCAAGAATGAAGTGTGTGCACGTTGAGCGGGTATCAACAGAATGCCAGAGCCTACTCTTAAAAGGAGGAAGGGCAGTAAACTGTTTTGATGTTACTGTATCGCTTTATTAGTTGACATTCATATATTCAGCACATGCTAACCGCTCTAGAAACAGTGCTAACAACATTCCTCTCTGCTGTCACTTAGCCATTTGCATATGAGGTCCAGAGATAAGTGGTTTACTAAGATTACCCATTTGGCTTGAGCGAAACCCGAATCGAGGAACCTTAACTTTGAACTCTACAGTGACTCCAGGAGAGTCTGGAAGAGAAAATGAGGTGACAACAGGAAAGAAAGGTTCTATAACCCAGGGAAAAGAGATTTTCTTGAAGCAGACAGCAACTTCCGCCTGGTTGCCTCAGAACCCGTGGCACATAGGAACTGAAAGGAGCTTTTCTGCCTACTAAGGCCTGTGGTCTGGATCTGTGTTGAAACCTTGGCAGAAAGACTAGAGCTGTGAGTCAGGAGGGCTTTCTTTCCAGAATTTTGGTCTTAAAGGGGTACAGAGTAGCAGACTGAGAAGGCATCATTGTATCCTTTAGGGCAAGGACTTGGAGACGTGTGTTGCCGATTAGTATTTCTGAAGAAAACAAAAGATCCTACAAACCCAGAGACCTTGCTTGACAGACTCCTTTGAACTGGTTAGTCTTCAACTTTTGGCCGTTTGTTTGGCTGTAGCTCACATCAGAGAAAATTTAAGTCTCATTAAAATAAGCATCTAGGGATTAAAAAATCGGTTGTATTTCTTCTGATAGAGTTCCTACGTTTTTCTTTTTCCTTTCCCTAAATGTATGTAGAGAAGAACTAATACTCATTTTCTATTGATGCCTAACAAGTTACCAGACACGGACACACAAATAAAACCTGTTATTCTTATTTGTAAGTCAGAAGGCCAGGCAGGCTCAGCTGAGTTCTCTGTTAGAGACTAACAAAAGCCAGGGCCAAAGCTGGGCTTAGACCTATAGGTTCTGCCTGAAAGCCACTTAAAAGCTCATTGCTCTTCCTAGTAGAAGTAAGCTCCTTGTGATCAGTCTGGTCATTCTGAAGTGTATCATTTTCAAAGTTGTGATGATTATTAAGACAGCAAGTCTTTGGGATTATCTAATAATTGGGCCAGCCATAGATGGGCGTTCTAATGGGATTACTTTGAAGTTACTAAGAAGGAAGGGTTCTAGAGTTCAGACAGTGTCCTAGGTCTTCACTGAAACTTGGCTGCCTCGGTCTCAATTTCTCTCTCCAGAGGTATGAGGTATTCAGGCTCATTTCCAGAATATCCTTTAGAGAACTTATGGTGGGGTTTGGATTTCCTAATTACTTCAGCAAAATACCTAACAAAAAGTAAATGAAAGATGGTTTATTTTCAGATATTGTCTCCCATAGTAGGGAAGTCAGAAGCAGAGGGTTGAGGTAGGTGGTCATTGTGTTTGTAATCAGGAAGCAGAGAGAGAGATGAATGCTGGTGCTCTACTTTGCTTTTTGTTAGATCGGGGACCTTAGCCCGTGGAATGGTGCTACCTGTTTTCACAGTGAGTGTTCTTACCTCAGTTAGAGCTCCCTAAAAATGCCCCCAGAGTCTTCTGAACAAATCCCTGTCAGGTTAACAAAATTAACTTGGGATAATTGAATCCATCACTTCAAAATCATAACCCTGGCTCCTAGACTCATATTCGTCTCATAATATAACATGTGTTTACTCTGTCTCCAAATCTCTTTAACAGTCCCAACACTGTTCAGAATGTATATGCAGAGTCTTTTGTGCAACTCAGCCAATTTCTTAACTTTGAACTCCATAAAATAATACAAGTAATATACTTCTAATGTACACTGGCACAAGTAAACATTTCTTTTCCAAACAAGAGGGATGGAAGCATAGCAAGGAAAGATGAGACAAAAACAAGACTGAAGCCCCGGAGGAACAACACCAAATCCTGCACTTCTGTATCTAGCATCTGGGGCTCATGGTGGAATCTCCTGGGCTTAACTTTAGGCAGCTCTACCTCTCCAGCTCATTGTCTGTCGCACATGTGACCACTTTCTTGTGCCAGCTCTACTCTGTGCCTCAGCTTCCCTCAGCAGATGTTCCATGATTCTGGCATATCCTACACTTTGGAGTCTCCATTGCAATTTAGGCTTTATGTTCCCGGCTTCATGTGGTGGCCTTCTCATAGGGAATCTGACCCTACCACACATTGCCTAGCCTCAGCATCTTTCTGTGTTCCCTTTACTTTTATGTTTTTCATGCTTGCAAAACCAGTATTCTATGGATGATGCTTTCAAGTACATCTTGCTTGATATATAGCTTGATTCCTTTATATTACTGTTTTAGTGGTCACTGTGTGCCTTTGACGCTGACCCTGGGGAAATACTTTCATAGCAGCGATTTTGAATCACTGAATTCTTGTGGTGCTTTCCTTTTAAATGAAATGTCACAAGATTTTCAATGAATGGCTTGGTCTTGCCCTCATAGAGCCTTTCTATTTTCCAGATGTACCAACGCAAGATTTATCTTTCATGATTCTAGTTCAGCAATTACAGAAGCTTTGTCTGCATACATCTCATTGTTACATTATATTAGTACAAACTGCTTTTCTAAACAAACCACATTTCTGTACTCTCTCCCTATTGATTTGAATAAGAGCAGTGAGCACTAGTCATGCCACAACCTAAATGCTATCCTGTTTGGAATTTCTGCCAAATAAATTACTTCGTGTTTTGTTTGTTTTGTTTTTTATTCACTCTCAAGTTGTCATGGTATGAACAGAATGCAGCCAGATTCTTTGCCAGGATGAAAATATAAATAGATTCTATTCCAGTTCCTGAAAGGGTCCATATTCTCTGAAACTGCATCAGCTAGGCCTCTTATTTCTGGCATTCTGGGATTCCAAACTCCCGCCAGAATGGCCTGTTAAGCTTTTCTTGTATCCATAGGGCTTTAGCCTCCACCTCCAAATTGTATTCTCTCCACAATCAGCCCATAAGAAACACACAGTCAGCTTTATCAGGGCAGTGGCCTCTTCTCTCTGGACTAGTGTTAGTCACTTGCTGCTGTGACAAAATGCCAACAAAAGCAACAGCTGACAGTTGGAGGGTCCAGTCCAACATGGAGCTAGCTACCACAGACTGTAGTGAGGAAGCGGAGATGAACACTGGTGCTCCACTTGCTAACTCCTGCTTGCGTGGGACCCAAGCCCATGGGATGATGGGCAGTTTTGTGAATCTTCTAACTGAAGTCTAACCTCTCCAGAACAACCTCACAGACATGCATACTTGATTGTAAATCCCCAAGATGATACAGAATGAGAAGTTACAGAGGCATTTGAACATGGTGATCTCCTCAGCTGTTCCTTGGCAGTTTCCTCAGGGTCCTGGGCCTAGGAGGAGGGGAACATTTGTAACTACGGTGCCTTATTAGTCATCTCCACCTCTCAGTAGTCTTTTTCAGAAACACAACTTACAGCTACAGTGAAACGAGAGAACTGCTTGTCTCGGGATGGCTAGAGAATCAAGGGAAAGCACAACCCTGGACTCGCACTCTGCAGAGGACCAGATGGAGCTACTGGTCATAAAGGTGGAACAGGAAGAGGCCTCCCCCTTGGCAGAGGAGACCAGTTGGCTGGGCAGCCCTGGGCCCGACCGCTCACGCCAGCGCTTCCGTGCTTTCCGATACCCCGAGGCGGCCGGACCCCGGCAGGCGCTGAGCCGGCTCCGTGAGCTCTGCAGACAGTGGCTGCGGCCTGACATGCACAGCAAGGAGCAGATCCTGGAGCTGCTGGTGCTGGAGCAGTTCCTGACCATCCTGCCAGGGGAGCTGCAGGCCTGGGTGCGGGAGCAGCACCCCGACAGCGGGGAGGAGGTGGTGGCGCTGCTGGAGTACTTGGAGAGGCAGCTGGATGAGACTCCTCCACAGGTAGGAGGAACAGGTTTAGGGTCTGAGAGCTATGCCTTGGGCATAACAAGATCAGTGTGTGAGGTGGGGGCCGTTGCCTAGAGTCCTCAAAGTCCTGGACCCGCTCAGAATAGTTCAGTGCGTAAAGGAAAATACAAGTGTTGCGGAAGAACTCAGTCCCAGTGAAGCTAGACTGTGCTGAGCAGGTGGTGAACGTTTATGTGTGTTAAGACAAGTACGTGTTTGAGCACAGTGGCATTGGCACAAACGACTTTGAAAGTGTTCCGGCTTACCACATGTGACATCTGGCATTACTGTGCTGCTTATGCTCCCTACCCTTTGTAGTTCCCACTGACGGTGGAGGGGAACTCTACAGTTTTCTTAGAATCTGGAAGGTTTTTGTTTTGTTTTCTTCCCTATCCAAATTTATGGATCTTCTGTTGGACCCTCTGGTTGAAAACAGGCCAGGTTTTACCTGCAGTTTCTTCTTTGTATTCCCTAGTGTTTTTTGTGTCAGAGGACTCATGGTCTTCTAACCAGTGACCAAGGTCAAGGTTCTAGACTTGGAGTTATTGCCTGAGTTCTGTAATAGTGAAAAGTCACCATAATTCTCTGTACTTCATTCTGTATAAAAGATGTGTAAATCAAAAGAGAAAGGAACTTGGAAACTGCATTTGATAGCACATGCCACACCCTATTGGGTGTTTTCATGTATCTTACTGCTTTCACCCACTCGGTAGACTAAACTAGAAATACTACCCTTAGTTTTCTGATAAATTCTCATGTGATGGATTTATATCATTTTCCTAAAGCAGTTTACATGTGTATAATGAAAACCATGGAATGAGCTGTGGAAACATCAACCGCATCTTAGCTTTGTCACTTAGTACACTGATTTTGGATAAGCTATCCCCTCACAAAGTAGTTGTTTGTATTAAATGAGTACATTTTTGTGGAATTTGGATACAGTGCCAAACTAAAAGAAAGTAATTTGGAGCTGGGTATGGTGGCACATGCCTGTAATCCCAACAGTCAGGGAAGCAGAGGCAGGAGGATCTCTCTGAGTTTGAGGCCAGCCTGGTCTACAAAGTGAGTCCAGGACAGCCAAGGCTACACAGAGAAACTCTGTCTCAAAAAAAAGGAAGAAAGAAAGAGAGAAAGAGAGAAAGAAAGAAAGAAAGAAAGAAAGAAAGAAAGAAAGAAAGAAAGAAGGAAGGAAGGAAGGAAGGAAGGAAGGAAGGAAGGAAGGAAAGAGTAAGAAAGAAAATGCTTTGGAAATGTCTAACAAATAGATGAAAAATAAAAATAAATGAATGACTTCTAGGTTCCAGATGATGATGATGGGCAGGAACTTCTTTGTTCCAAGGCAGTACTGTTGACATCAGCTCAGGGCTCAGAAAGTAGCCAGATGGAGCCCATGGAGCCTCTATTGAAGCAGGAGTCTTTGGGATCCCTGCCCTCAGAAGTCAGAGGTTAGTATTACGAGGCTGGTTGTTTGTTTGCTTGTTTGTTTCCTTTTGTGGTGGTGCATGTGATGAAATCCAGGACTACACATGCTAATCAAGTGCTTTCCCAGTGAGCCATACTCAGTTCCTTCAAGAGCTTTTGTGTCTTTAGAGAACATCTATGAATCTGATAGCAATCAGGTATTTGGAAAGGAAAACACTTTATAAACTTATATTTGCATAAATGTATTAGTCAAGTTTTTAAACCTGGTTTAAGGCTGTGTGCTAGTATGAGTCTCACCCAGAGTTTCTTTTTGTCATAGTCACCCAGGGGCCCCACTGTGGAGAAGATGGAGTGACAGCTCCCAGGCTCACTTCAGAGTTGCAGGTGAGCTGGGCTGTCTTGCCTCCTCAGCATCCTTTACTCTTAGTGTGCTTCTTCCCCACTCCATCTCTATCCCTATCCCTATCCTCCGTTCTCCGCCCTCTTCCTAGCTGGGGTGTGAATTTCCTCGCCCATGTCCAGCAGGGCTGACTGTTGACCTTCACATAGCATGCTTTTGAGGCTCCACCATTTGGGGTGGGACGGGAGAGGGGCTTCGAGCAAGCAACCAGATATTCCCTGCTCCATCTTCTTGGTGGACTTTCATTTTTTCAGGGGTTGCTGAAAATGGAAGATGTTGCCCCCGTCCTTTCCCCCAGATGGACGGAGCAGGATCCATCTCAGATGAACCTCTACAAGGAAGGACTACAGGAGAACCCTGGCAGCCTGGTTTCCCTGGGTAAGACTGATGGCTGCTAATTTTCTCTCGGGCTTCTTCCTGTCATTTAAATAAAGAACCTGCGTCTCCTGTTAGGCTATTAGAAGCTGTTGAGTCCATAATGTTGGAAATTATATACACTTTAAAAGCCTATTATTGACTAGCTCCTTAATGCTTGTAATCGTGTTCTTTGTCTTCTGTCCTAGTTAGGGTGTCTATTGCTGTGACAAAACACCATATCCAAAGCAGCTTAGGGAAGAAAGGGTTTATTTCAGCTTGCAGTTCCACATCACAGTCTGCCACCGAAGGAAATCAGGACAGGAACTCAAAGCAGGAACCTGGAGGTAGAAACAAAAGCTACAGAGGGTGCTGTTTGCTGGCTTGCTTCTCGTGGCTTATTAAGCCTGCTCTTTGTTGTTGTTTTGTTTTTTATATACTCCAGGAACACCTACTCAGGCCTGGCATTGCCATAATGAGCTAGGCCTTCACACATTAATAATTAATCAAGGAAGCACCCCCACAAACTTGCCTAGAGGAAAGTCGTATAGAGGAATCTTCTCAAGTAAGATCCCATCTTCCCAGATAATGTCTAGTTTGTGTCCCGTTGACAGAAACCAAGTAGCACACCCCTGAGTGTTCTGGTGAACACTCGAATGGAATAAAGGGAATGGGATAAACTAGATAAAATCCCTGTTATTGTTCTGGCTTAGGGGGGATGCTTGGGAAACAGTGAGTACATCTCAGGGCACAGCACAGCTGTTGAGCATGCTTGAGCACATGGCTTCAGTGAACTGCAAAAAAAAAATTTCTTCCCTTTCCTTTCCTGTTCCCATCCATGACAAGTGACTAGCCTCTCCACAAGAAATGGTTTGTGGAGTCACACCAGGTATAGGCCCTGACCCTAGAGGCAAGGACACAGAGGGTTATCAGACTTTTCAGATGTCACACAACTCATTGATGGCATGGTTAGGGCCTCCAGTTTTTGTCTCCAAGAACTGATGCTCTGTTTTGTGTGGCTGCCACTGTCAGGGCACAGTTCACCATAACTGCCTTTGCCTCTGTCCTAGTTAGGTTTCTATTGATGCAGTGAAACACCATGAACAAAAGCAAGTTGGGGAGAAAAGGGTTTATTCAGCTTACACTTCCACATTGCTTTTCATCACCAAAGGAAGTCAGGACAGGAACTCTGGTAAGGCAGCAACCTGGAGACAGGCCATGGAGGGTGCTGCTTTTCTGGCTTGTTTCCCCTAGCTCGCTCAACCTGCATTCTTATAGAACCTAGGGTTATCAACCCAGGGATGGACTCACACGCAATGGCTTGGGCCCTCCCCCATTGATCGCTAATTGAGAAAATGCATTTCAGCTGGATCTCATGGAGACATTTTCTCAATGGAGGCCTCTTCCTCTCTAATGACTTTAGCTTGTGTCAGGTTGTCACAAAACCAACCAGTACAACTGACCCCGTGTCAACTTGACACACAAACACATCACTATTAAGCTACAATCCTTCCTTTATTATTCATCCCCAAGCTTTCACATTAAAATCATGAATAACTTTAAAAGCCCTACAGTCTTTATAAATTCAGACCCATTAAATTAAGTCTGAAGTCTTTCAGCTGTGGGCTCCTGTAGAAACCAAAATTACATTAAATACTTTCTTCAGGAGGAAAAAAAAAAATCAAACACAGTCACAATCTGAACCGGGCAAAACCAAACTCCACCAGTATAAATAATTCAGCGTTCAAGTATCTGGGCTCCTCCAATGTGTTTGTGCCCCCTTCTCCACCTGCACCCTCTGCATCACACACAGCTTATCTGCTAGGCTTCAGCTGGCCCATTCCACTGCGCTGCTGTGGTGGCTAGCCCATGGTACTGCCGTCCCCAAAATGCTAGGGTCTTCTGTTACAGCTGGGCAGCACTTTCACCAAATAGCCTCGCATAGGCTCTCTCTCTTCATGATACCACGCTTCAAATTCTTTGCATGACTCCTTCAATTCCAGGCCTTCAATTGCTATTGAGGCTGCACTTTCACAAAAGACCTCTCCTGTCTTCTCACAGTACCAAGCCTCAGCTGTTCTCCATGACTGTTTCATGCCTTTAAAACCAGCACTGCCCTAGTGACTCTCACACATTCCCAAGTCCGGCTGCCAGCAGGAGGTACAACCTTGGCCACCTCTGGAACACAGCTTCTGAGTGCTGACTCTCTAACTTCCCCAAAGAGTTCACCTCAATCATGAGGTGATTAATCACCACTAATTTCCTAGCTCCAGGTACCTGGCAGCATCAATTGTCCCAGTAATACCAAAGTTTCACTTCAGGGGTGCTGGTCTCTTGTTAATCGTGGCTGACTCTTCAGTCCCAGCTGACTAGAATGACAGAATCTTAATTCAAAATAGAAAATGGCCCATCTCAGTGAGCTCTCAACACTCAGCTTTTCTAACCCAAAGTTCCAAAGTTCTTCCCCAATTCCCAAAAACATGGTCAGTACTGTCATAGCAATACCCCACAATCCAGTGAAACACCATGACCAAAAAGTAAGCGGGGAAGGAAAGGGTTTATTCAGGTTACACTTCTACATTTCTGTTCATCATCAAAGGAAGTCAGGGCAGGAACTCAAACAGGGCAGGAACCTGGAGGCAGAAGCTGATGCGGAAGCCATGGAGGAGTGCTGCTTACTGGCTTGCTTCCTATGGTTTGCTCAGCCTGCTAGACTGCTTTCTTATAGAACTCAAGACCACAAGCCCAGGATATCCCAACCCGAAATGGCCTGGGCCCTCCCCCATTCATCACTAATGGACAAAATGCCTTTCATCTGGATCTCATTGAGGCATTTCCTTAACTGAGTCTCCTTCCTCACTGATGACACAAGTTGACACAAAACCTAGTAGTCACAAACAGGTGTGAATACTATAGAAATCTTCTCACTTGCCCTGTTTTTTGTTCCTTCCTGTGCACAGTCTTCACATCTCTTCTAGTTTGTTTTCTGTTGCTGTAATAAATACTGTATGACCCAAATACTAAGACTCCTTGAGGGAGTAAAGGGTTTATCTTCATACCACAGTCTTTTTGTTGAGGGAAGTCAGAACAGGGACTCAAAAGGAACCTGAGGGCAGGGACTGAAGCAGAGACCATTCAGAAATGCTGCTTGTAGCTGAGCATAGTCACACACCTATAATCCTAGCACTTGGGAGGCAGAGGCAAGCAGATAGCTTTGAGTTCAAGGCCAGCCTGGGCCTGGACAGCCAAGGCTACACAGAGAAACTGTGTCTTGAAAAACCAAAAAAAAATAAATAAAAAGAAAGAAAGAAACAGAGAGAAATGCTGTTAACTGGCTGGCTTCTTTACTTTCTTCTACAATCAGGACTACCACTGACAATGTGCTAGGCTTCCCCACGTCAGTGATTAAACAAGAAAATGCCCCACAGATTTGGCACAGACCGTTCTGTAGTGGTTCCTCAATTGAGATACCCTTATGGTTTGTGTTTAGTTGACAAAAAGTAACCAGCACAAGTTCATTGACCCTTGTCAACTTGACACATAAATACGTCATTATTAAACATAACCATTTTTCTTCTTGAGCCCCAAGATCTTGTGTTAATATTCCACTATAAACAGTATAATTTTATGAATTCTCATAGTCTTTTTAAAAAATCTCAATATTTTAAAATTCAGTCATTTTAAAAATATCCAGTCTCTTTACCTGTTGGTTCCTGTAAAATTAAGAACAAGTTAAATTATTTACTCCAGAAGGAAGCACTGGGGCATAAAAACAATCCCACTTAAAACAAAGGAAAGTCCAGCAGTATAGCTTCAAATCTTGTAGCTCGGTGTCCAAGTCCCATGACTCACTAATGATATTCTGGCCTCTGAAGGGCTTGGTCAGCCACATTTCTCTCCAGCAGGGAAAGTGAAGTATTTAATCTTAGTTATGTGCTGCCTTTATATTATTACAGCTTCCAGGTTCCTATATCACTTACATTGTGTAGCCACAGGAGTCCTTAGTTCCCATCACTTTTCCTCCACGCCCGCTCTTCTTGGTTATGCCCATATTCCATCAGCCCCGTTCCTGTCTTCATGTCTCCCTAGCTTTTCTGTTATCCTCCTTTTTGTTCTACCCTAATTTCTGCATTTCAGTGCTTGACCTTGGTTTACGTATAGACCTTTGGAATTCTTGTCTCCATGCTGTTCATCACAGTGCTCCTATGCAAAGCATAATTAACAGTTGTTGGCATTTGTGTTTCAGATCAGGATATGCAGACTAAGATTAGGGACTTGCCTCCAGCTGAGGAATACACAGAACAAAAGCCTGAGCAGACAGTGTGCTTCCTGGGTGAAGACACTGTCCCCGTTCCTGCAGGTGCAGAAGCCAGTGAGCAGGAAGGCAAGTTACAGACAACGCAGAAGACTGCCACGGGAAATAGGCGGTTTTATTGCCGTGAATGTGGAAAGAGTTTTGCTCAGAGTTCAGGCCTAAGTAAACACAAAAGAATCCACACCGGATTGAAACCCTATGAGTGTGAGGAGTGTGGCAAAGCCTTCATTGGAAGCTCAGCTCTCATCATTCATCAGAGAGTTCACACTGGCGAGAAGCCATATGAGTGTGAAGAATGTGGCAAGGCCTTCAGCCACAGCTCAGATCTCATCAAGCACCAGAGAACCCACACTGGGGAGAAGCCCTACGAGTGTGATGACTGTGGGAAAACCTTCACTCAGAGCTGCAGCCTCCTTGAGCATCACAGAATTCACACTGGAGAGAAGCCATACCAATGCAACATGTGTCCTAAAGCCTTTAGGCGTAGCTCACATCTCCTGCGACATCAGAGGACCCATACCGGGGATAAAGATTATTTTGTCCCAGAACCTTACTGGGAAAGTCAGAGTAGGGTAGAAAGCCATTGGGAAAATATTGAGACTCCTGTGTCTTACCAATGCAATGATTGTGAGAGAAGTTTCAGTAGGATTACAAGCCTTATTGAACACCAAAAAGTACACACTGGTGAGAAACCCTTTGAGTGCCAAACTTGTGGAAAAGGCTTCACCCGACCTTCATACCTTATTCAACATCAGAGAAGACACACAGGAAAGAAAACTTCTGTCACAGTGACCCCTGCTGTACGTTCCGAAGTTGGTGTTCAACTGTCATTGAACTGAAGCTACCTTGGAGCTCTTACTGACTACAGAAGTCATAGGCTGGGGCTCTATTTAATAATATACATTCTCATATATTAGGGACCTGGCTGAGACTCATTATCTTCTACATTCTAGAAGATGACTAGGGAAAAAAAAAAAAACTGATTTCATGGGAGGTTTTGAGAAAGAGTTGTCTGCAAGAGTTCTCACTCATTGGAATCAAATGGGCTTCCTGACTGGCAAATTGCCTTCCCTTGGCCTGCATTCCATGTCTCCTGAGGGAATGGTTATGCTTTGGGGTTGTTACTCTGACACTTATTTAGGCTAATGAGCCCTTCACACATGGTCAGACTTGGAACTCTTATGTCCTGCTTTGTGCCTTGTATACAGGTGCTAATAAACATTTATTAAATATAGTGGTGAGATTTCCTACATAGCTCTGAAAATCCATTATTATCTGGAAATTCTCACCAAGGTAATTTGTATATCTTTTAAAAATGATGTTTTAGATTTAATCACTGTAGTACTGCTTTGGTTTTGGTTTTGGTTTTTGCCAAGTACCCAGACTTGGCAGGGCAGGGGTGAAGGTGAGGTTACTGTTCTAGAATCCTTTAATTCTTTACCTAATTTAGGAATTCTGTGAGAGTGCCTTAAACAGCTTCCTTAGCATTAGGTCATTGTGAATGTGCCACCCATGGAATTCCACTAATATTTTTTTTTCTGTTAATTTTGTTACTCTTGAGAGAAAAAAAAGAAAAAAAAATAGTTTTCCTACTTATGTAGTGTGAAAACCAGTTTCAGAATAAAGTGATCAATGTCTAAGGCTTAGTCTCTTGGTTCTCACTTTGGTGGTTATCTTGGATCTAACCAAGAGCTTCTGCCTCCTCTCTTTTATGTCATTAACCACAGCTCAACTGTACTAAGGCAGTGGGTTATGTTACCAAGAGACAAAAACAAACAACTCAGCTGGCGAAGGTCCATAAGTACCTGTGGTGCAGCCGAGTTGCTCAAGGATCTAGTCTGTGCGGGGCAAGAGTTTACAGGAGCTTCACTACTGGATAAGCAGCAGTTGGTCTCCTGACTTGCTCTGTTCCACCCTCCTTAGTCCAGGGAGAGGGATTTCATAAGCAGTGACAGTGCTGTTGCTGGGTCCTTGTATGACCAGCTTCCCAAGGAAGAACTAACAACAGATGTTTGCCTCTCTCCTACTGTGCTGCTGGGAAATTAACTATATGAGCACTCTGGCTTGGCTCTCAGAGGCAGGAGGCAGGAGGATTTTTGAGTTTGAGGGTCGCCTGAACTACAGAGCAAGTTCCAGGAGATTCAGGGGATACACAGAGAAACCCTGTCTCAAAGAAGAAGAAGAAGAAGAAGACATTTCAGTGGAGTGCTGAAGAGATGGCTCAGGAGTTAAGAGTGCTTTTTCTTGCAGGTAGAACAACAATCCAGGTTGGGTTCTCAGTGCCCACAGTGTCTTGAAGGTATCCATAATCCATTCCAGGGAATCCAACACCCTCTTCTGACCCCTGAAGGTGCCGGGCACACCTGGTGCACAGATATACATTGTGAACAAAACACTCATAAGTAAGTCTGAAAATCTTTGTAGAGTTTCAGGAACGTGATATTTCCCATTCTGTTTTTCTCAAAGATCATTCACCTATTATAAATATAGATTATAAGCTACAAAAACCTAGCCCTGCTAAGTCCACGCTTTGGTAACCCAGTGAATTCATACTAAATATTTAAAATAAAAATTGCTTGCTTTTGGATCCAGAATTCCAGCATGAGTGCAACGGTGTTTGTTAGTTATTTGTTGACTCTGAATCACCAATACCGATCAATTACATGTGGTAAGTACCTTTATGTTCACAATTAGTAACTCCCCTTGAACACTGTGAATCATGGTGGAAATTTCAACTTGTCAATTGAAGTCAGTACTTAGAAAGTATTTATTACATGTATTTCAAATGGAGTCTCTTCTACGAAAGTCTCAGGATGCCTGCCTGCTTTCTTGCAAAACTTTCATTAGGATAAAAATACGCCCATAGCTGTATCTGTCTATATTTCTCAATTGATTTCTGGCATCAGCAGTCTGCCATAGTTATAACAGCAGTGTTGAGATTCTGGAGTTTGGATATAACAAACTTTGTAGCTTGATTTCACAATGATTTTGCTTATGTGATGTATTCTTTTTTTGCCAAATGCATTTTTTTTTTAAAGCTGGGAATCAAGTTATTCTCTAACTTCCTCACAAGCTTATCCAGGCCTCTCTGTTCATGAGTTTCCAAGGTTTTCAGAGACCTACAAACACAGGTTTTAACAAATCCTCATGTAAGTGGTTTGCACTTCAATAATAAACCACAATGTTATTGTGTGAGTTCCTAAGTGTAAAAATACATGGCATGACTTCTAAACTTTTGAACATGTGTGTGCTTGTTGGGGGTGGCATATCTTTAAGGAAGTGGGCAGGGTGATTATGGAGGCTGCTTTCTTTAATCTGGAGACCAAGGGTGTGAGTTTCAGTTCAAAAGCCAAATGGTTCCAGACTCAAGAACTAGGAAAGCTAATGTCCTGCTGATATCACTTTTCTAGGGAGAGTCAGCTCTTTTGTTCTTTCAGGCTTTAACTGATTGGATGAGGGTCAGGGTGGGGAACAGTGTACTTAGTGAATTACAGATTCAAATGCTAATCCCCCAAACCACCTTCACAGCACCCTCAGAGCGATGTCTGCCCAAAGTATGTGGTCAAGAGACAACTGAAATTTAACTCTGACTACTGCTGAGGATTAGCAAGAGTGTTTGAATTTTGCATCATGCTACCGCATTTTTTTGGTGTGTATTTTGTATCCCAGACTAACCTCAACTTCTCATGGTAGCCAGGGATGATCTTAAGATCCAGACCCTCTTGCCTCCACCTCCCTAAGGTGCTGGAATCCTGAGTGTGTATTATCACACCTGGCTTGCTCCTACCCTCCTGCCTGTAGTTCTTTCAGTTGGTGGTTGAGCTCAGCGAGGTTGTTTGTTGCCTCCCTACTCTGCTTCTAGAGCAGAAGAGAAAGGAAGCATTGTGAGGCTTATAAGATAAATGACTGTCCTATCAGAGTCCAGAGTCTACTCAGATTCTAGAAGAGTTCCTGTTGACCTCACAAAATTGACTGTGTCTATTCTCTTTTTTATATAAAATTCCCAGGCACTTAATGCTTAAGACCAAAGTGTTTCTATTCCTGTTTTCAGAAGTGAAAGTTCTCTATTTCCAAACAATTTATATTTTATAAACCATGTTGGGACAGGATAAAAGTAATCAAAGATAGACAAAAGCATGATAACTAAATTCTCTTCCCTCTGTGTTCTTATCCACCTAACAGGAAATTGATTGTATGTATCATAGCTGCCTGGCAACTAGCATTGTCTGCATGTGCCACACAGACTAGGTTTTCACACAAGATGACCTCAGCCCCACAGCCAATTCTGAACATTAGTTGATTTTCTAAGCAACAAGACTACCTTCTACTCAGCTCCCTGCCTACCATGAGGCTTTTGTGAGACACATGAATTTCTCTATTAAGGATTGAGGCTGTCTACCTCCTTTACGATATAATCACAAGCTCACAAAGACTGTTTATCTGCAGTGAGACGAGAGCTTCTCAGCTACAGAGTGGCGTGCACTTGTATGATCTGTTTTGATGCCACACTGCATGTGATGGATGGTCTTGGATGTTGACTGTACAAAGAGATGCCTTTGTACAATGTACCACCAAGGCTACATTGTCATTGCTGCTGCTGCTATCTACTGAGGAAAGAGTACATGCACACCAAAATTGAAATTAAAATGAAGGAGATGCCTGGACCTGTGAAAGGTATCTCTATCTGTGTGTCTATGACAGTGTTTCCAGATTGGAATAACTTCATTAGTTTGTGTTTGGTTGGCTTTTTTTTTTTTTTTTTTTCTGTGATAAAATACCATGACGAAAGGCACCATAAGGAAGAGAGGTGGGGTTTTTTTTTTTTAATTTTATTTTAAAAAAGAGAGTTTTTTCATACAGTATATTCTGTTGATCTCACAAAATTATGGTTTCCCTTCCCCCTGTTCCTTCTAGTTCTTCGCCACCTTCCGTCCCCTCTGGATGCACACTCTTTCTGTCTCTTGTTAAGACAAAATAAACAAAGAAAAAACAAGCATCTAAGGAATAATAATAAAATAAGATAAAGCAGAAACAAACAAATTGAAATATGACCAAACAACCAAACAAGAAAAAGAGCCAAAGAAGAAGCATAAGATATGTACATAGGCAAAAGACACACATGGTTGCACTCTCAAAAATCACATAAAAAAAAATGGAAGCCATAATAATATATGAAAAGGACTTATAAAGTAAGGAAAACAACAAGCAAACCAAACAACAAAAAAAAAAAACCTCCCTGACAGTATTATGAGGCAGAGAAACCTGAAAAGATGCTGTTGAGTTTATTTTGTGTGGGCTGTCCACTGCCAGGCACGCAGACTTCCCTTAAGAGTGACTTATTTCCCCAACGAAACCCTCTTGGAGAAAAACTAATTTTTCATTTGCAAGTGCCTATCAATTGGAGATAGCTTTGGGGCTAGGATTGGGAGCACGTGCCCGCTTCTTTCAGCTCTAGGATCCCATGTGGTGCAGAGCCACGCAGGCCCTGTGCCTGCTGCCTCAGGCTCTGTGAGGTCATATGTGCACCAGCCCTGCGTTGTCGAGAAGGCCTTGTTTTCCTGGTGTCCTCCATCCCCTCTGTGTCTAACTCCCCTTCCATGTGGTTCCCTGATTCCTGAGCAAAGGGCTTTTAAGCCCAAAATAAGTGCTTCCTTCTATAAGTTGTCCTGGCTATGGTGTTTCATGACAGCAATAGAAAAATAACTAGGACAGCCATCAGCTGGGGACCAAGTGTCCAAACACCTGAGCCTCTGGGTGACATTTTTTACTCAAATGATTACAGTGACTTTATCTCGCACTGACATCAAGCTCCAACTTCTTCAACCTTTCAAAGCAGCCTCAATGCCACTGACTCTTAAGCAACTTCCCGGCTGGACTGGAACTACTGAGGCACCCAACTTCCTAGACTGGGAGCTGGTTCTCTGCCCCTCCAGTGTGTAGAGTCACTAGTTCATCCTCCAGCCCCATACTGTGTAAGCCAATCTTTCTGTTTTGTTTTGTTTTTTAATCATTCTTTCCCTTGTTTTTTTTAGTTTGCAGCATGGTCTTTTTTTTTTTTTTTTTTAACAAAGAGAATGATCTATATCTCTTTGTTAATATTTCATGTATATTTCCTGAAAAGTTAATGGCATTTTAATATCATTGACATTTAATATCAGCAATTTAATATCATTGCTGATTTTCTGTCCAGAGGGTCTGTTACTGAGAGTGAAGTATAGAAGTCTGCTGAAATGGAGTACTGAAATCATATCCAAACTACTGTAATAACAAGGATACTCTTTTTTTGTTGTTGTTTTTAAATTTTTTTGTAGCACTTGCAATTGAATCTATGGTATTCTGTATATTAGGTAAGTATTCTACAACTGAGCTACATCTGAAGTCCTAGATACTTTATTTTTTTTAAATCAAGGTGAAAACAAAACCCACCTGTATTCCACAGCGTGAAGCTGGGCGTGGTAGCTACTGCCTGTAATCCTAGCACTCGGGAAGTAAATGCAGGAGGGCTCCGGTTTCAAGGGCACCCTCAGTTACACGCCAGGTTGGCAGCCAGCCCATGACACAGAAGATCTTTCCCAGAAGATGAAAACAAGAGACTGGGCAGAAGGCTCGGTGGGTAAAAAGGACTTGCTGTTCTTGCAGAGGACCCAGGTTTGGTAACTCCAGTTCCAGCCGATCCGGTGTCCTCTTCTGACCTCTGACCAGACACATGGGGGTGCAGACACACACATGCAGACTCGCACACATGTGCCTAAAGTTAAATAAGCACACTTTTTTTAAGAAGACAAAAAAGCTCTCAAGAATTTATCGTAAAAAATGTTTCAACAAAATGTTTGAAACAAAAGTCTTTTGTGGGGGGATGGGGAAGTCCCATTGAGACCTTTTAGAACTGCAATACACAGTAACTGAGGGGGCTAGAGAGAGCTCAGCAGTTGAGTTCCTGCTTTTACAGAGGGCCTGAGTTCAGTTCCCGGTACCCACCGTGAGAGGCTCCCAGTCACCTCGAACTCCAGCTCAAGGGGTCTAACAGCCTCTTCTGGCCTCTATGGGTACCCAAATGCACATGTGCACTTACACACACACACACACACACACACACACTTTAAAAACTTTTTTTCTATTACAATAACAAGAAACTGGAGACATGGCTCAGTGGTTAAAAGCACTTGCTCTTGCAGAAGACCAGGATTTGGATCCCAGCACCCACATGGCAGTTCACAAACTTATAACTCTAGTTCCAGGGGATCAGCTGCTCTTTTCTGGCCGCTACAGGCAGCAGCACACAAATGCTGCACAGACATACGTGTAGGCAAATGCTTCTATGCATAAACCATTTTTAAGTCAACTCTGCCGCAGCATCTAGGAATCACAACACGTGCAGCACTTAGGTGTTCTGAACCGACGACACTGCAGAACGAATGTTGCAAAGACAAAAATCTCATCTCACTCATATTCCTTGGAGTCTCAATCTGCCCACTTCCCTTTAACCTTAAGAATTTTCTTGTTTCTCACAAAGCCTTTAGAGCATCTGCCTGTGCTAGTGTCAGAAACAGAAACATGTCTGTTCCATGCTATGAGGAACTGGCTGTCCATGCACTATCTCTCCCTTGTAACACCTACATATCTGACCCCAATATCTGCTGAATGAGTGGATTGATAATTCGCTCCGGCTGCTAAAATGATAGGAACTCAATAAGGTGGTCGATAAATCCTTCCTGAGGTCATATACTTTCTGATAAGAATGTCTGGGTTTTTATATATTGTGCCTAATTAATAAAGTAGCAGGATAGGCACAATGTTTCAAAGATGGGGTAGAAAAGTATTTCTGAGATTAAATGGATGTAAGTTCTCCTAGCATTGCTAAACCCTGCTTGTAATTTTAGCAGGATTTTTTTGGGACAGGGTTTTGGTGCAACACTGGCTGTCAGGGCTTACTCGCTATGTAGCCCAGGCTAGCCTTAAACTCACACAGCTCTCCCGAATGCTGAGATTACAGGTCTAAGCACCACATGCTTTGTAAATCAGCCAATTACTAATACTCATGAGTTGCCCGAAACTTAAAAACCATCTCTGTTACTTTATGCATGTGGCATATGTGTGCACTGCAGACATGAGCACGTGTGCCAGCCGAGGGCATAGGAGGCCCCAGATGAAGCTACGGACAGGCTGCTGAGAGCCTCCACGTGGGTACTTGTTCTCTGAAAGGGCAACAAGCATTCTTGATCCACACTGGGGTCTTCGTTTGGATATGGAAAGTTTGATTCTACTATATCTGTAACATTTCTTGTTCCATCTTTATCCTGAGACCTAAAGGCAACAACATGAAACTGGCTGTTCATCTATTACTTTTAAAATGTTTGTTAATAAAGCCTCGAAGACAGACTATAACCTCTCCTGTAAATGTCCTATCTTGGACAGTCTCATGTAAGTGTCAGTGAAAAGAACGGTAGAAATAAGCTTATAGCAGTAAATATTTAAAGAGCACAAGGAGTGAAAGTGGAACTCAATGCTAGGCAGCTGCTTAATATCCATGCAAAACAACTATTATGAATTTAGTCAAGGAAGTAGTACTCTCCCATTGCACCAACTGATTGATGGCACACAGGTGTCTACAGAATAATTTGCTCACAGAACTGTTTGTGGACTCTTTGTCCTCTACCCACAAGGTGAATCACCTCACTTCTCCAAATAAACCCAACCTTCCTGTTACCAAAGAAGGAAGCCAGACCCTCTTCTCAACAACTCTGGTATCCTGAGACTTCCAACACCTTAAACCATACGGCCTGAGCCCCACCAGAACCTGAAACGCTGGGTTCATGTCCAGTCCACTGCCTATGAGCCCGTCCATCAACCACTGTAGCCCCTAAAGGTCTGCCATGGAAGCCCAAGGGCCAGGTCACCAACTACTCTATTCTGACTTCTTGAAGTTCATGAAGTTGCTGAGATGTATACCCTATAAGGAGCCACCAGGTTAACCCCAAGGTCAGCAAGATCTATGCTGTACATGGGGAGACCCTTCCATCTACAAAACTTCAAATGTCTCCACAGTCAAACAGTTGAGGCCTGGGGGCTGGTAGCTCTCTCTGTTTTAGGCACGGGTGGTTTTGTTTCCAAGGCATCCAAGTAAACAACGTGGGTGGGAAATTTTATCCCAGGACTGGGTGGATTAGACAGCTGTCCCAAGGAGCTGACAGTATGGTTAGGGATGATATCTGGCCTGGTGTAGGCCATCCATCTAGAGCTGGCACATTTGAGAGCCTAGAGTCAATATAAACCAAGAGCAGTTACCATGCCATCCTGTGGTAAGCATTTCCATATAAGCCATTAACCCAGGAAATTGTCTGATCAGGCAGATTCTATCAGATTTACTCCTAAGAAAGCTGAAGCACAGACGTTAAATGGCTTCACCAGACTCATTCGGTTAATAAAGCTGAGACTCAAATCCTGGTAATGTTTTTAGAAGACAATTTTTTAAAGGGTTAAGAGAGAAAATCTGGAGAAAACTAGCAGATGTAATTGCTGCAGTCTCTTGGGTACCTTGCTCCCACTCCTAAACCTACTATTCAAGTAGGCAGATTTAAGGTACTAGATACAAAAGAAGAGGTGTGAGCATCTGAGGTGGCTCAGCAAGCAAAAGTTCTGATGACCGAAGTTTGAAGGCCAGGACCCATGTAAATATGAATGGAGATGATTCCACAGAAATGCCCTTTGCACTGTGGCAGGCAGGTTTCTCTCTCTCTCTCTCTCTCTCTCTCTCTCTCTCTCACAGTTTTTCTTTTTAATTATGAGATGTATATTTAGAGTGGAGTAATGGAGATTTAAACATAAACACAGGGTACAAAAAACCTTCTCTTAGGAGCCCTTGGTAAGATGGTTCATAGTAACAGAACTGTAATGATGAACTACTTTCTAGGAGGCTGGACTGAACAGCTTCAGACACACAAAAGGTCATAGTGTGTAGGAAGAGTTACCCTGCAATCAAAGGCAAAGTGAAAGTTCTCAATGATGCTTTTACAAGGTAAGTTAGGGAGCCAGTTAAATTGTTCACATAAAATGGAATGATAAAATTAGACACAACACACAGAACATCCACAAATACATACTGTTTATAAAAGATATTAAAAAAACCCACTATATATCTACAAAAAATGTGCATGGACGCCTTACTAATCATCCCAAGGAACATTTGGAAGATATATTTTAAAAAAAATAGTAAAATGGGCTTTTGAAAGGGTTGTAACATGAGAGGTTTCCAGTAAGGAATAAAAGCTGGGCAGTGATTCAACTAAAGGTTAGCAATTTATTATTCCCAGGATGAAGAAACACTTGTTACTCAAGAACTTGTGGCTTCCAGAGTTAATGGAGCACCATCTTGTCTCTGAGAAGTAAAAATGGAATGAATGAAAATGTTCTTTTCAGTGCCGGGGAACAAACACAAGATTAAGCAAGCCACACTACAGCTGCTGCTTCCCAAGAATAGGGGCCATTTTATAGAACACAATTGTTATCTTCCTGTTTTGAGACGAAACCTGTATTGCCCAGGTTAGTCTTACACTACTGAGTTCAAATGATCCTTATGCCTCAAGCCTTCTGGGTACTGGGGTCACAGTGATACAGCACTCTGCCCCCTTTCCAGCAAGCACTTCACTATAAAATAACTTTAAAAAAGAGTCCTAACGACAGACATGGTGAGTCAACACCATCTGGGGACATCTCTCTAAATATGATGTACTGAGAAGACAGCACTTGTTTTGTGGTAGAAAGACAGTCTGAATCAGGGTTTTAGCCTGAAGGCTCATTCTCAAAGGTGAGAGCCCACCTTGAAGGCAGAACATCTTTTGCAAATCTACGCTGTCCAGACTACCACTGGGGCGGATGTTTATGGGACACTGGCCAAATCCCACAAGATTTACTACGGAGAGAGGATGATACCAGAATACTGAGATGTTTGGGCCTGGGTCTGGGCTCTATTTAGAATAAAAAGGAACTGAAAACTTGCTATAGAAAATTACTCAAGTTCCTGAATACTACTGCAGTGCATAGTTTGTCCAGTTGAAAAAAAGCATCGCGTAAGAGCCTAAAAGTATATGCTCTGGAGCATAGCTGCTTTTGTTCAAACCTATGTAACTTTGAGTAGGTAGAATTCAATCTCAGCCCTTATTTTAGCTTACTTCTTTCCATTGCTTTAGAGACTTGGCTCTGCCCAACCACTCCACATACTTTCACCATGAAATGTCTTAATATGAATGTTACAAAACCAGAAACCAGAAAACCTGAGCAGTTACCTCTGTGTCGTTGAATTACTGACTGCATTGCTTACACCTTGCTTACACATTTCCATTCTCAGCTTCCTGTTGTCCATTTAAAAATCTACACTAAGATGCAAAGGGGATCAGGCACCATGGATCAGACCTGTAATCCTAGCACTCAGAAGGTTGAAGTAGGAGGGCTGTCAAAAATCTGAGACCACCCTGGGCTACATGACTACAAAAAGATGTCATCCTGGCTACCACAAGGTACTCTCTGTTCACTGTGTCATGTACATCAGGGCCCATCACACACCTCACATCTGTCATCACCCCCCCCCCCCCCCCCCCCCACCCCGGGTTGCCTCTCTGCTCTCCCCCCCCCCCTTCCCGTGTGTTTTTTTTTTTTTTTTTTTTTTTTTTTTTTGGACGAGGCCTGATCTCTTTTGATGCCTATGTGGAAATTTCATGCGCCTCCCTTTTGGGTACAGTGTATTTTTAAGCACAAGAAGCCAGAACAAAACTCCTACATTTAAACAAGTTACCAACTATATCTCTTGGTATAACATTTCTATTGTTTTTGCTCAAGGTCTTTTTATATGAAATGTTTAGGAGTTACAGTGAATGATGTCTGGAGAAGAAACTGGAAGAACATTTGTGTAATGACAATATGTGGTAAGCAAACA
The DNA here is from genome assembly GCF_907164565.1 of Psammomys obesus. NCBI lineage: Eukaryota > Metazoa > Chordata > Mammalia > Rodentia > Muridae > Psammomys > Psammomys obesus. The sequence goes on along the minus strand of NW_026596287.1, from coordinate 270,045 downwards.
AGGAATGGTGAAGACTCAGGAATGGAAGGCAGTTCTAAGGGATGCATTCCAGCCAGCAGGGCAGCTCTGGTTATTATGGTTAATTCTTGTTTGGGTAGCACATCTGCGAATTCTGAGTAGATAAGGAGTACTACCAGCATTAGCCTCGTAAGGAGGATATGCTCACAAAAAGAGATTCCACGAGATTAGCGGGAGGCAGGGTGAGCTCAAGTAGAGAATAGGCTCCACACACACAGTTTTCTGGCTTAATCTGGGACCCTGTGTGCTGATTAAAATGCATGTTTTGTTAACCCCTGTTGCTTCTGCTTTTGCAGCTCTAACGTTGTTAGGGAGGCCTGGAGCAGTAAACAGTTTTAGCTTTCACTACTGGAGATTTAACATGGAGCCTTTACACACGTGGAAAGAGCTCCAACACTGAGCTATTTTCACCCCTTTCTCTTTTTCTTTCTTTTAAACTTTTGTTTCTTTGTGAGAGAATGTCTAAGTCATCCAGGTTGGCCTTAAACTTTCCATCTTTCTGAATCAGGCCCCTCAGTAGTTCCAACCAGGTCCAGCTGAATGGGTTATTTCTCAACAGAGCATGGCCTTTCAGTCGAGAATACAATGTTTTTCAAGTCACGAAAAGGGTGGTGAGATGTCTCACCTGGAAAGATACTTGCTGGCAAGCCTGTTAGCTTGACCTTGATCCCAAATTATAAGAACCAACTCTCTCAAGTTGTTCTATGCCATAAACAGCATCACCCAAACACACACAAGATAAACAAATGTAATTTTAAAATGTCACACTAGCTCCAACACCAAAAGCCAATGTGACACAGAAAACTAAAACCATTATCATTTCCATAGGAGTGTATTCCCATGACTAAGGGCTCAATTCCTAACTCAGCGATGCTATTCTGTGCAAGAGGCACTGGGGAAATGGAGGTGTTACTTCAGGCAGGAGGAAGACTTACCCAAGAATGGGCTGACTATTCTCTTTCCCTTTTGTTCCTACACATGATCTGAAATCCACTGGCTGGACAGAGGTAACAGTGTACTGCAGTTGTGCTCAGATATAGAGTCTCAAGACACAGCAAGGTAGAAAAGAGAAAAATCATGGGTTATCTTAATAATGATTAAAAATAATCCAGGAGCCAGGTGCAGTGGCACACACCTTTAATCCCAGCACTGAGGGAGGCAGAGGCAGGTGGATCACCGTGAGTTCTAGGCTCAGAAAAACCACAGAAAAACAAACAAACAAATACAGGAGCCACGTTTCAAGTGGCCTCACTGCTCACTAATAATGTAATCACCACAGGTTCTCAAAGCAGTTGTTTCCACTTAGCCACACAGGGGTAGTGGCAGCTTCCTGTTGGCACTCAGTAAGGTATGTGGACCAAAAGGCTACACTAGTTCTCAACAATAGAGAACGCAATGACAGTGACAGGACTAGGAAACAAAAAGGCTTTAAAATGTGTGGGGCTTTTATTTGTATAATTTATTTTTATGTTCATTGATGTTTTAGCTGTCTGTATGTCTGTCTAATGTGCCCTGGAACAGGAGTTACAGACAGCTCTGAGCTGCCAAGTGGATACTGGGAAATGAACCTACAACCTCCGGAAGAGCAACCAGTGCTCCTAATTGCTGAGCCATGAGCCTTGTAGTCAGCAGACCCGAGAGCCTTAAATGTACAACCTTTTGTTTGCACGCGTATGTGTGTGCACTCACCATCTGTGTGCCTGTGCTTGTGGAGGTTGGAGGAGCACACCAGATAACCCGGACCCAGAGTTACAGTGGCTGAGCTGCCGGAAAGTTGGTGGATCCTTTTGAAGAGTAGCCAGTGTTCTTGACTGAGCCATCTCTCCAGCCCGCTCCCCATCCGTAATACACTTAAATTTGAAATGATGGAAAGACCACACCAAAACCCTAGTTTTAGGCCCTGAAGGGAGTTAAAACTGTGGAGCTGGGGCAAGTGTTCTGAGAATCTATAGGCTTGTTTTCCTTAAGATTCACAAGAACACCTCAGGCATAATGAGCATTTTGATTGAAACAGGAGCACTTATTTAGACATAGCTTTTTACTATTGTCATCAAGGCTGCTCTCGAACTTTAGGCTCACACCATCCTGCCCTAGCCTTGAGAGGCTGGCACTGATACTTCCATACCCAAGTAAACCTTCAAAGCTTTGGGACTGAACCCAGGGCCTCATTCAGTGCACACAGGCCTTTTAAACACTTGACGCGTTGGGGTATGACAGGCATTAACGCACAGGATTAGAAGCCGGGTACAAGAACTTGGCTTCTGGGCCTTCCCTCTGTGTGGTACTCCAGCCGGCATCCACACTTTATTTTGTGTGTAGGGGTGTTTTGCCTACACGGCATGTGCGTGCATCATTCATGTGCCTCATTCCTACAGAGATCAGAAGACTTCAGATGCCCTGGGGCTGGACTTCTGAATGATTTTGAACCAACACCATGTGGGCGCTAGAACAAACCCCAAGAACAAGTGCTCTTAACTGCTGAGTCATCTCTCTAGCCCCCAGGATCCTATTTTCTTTTTCTTTAGGGTCCATGTAGCTCAGGTTGGCCTTGAACTCCTAATCTCCCTACCTCAGCTTCACAAGTGCTGTGATAAGCATGTGTGAGCACATCATTTCTAAAAGAATACATTTGTACTTAGAGGTACTTTAGAGACAAATGAGGAAAGCGCTCTGTGTCAATGCATTACATTGTTGGCTAGCACTGCTAGCACTGCAGCCCTCCTATTCTGTCCCCAAGCTACTTCCAACTAATGCCCATCAGTTCAGCACTCAAAATCAACTGTCTAGAAGAATTGCTTCCAAACAACCCGCACGCTTGCTTCTGCTCACCTTTGTTTTCCCTTGTCTTTCAGAGCTATCCTTGAGACCCTTATTTCCAATAAGATATTTCAGAAATCTTTCCTGAGCAGGTGTACAGGAATCTGTCCTTCAGAATTTATGACACTTATTTTCTACTCCTTTAATTCTAAAACATGCTGGGCATCGACTCCACTGCCCTTCTCTTTAAGTAACTACGGTAGTTTCACATCCCAGGCTGGGTTGTAAATGTTCTAGAAATCTGGACTTAGTCTTCCTTCACAGCCCCATACAATGGACAGTACACAGTGAGCGCTCATCAAATATTTATGGTCTTCTTACAGCACCAACTGAAGTTTTGCCATAAAGCATTACAAATACATTATTTCTCATCAGCCTACACTGTGAGATGCCTTCCCTATAGTTACCACAGAGATTCTTGCTCCTTTGTGAGCAGTCTGATGACGAATAAGAGTCGAGTTCTGTCTGAACAATTCCCCACACTCATTACACTTATAGGGCCCACTTCTACTATGAATTCTCTGGTGCTTGCTAAGATCTGGCTGCTGTCTGAAGGTCTTGCCACAGTCATCACATTGGTGGGGCCTCTCCCCAGTGTGGATTCCCTGATGTTCCGTGAGAACTGACCACTGGGTAAAGGCCTTCCCACACTCGGCAGATGTATAGGGTCTCTCTCCAGTATGAGTTTGCTCATGCTCTGTAAGACTCGTCTTTTGAACAAAGACTTCTCCACACACATTGCACTTGTATGGCTTTTCCCTGGCGTGGTGCTCCTGGTGCTGAGCAGGTCCACTTTGAGCGAAGGATTTCTCCTTGTGGTGTGTTTCCTGATGGGCAACGAGGGATGAGTTATAAACAAATGCTTTCCCGCACTGTCTGCATTCGTAGGGTTTGGCACCAGTGTGAACTCCTTGGTGCTGAGTAAGCGTGGAGCGGCGATTAAAGCTTTTATTACACTTAAGACACTGGTAAGGCCTGTTTCTTCTGTGGCTCTTGAGATGGTGAAAGAGGCCTGCCTTCTGGCAAAAGGCTTTGCCACATTCATTACAGCGGTAGTGCTTTTCTCCCGAGTGAAGTCTCTGATGTTGATTAAGGGCTGACCACTGGCCAAAGGCCCTGCCGCATTCATTACACTTATATGGTTTCTCTCCGGTGTGGACCACCTTGTGTCGAATGAGGACAGTCCTCCATCGGAAAGTTTTCCCACATTCCTCACATTTGTAGGGCCTGTCTCCAGTGTGAATCCGCTTATGTTCTATGAGGCGTGAGTGCTGGCGAAAAGTCTTTCCACACTCATCACATCCATGCAACTTTCGCCCTGGGCAGATGTTTTGGTGCTCGGTGTGGCTGGAGTTGTCACCCAAATTTACCGCATTTTCATTCCGCAGAGGCTGGCTGTCCTCACTGGAAGCACCAGAAGGCTCTTTTCCAGGGCCCTGAGTTTCCTCACACTGGAGTGCATCCTTTGCTAATTTGCCAGCAGTCACCTGTTCTGCTTCCACTCCTTCACAAAGGTCTTGCTGTAGAGTTACAGTCCCGGACTCATTTGCAGTCTCCACACCTGAAACTACAAAAGGGAGCCTGCACGTTACCTACTCTCCAGTGGCAGCAGGTGACAGCTCATGAAATGAGCAACACAAAATTATTCAAGTGAAAGTCAGAGTTTCTACTACAAACTGTAAAACTGGATTAGAATTCAACAGGAGAAAAGTATATAAAACACCCCAAAATGAGCATGAAAATAACAACTCAACAGAAAACGAGACAAAGGGAAACTATACTATTTCCAAGAAAGGAGACACATAATCCTCATCACAGGGAGACACTACTCCATTATCAGGCAAAAATGAGTTAAACAGCACAGGTATAATTTTTAAAATTTTTTGTATTATTTTATGTGTGAGTGAGCACATACCTAAAGCACATGTTTGAAAGTCAGAAGATAACTTTTGGAAGTTGGTTCTCTCCTACTGTGGATTCTGTGGATAAACTCAGGTTGTCAGCTTTGCAAAGCAGGAACTTTAACCTGCTGAGCCATTTTGCCAGCACAAGGTATAATTTTTCACTCATTGAATTTACCTAATTAGTTTGGTATAACACAAAACTCACAAAATGGGTATCACAAATTATTGGTGTGAATTTATCCAAATTGTTATGGAAAGCAACTTTGCAATAACTACTGAAATTATAACAGTATATAACTTTTGGTACAACAGAACTACAGATAATAATCTATGCTATGTTATTTACTGTAAAAAAAATATCAAAGATAAATGTCATCAGTAGTGGCTGGCAAACCTGCTTTGCGCTTTCTCCATACTTTTTAATGCTAAGCAACTATTAAAAAATAAATAAAAACTGCAAGAGTCTACCATCTTAGCATAAAGGAGAAGAAAATGTTTACTATAAAGACTCTAGAAGGACACAAGGGGACAATTTCTTCAGAGTTGGGGGGAGGAGACTAGATGATTTAAATGGCACAGAAAATTTTCACTGGATAATTTTATGAATCTTTTTAAAACCGTAAGACAGTTTACCTATTAGAAAATCCAAAACTGGAAGATGCAGAGATAAGTAAGGTAGTGAGTCTCTGCCTGTTCACCACCTTTAACATTTCTGCCATGTTCATTTTACTGTTCCTTCACTGACAAGAAAATTCTTTCTCTCTTAGACTACCAGGTAGCTGCAGACACTATGGATCAAAAACGTATTTACTAAAAGAACTAAGGATATAGTCCAAGTGGAAGACAGAAATACTGTTTAGTAGACCAAAGTCTAGAAATAGCACATAGGTCAGAATAGAGAATTATAGCTACCAGAAGAATAAAATTAAGTAAACCTAAACAACATAAAGCCAGAATTTAGAAACTACTGATTTTGTAAGAAGTAAAAGGGACTGTGGATGTACCTTAGAAAGATGCAGTGCTTATCTGGCATGCATGAGGTTCTGGGAGTGAAGGAAGAAAGGGAAGGAGGGAAAAATAACTACAGGGTGACAAACCATTACACATGGAAGTCTACACATGAACATCAGATTTCTGGACAGACCCTCCTGACTTTAATGAAACAGCAGGAAGTACAAACGAGCCCTGAGGTCCTGTCTTAGATCTGCCCTTTCCTTTCTTACCTTGTTCCTCTTGGACGTCACTTTCTGCAGGTTCATACTTCAGCTTGGCTTTTGCAAACTGAAGGGATGCACTGGGCTCTTGCTCTGTTCCTAGAGGCTTCGTCTTCTGCAAGGCCACTTCCTGTTCTTCAGTTTGGACTGGGGCCTAAGGGAAATGAAAGATGCACTCTAGTAATAGCAAACAAGAGTATAGTGCTCATGGCGTTGGCACATGGCCTACTCAAGCCTGAAATGCCTTTTTTCAAAACAATCAGCCTGCCTCGATTCCACTCATTTTTCAAGGTCATTTTAAAATGTTATCTTCTCCAGGAATCCTTCTTTTCCTTGCTACAGCCAAAATTATGTTGGCTTTCTGTCATTTTCTGTCTTTGTCTAGTGTTCAGAGAACAGAGGTGGGAAAGAGGTGAAAAGAAGGAAGAAAGGAGGAAAAAAGCATTCAGGAGGAAGAGGCTGGAGAATGGCTCAGTAGTTAAAAACACTTGCTGCTCTTCGGAGGACTGGGATGTGGGGTTCCCAGGATCTACCATGGGTGACTTCCAACTGTCCATATCTCTGGTTAGCAGGTATAGTATCCTAAAATTATTCCTGTTAATTCTACTTTCAACCAACAGGCACCTCCACCACCACTGTAGAATTTACCCAATATAGTGAGTGAGCAGAGCGACTATTTTAAAATTTTCTTTATATTTCTCTTCTGCTCAAAGCCAGGCACTGACTATCCATTTACCAAAATCTAAATTCTTTATAAGGGTCTGTAAATCCCTACATGATATAATTTCTTTAATTCTTTCATCTTCTCAACAAATTAGTTCTATCCTGGATATACTAACAGCACTTAAAGCCTATGCAGTCAGCATTTCCTCTCCTTGAAAGCTCTGTGACCTGAGGTAAAACCATTTCCTTCACTATGCTTTTTCTCTACTGTTTTTCGTAGACTTCTCAACATCTAACACCTTATATTTTTGTGGAATCTTCTTCTTTCTATCTCTTCTCAGTAGACTAGACTCTACATAGTAATTTGTAAATGGCGTTTACCGCTGCATTCCAAGAGTCTCTGACGGCATGTGGACAAAAATTGGCATTCTACAAAAACCTGCAGAAGGGCCACCTACAGTCTTTAGCACTGTCAGGGATGTCTTTGCCAGCTAGTTCTCTTACATGTAGCCATGATTTCATGACCCTGTTTCTGTTTCAAACTTTTGGCCTCCTTCTCTCTCTCCCATCTATTTCATACCCGAATATCAGATTATAATTCTTTTCTTTCACAGGTTCATACTCTTCATACTGAGATTTCATAATTTCAGCTCTTCTGATATGCTCTTAGTAAGTTCATTTGTTGCTGTCTGAGGCTGGCTTGTGTGCTGTTCGATGTGTAGAATTATCTCTGCTTTCCTCAGTTATAACAGTCAAAAATTTTCTAAGAAATTGCCATATGTCCTCAAAACTCCAGTGGTTGAAAACATCTTGTCATAGTTAAGACAAAAATAAAAAAGGGAACAAATGATTCTTCTGCCTCTTTTATATAACATTTACAGCTCATTTAGACTATCGAGAAAAGATTTAGAGCCTTTGTACTAGAAGAAAACCTAAGCTGAGAGGTTTATGGTCAATATCATGAACTCCGTATCTCAACTTTTCTACTCACACTTCAGCTTTCCAACATTAATGGGCTTTCCATACCTCCAACCTGTATTCCCTGCCCTAGCTCTCCCCCCTAAATTTCCATTCGGCTCCCACATCTCATTCATTCAGGATAATGATTTTCATTTTTCCGTCTTTTTACTCTTTAGTGCAGAACCAAGGCAGTGGATACATGTTTTCCTGGAAATATGTAAGCATGCTTTTCACTGCAGATAGGGCATTGATAACAGACCAAATAAAGATCCCATCTAAATCTAGCTTGGCCCACCAATGAGTTTCTTGAACTTGCTTACAGCCCAGGTAAGGCATTTCTAAAGACACAAGGGTAACAAGTCCCACCCTAGCACTGGTGAGGAATCCATCAAATTTGCAACACTGGAGTCTTGCTGTCCACCAACAGCTGGGGGAAAAGAAATATTAACAGCTGGTACCCTCCACCAATGTTTCTACTAAGGAGTTTCTACTAGGAGAATCCAGGCCCAACACCAGGTACATCGCTATCATGGTTCTGGGGGTGAAGCACAGGCCTGGCACATACTAAACAAGTCCTCGAGCACAGAGTTATATCCCAGCTCTTATTATTTTTAAGACAGGGTCATGCTATGTTGCCTAAATTGGTCTCAAACTCTCAATCCACCTGCTTCTATCACCTTCTGAGCACTAGCTGACAAGCATGTGCTCTTGGTCAGCTCAAATCCTTATTTCTTAATTACTAGTTTTATATTACACAATACATAACACTATTACAAGAGGCTGTTTTCCACCCTATTATCACCATCTCTTTAATACCTTGCCCTTCCAGCATCTTTTGATACCTTCTCTCTGTAGTATGAGCCTTGTGTTTCTGAATTAGGAAGATATTTATCCGACAGAATTTTGTAGTTTAGCACAGAAATACACACCAATCTCAGTCTTAAGGGTGTGAGACAGTAAGACCACAAGCTCAAGGCTAGTCTGTTTAACATACAAGTTCAACCCCCAACTCCCCATGAAACTAAAGCTCCTTTTGGATCTACTTAAGCGTCAATATGCTTTGTGAAATAATGGTTTGCTTCACTATGGCCTACAAATTCAAAACTCCTTTAGGGGACAGACACCCCATTGTTTTCTTACCCGGTATCCTAGTTCGTCCAACTCTCTCTCGAGATCCTCCAGGACAGTCACTACCTCCTCCACACTCTCGGGATTCTGCTCCTGCACCCAGGCCTGCAGCTCCCCTGGCAGGATGGTCAGGAACTGCTCCAGCACCAGCAGCTCCAGGATCTGCTCCTTGCTGTTCAAGTCTGGCCGCAGCCACTGACAGCAAAGTTCCCGAAGTCGGCTCAAAGCCTCCCGGGGTCCAGATGTTTCCCGGTAGCAAAACTGTCTGAAGTATTTTCGGAAGACCTCTCTGTTATACGTCTTCCTTTCTAGGCTCCAATCTTCTCTGGTGGTATACTTACATTTTTCCTCCATCTTTATCTCCAAAAGCCCATCCTGGTTCTTACAGATCTTGTTATCAGCAGTAGAAGCCATCATAGCTATATAAAAGATTTATCAGTGTCTCAAATAATAACTCCCTTGTAAATTTTCTTACCAAGCGGACCTAAGGGATAAGCCATCATTAACACAAACTACCATACGCAAATACTGAATATTCTAAGAATTTATGTGGAGTAGTTGAAAGCCTGCCCTCCAGTTAACTCACTGTATTTTTCTACAAGTACTTTCACAAAAACAGACAAAGGTGGAAAACATGCCATGTTGTTTCAAGACTTCAGGAGAAAAGGCTTGGTAAGAAACTTAGCTCCACTTACGCCTAAAGTAAAACACAATCAACTGAAATAAAACCTTTAGACGGCGTTGGGTAAGAGCAAGAGCTGCCTACCACGCGCGAAGTTCAATACCAGTACCACAAAAATAACGGAGAGAACAGAAGAGCAGACAACTAGGGTACCCAGGACTTGCTGTTTTTGAAAATTTCCTGCATAGCTGATGCCTGGTGTCATACAATCATTTACACAGTACAGTCTCGCGAATTGGCTTTAGCTGGGACTTATTTATAAAGGTGAAGGGTCGGAGAGGTTACTCTGCCTCTCTCCTGCCCCTCCATATTCTGTGATTCTAAATCTAGTAACTTGTGCCGCGTGCCTAGGTCCCGGCCAGCTCTGCGCCCCAGGCGTACCCACGGGCGTCCACACCGCGGCCCGGGTGACCTTCCCCTCGGCTGCAGCCATCTTTCTGGGAGCCGACTCCGGGCAGCAGCTCACGCCCTCCCGCCGGCCGGGACGGGCAGCTCGCTCACCGCGGCGCTCCTGCGCAGGGAATGACACTCCAGCCCGCCCAGGAACCGGAAGCCATCGCGGACCCCCACCGAGGCCGGAAGCCGTGGCGGCGGGTCGCCCGGCGCGCACGCCCAGAGCCGCGGAGTTCCACCGAGCGGATTGTCCTCGCGCCTGTGCGGGGAGGTCGGGGTGTTGTGTCTGAGCGTGCCGGGCGGGATCAGTTCGCCCGGATCCTTCCTGACTCCGCTCTGCTTCCCCGCAGTCTCCTCAGACCCAGCCTGGGGGTTTTTGACGATGTTGTCAGTGATTCTCCTCCAGTCCCTCTTAAGGTTGATAATGCGATCACAGATTTGAAAAGCCAGGACGGCCAATGGGAAATATATACCAAAAGGATAGTTGAGTACATTAGCAGGGTATAAACCACACTAATATCAGCCTTCGTACGTTCCTGTGTGAATGAAAAGGCCACAGCTACAAAAACAGCAACAAAAACACTCAAAAGAGATGCGCCACATATGCTTGGAAGAAACTTTAAAACACTCTTTAAAGGCCAAATATGAACATAAATAGGAAGTAATGTGCTTTCCTTGGATAGAAAAAAACACAACAGTCGGTATTCATTAAATATGTTTGCAACAATGGTATCCCCATAAACACAAATATTTTTCTAAAATTAAAAAAATAAAAATGGAGAAGAGTCAAGAACCCACTGAAAAACAATAGTGATTAATGGTCTCATCATGAGCCAGAACACTCAGTTACGGAGGGAAAAAGAAATCTCATCCCATTCTTTGGGAGCTAGTGTACACAGAGAAGGTGACCCAAAACAAACAAACAAACAAGCTCTTAAAGACATTAAGAACTTATTATGGAGCAAAATATGTGTGGATTGTGGCCCAGGTACATGGATTTAGGTTACCAGAACAAAAAGTAATAAATCAAGAAAATTTAGAGAAATAATTGGTGGAAATGTAAGTTAGGTGGTTGATAGCTATCTGAAACAGTCTTAGCCAAGTGAAACCAAGTGACCTGTTAGTACATTTCAAAAGGATTTATGTAATGGAATTTTTGGTTTCTTTGTAAATTCAGTTGTGTTATGTAAATATGTTTTTGTTTTAATCCCAAGTGTGAGATTTTAGTTGGGCTTCAGTTTGTCCACAGCTGATAATTGTCTCATACAGGTTGTGGCTTTTGGTAGCTGGAAATGGCCTGCCTTGTATGACAAGGAGAGGGGCGTGTACTAGGGCTCTGAGGATATAAATAGAGGGCCCAGAAAGAGAAGGTGTGGCCTGCGGTGGTGGTGGTGGTGGTGGTGGTGGTGGTGGTGGTGGTGGTGGTGGTGGTGGTG
>NW_026596287.1:249563-258820 GCF_907164565.1 Psammomys obesus | reverse complement strand
TGGTGGTGGTGGTGGTGGTGGTGGTGGTGGTGGTGGTGGTGGTGGTGTCTGGTCAGTGGCAGTTTCAGCAGACAGCTGGAGAGAAATGCTTCCGGGCACAGCAGCTTGGAGGAGACTTGTTGCTGCTACGTATGCTGCTCATGGAGACTGGAATAGCCCTAAAAGAACCCTTCAACCCTAAACAGCCAGGAGAAGTGAAGGGGTCTGCGCCCTCTCTCCCCACCAACCTCTCTCCTACTAAGGGCTGAGGGGTTGGAAGGGAAAGGCTTTAAGGAACCCCAAGTAAAACAGAGTTTAAAAACACGTGCTACAGATTTGCCCAGTAAGCAGAACATTAAGTCAGACACACAGGTAGGCAATCAATGGTTATAAAGACAGATAACTGTAGCACAGGATAATTTGTCTCTGTACATGCAACTTTAAAACTCTCTGCAACCGCCTAAGTCCTAACCATTCAATCAGTCTTGTGGAATCCAACACAAATGTGGCTTTTCCCCCCCTGGGAACATCAGTTCACACAAGGTAGATTTTAGCAGGCCTGTATGTCATTAGGGATACACACCTCACCCGACCCCCAACCCTGCCTCATCATAATCAAGGACGGAAGCTGTAGGACTCTGGTTACTCGTCAAAAGAATAGTATCTAAGTCACATTTCTAAGGCTATTAATATAACATCATTAATAGATGACTATGTAAGCTTTATAAGACAAGTAGCTGAAGGCTTTCTGGTAAAGGGGGAAAGATACAACATTGTCCCTTCATAAGACTCAATCCAAATTGACGTGTCAATCACCTGAATGAGAAACCTCCCCTCAGGAAAAGGGGTGTCGGTTCTAGGGGCAAGTAGCTTTCCTACAGTGCTCTCTTTAGCCTTGTCCACTCTCATCTCTTATGACTGTGCTATCCTCTATTTGAAAGTAAACTTGTCTACCTGATACAGTACTCTCATTTGAATTTTTTCAATGGAAATCTAGGGATAGGGAGCCCAAAAGGGTCCAGAGTGAGATTCCTGTGATAACATAAAATGCTTCCATGTTTGATGGGTCGTTAGAACAGATTTAAAAGGTTTCATATCTGTCTTCTTTGTATCTATTCCCACTTTCTGCTTTAACCTTTGGGTCAGATTCTACTACATTCTGTGCATTGGTATGCTGATCATTTGGCAATGTTTTGTCCACAACCATACTACAAGGTTATTTTTCCCTAGGCTTGCCTAGCATTCCTGTTAGTCATCTTGACTGGAAACACAGAATCATGAAAGAAGGTAGCCAGGTGGCAGAAGAGCTTCTATTTACAGAAAAGACACAAATATTCCTCCTTATGATTAGCCTCTTTCGCTATTTTATTCCTAGACCTACAACTGCTCAATTTTCTGTCCCTTTTTTATATTTTGTTTTTAATTTAAAATTTAATTTTGAGTGTGTATATGTTTGTAAGTGTGTATTATGAATTCATGTCAAGATGTTTGTGTGGAGGTCAGCAATGTTCCAGTAGCAGTTTCTCACCCATGAGAAAAAAAATTTATCAAAAGTAGATAGCCCACCAAGGGCCAATATTTTATAGTCTACACAACAAAAAACATGGCGACAGGCAGGCAAGTAGGCAGATAGGTCATGGCACTGAAAAAGTAGTTGAAAGCTTACATCTTTTGGCAAGATAGAGGCAGAAGGGGAGACCAGGTCTGTCTGGCAACCTCAAAGTCCACCCCTAGCGGCACACTTCCTCCAGCAAGGCAACAACTCACAATCTTTCCTAAACCACCCATCAGCTGGAACCAAACACTCAAATGTATAAGCCTGTAGGGGTTATTCTCATTCATACCACCTGAGGTATCATAAAGTTCCTTTCAGGGTTAATTTTAAATACTCCATAGATGACCCATGGGGGAAAACTCAATACAAAATATTTGTCCATACATGAAAATTCTTTCTGGTTTCTAAGTTTCCTTAGGTTAAGACTAGACACGCATTAAACTGAACAGTTGGCAGGAAGGCTGTCTTAGTTACATTGATCACCAAGATTCCCATTATCTTTTCCTCCCATAATAAACATTTAAAACAGTTCTTTCTTAATATTAATTTCAAAATGTTTCCTTGTGTTAAGATTGCCTATTGTCTCTGGGCACTGTTGCTAGTAGCCTTCTTCATCTGGGTATCATGTGTTCCATCTCTTTTCGCTATCTTAACCATGTTTTTAGCGGTGAATATCACCAGAAAGGGCCCTTTCCAGGTTGGTTCTATTCTGTTCTCGTTCCAGTTTTTATCAGCGCCTGATCCCTAGCTTGTAAAGGATAGGCTGGAAAACTGAGCAGAAGAGTCTGGGCAAGAAGGCCTTGTAACCCAGAAGAAAGCAAAGTAGAAGAGAGATCTAGCTCATAATTTTTAAGAAATTGATTCTTAGTTTCCTTGGTGGAGGTCTGTGGACATGCTAGGATGCAGGAGGCCATGCAAGGTTTTATGGATGCAATCCACACTACTTACAAGGAGCAAGTTCTGAGCAAAAGTTTAAGGAGACAGCTATGATTTACTGCAAGGTTTTTTTGTTTTGTTTTGTTTTGAGACAAGGTCTCACTATGTAGCTCTTGCTGTCCTGGAACTGTACGCTTAGACCAGGCTGGCCTCAAACTCTGAGAGATACACCTGCCTCTGCCTTCCAGTGCTAGGATTAAAGGTGTGTCCCTCCATGCTCAAAGTACAAAATACCAACAAAGCATGTGGAGGGAGGAGCTCCTTACTCATCTGGAAGGGTAGTCCATTACCATCAGTAAATATTTGTGGTTTTGCTTTTTATTTTACTTTTTTACTTTATGCATTTCTGTGAAGGCTGCCTGGGTACTTTTAAAAATTCAGAAGGTCTTGGCTCTTTTCCCTTTGACAATTACACTCCCCTCACACACCTGTTCATTAATAATGTAGTACCACATAATGATAACGTCTTTATAGCATCACTCATAGCCGGAAGTTCACAATAACTTCTCTTCTTTTAGGATGTACTGATTAGAGTATAATCCCTGGACATTTTGTTGCCTTTCCAATCAAGGGGGTAGACAACTAACTTATCAGAGGGAGTTTCATTGTTCCCTAGGTCCTTTCTGATCTTAGAGGGCAAGGACACAATACAGATCGTCTTCTTGGACCTGCTTGTCCTTATTTGTGCAGGCTTCCAAGCTTTGTTGGACTCTTAGAAGGATGACATTACCACTTTCATAATTTTAAGTTATAGGTAATATATAGTTTAGACAAAAAAACAAAAAACAACCAGCCAACCAAACAAACAAACAAACAAAAACCTGCCTAGTTTTAAAAAATGTGTGTGACTCCATTTTCTCAAATCGTTAATTATCTTGATTAGACATACTTTTCTTTGTTCTTTTTAGTCAGCTTTTGCAAATGTAACCATGAGTAGATAAGCATAACTTTGAGAATTTTAGTTACCAAATATATATCATACTTACACACACTGTCACCAAACCTTGTCCAACTTAGACCATTTGTGACTCATCTCTAACCTTTTACAGTTTTGTCCTGATCTTTTATCTTTTTATTCTTAGGACAAAAATCTTATTTTATTATACAAAAACTATAACCTCACACTTAAATACTTTCAACAATTAAACAATTTATAATTCTCTCTTATACCCACTTACTTTTTAATTTCATTTTACTAAGTAACTAGTTGAATCCAAACAATATATATGACATGTTGCAGCAAACTAAGATTAGTCATACACATATTTTTAACTACAAGTTCTTTCTTAGCTTGAACTTTTACATCTCCTGCCTCCCCGGAAGAAAAGTTTGCATTTTAGCAAGACCTGGGTTGTTATTAAAGCCCCCACCTATGAGCCCTTGGTCTGAACCATAACAGGAGCAAACTCCCATTTCCCACCTGTTCTCCTGGTTCATCCATGTCTCTTTCCAAATGCTCCAGAACAGTCACTGCCCCATCACCACTCACAAGGTGGTGCTCTCTTACCCAGGCCTGCAACAACTCAGGGAGGATCCTCAAGCAGAATACACAGCACTGGCAGCTCCAGGTCTTCTTACTGTGGGTCTCAGGCTGCAGCCATTGGCAGCAGAGCTCCTAGACGCTTCTGAGAACCTCCCTAGGCCCAGGATTTTCCTGATAGCCTGAAGCCTTTGCCAAAGATCACTCTGTTTTGAAGACTGTTTCTCCACCTGCTAGAATCTGGCCCATGGACATGCTCCTTCTCCTCCTTGACTTTCACTTTCAGAAGTCCTTGCATCTCCATAGTCTCAATGGCCAAGACGAAGGGCATTTTAGGATTTTTTTTTTCATGAATCTAGTTCTGATTATTCTCCCTTGATTATTTCTTCTAAAAACCCTGAATTCTAAAAGAAACAAAAACAACCCTCCCAACAACAACAACAACAAAACCCAGAAAACAATTTCCCTAGAAAAAATATGTAAAATCAGAAAAACTAATGACAGGTAAAAAGGTATATCAAAATCAGCCCTTTTTATAAATGCATATTAATAACATTGTTGCAGGTGATATGGAAGAAACAGAAATAAAACAACATAAAGTTTCTACAGTTCACTGATGAGTAGATACCACTGTGGTTATCCTGAATAAAACAGTTCAACTCAAGCAAAGTATATTGGGGTTCCATTTGAATGACAAGATATTAAGAACCATATTAAGTTTTTTGCTGAATGGAGGTAAACAAACATTTTCTTTTCCTCCTGAGCCATAGTGTCATCTGGGATTATGTGAGCTCAGAATGTTTACAGAGGTGACACAATGACTAAGGAAGAAAAGGGAAAGCAGTAAGCATTCAGGCAGATGAATCAGTAAGTGGTTGATTGCAATGGTCTTAGCTCAGAGGCGCGGAAATGAAGAGAGCATTTGTTCAAAACAGAATTTGTGCTTTTCTTTCCATTTAGTCATTGGAAACTTTTCATTTTAAAGCTCTCTGAGAAAAGGAAGTAGGCAATTTTCTATAAAATAGAATTATTGCTACAAAAATGAAGTTAACCCTCTATGACTACTTAAAGCTCATGAATGATCCAAACCATGATGATACTGAATGATATCAACTTTCTCAAAGTAAAACTACTCTGTGAATTAGTTAATTCTGAGCACCATATTGCACAGAATATTTGAAATCTTTTGAAACAAAACCCTCAGTAACAAATATTTTATGATACAGAATATGCATGCGTCTATGTGAGTATATACGCACATGTAACGAATAGCAAAAATAACCATTTTGCAAATGTCTATGTATCGCTCCTCCTTCTCCTTTCCAGAGCTAGATATGGAATTGAGACCTTTGACTGTGCCAGGCAAGCCCTCTCTAATTAAGGTGCACACTCAGGGCAAGGCTATGTGTTAATTCCTATATAACACATTGCTGTTTTTAGATATTATTTTATTAAAC
This sequence comes from Psammomys obesus, assembly GCF_907164565.1. Taxonomy (NCBI): domain Eukaryota; kingdom Metazoa; phylum Chordata; class Mammalia; order Rodentia; family Muridae; genus Psammomys; species Psammomys obesus. The sequence goes on along the minus strand of NW_026596287.1, from coordinate 253,413 downwards.
AAAGAAGTCTGGTCAAAAAGCTGCAAATATATTTTATGGCCCATAAATACACATAGCATTATATGAAAATGTTTTTTTGCACCTGGAGAGGTGGTGCATCCCTATAATCCCAAGACTTAGATGGAGTCCATAGGATCAGGAGTGCAAGGCCAGTTCCAGCAAGTTTGAGGTCAGCATGGTCTATATGGTACTCTGTCTCAAAAAGGAGGGTAGATAAACATATTTTAATTCACAAGTAGGTGTTGACATTCGTCACAAAGTTAAATAAGGATGAGTATCTGAATCACAGGTACACACTGATCACACTATGATTAGAAGTTAAATTCACTTTTCAAATATCAGTTATTTACCAAGGGTTAGGAAACAGTGAGATGGGACAATGTCCTTCTGGTTAACCTGGAAACATAATTCTCTCTAAAATGTCTCACAAACCAAGAGGTTTGATTCATATTTAGGAAAATGTAAGTTGTTTTTTGTTTGTTTGCTTCCTCTAAGGATGAGCTCATGGTTTTGTTTTCATTTGTGGTCATTGTTGTTTAAAACAGTCTCACTCCATTGTCCAGGCTGGTCTCAAACTCACTGGCTCATCTCCTGAGTAGCTGGGTCCACAGACCACTGCACCGAGTTGCATCTGTGCTCTTCCTCAGTTTTTCCTCGTTATGACTCTCTACCTCTCTTACCACATTACCATTTTGTGTCAAAACTTTTCACACAAACTTGAGGCAGGTATGGTGGCTCACTCACACCTGTAATTCCAGCGCTGAGGAAGCAAAGGCAGGACCTCTGTGAGTTCAAGGCCAGTCTTACTATTTGAGCTCCAGGACAGCTGTAAAATGAAACAAAAATTACTGCTTAAAAAAAATAATACTCATTCACTTAGCAAATGTTTATTCAATAGCTACTCTTAAATGCTAGGAATGAAAATAGCAAGCAAAGCGAAGTCCTAAGTCTCAAGAAATTTATATTCTAATTACAGCTGACATGTGTAATACTGCTAGTGTGCAGGAATCCATCTACTCACCAAGACAAACACGAGTAAGGTACTATTATTCCCTCATGTTACTGATGAGACAATTGAAGACACAATGGGTTTAAGTTACAGTGATTCAGACTTAATCAATCTGGGTACAGAACGCACAGTCTCTTGCCCAGCATGGTGGAATTCAACTGTAATCACACAGTTGGGAAGCAGGGGTCTCGGGCTTGCAAGTGGGAAGTCATCATGAAGTACAAGATAAGATCCTGTCTCCCCAAAAATAAATAAAGCAGAATCTCAGTTTCAATATCTACCTAGAGTGAAGGTGACTGGACCAGAAAGAGAGACAGGTGACAAATACAGGGAAAGTGATGATAAGTGTATTAGAGAATAAACATAAAGCATATAGGGAATATACGTGAAGGAGGATACATCCAGTTCTCTGTGATGTAGTCTCTGTTGATAACAGCTGAGCAGAAGCAAGGAGCAAGACATATAGCTACTTGAAGAATGGCAAAGCAACTGAAGACAAAGGATGTCAGGCGGAAGCACCTGTATTCTTAAAGTGACAGAGATAGTTTGATAACGTGGCTGGAACAGGAGAAGGAATAGGAGAAGGAATAGGAATAGGAACAAAATGGCTGGCAGCACCCTCCTTTACGTTTCAGTCTTAGCGCCCCTTAGTCACAGCTGTTAGCAACTGGGAATCTCCGCGGCCTACCCAGGGACCTACCGACACCATCTATGTCGTCACTAGCTGCCAAGGTGACACATTTCCGCTGTGGCCACGAGTCATAGCCTCCCTTTGGGCATGCACTCCTGATCCTATGGCCTCTACCTTCTAAGCTACCTTTAGAAAAAGCCAGTCCTCCTTCCTCCGCCCTCTGTCCCCGCACACCCACCGGGGGGGCAGCCTCTGTATACACCCTCCGCATTAAACCTCCTCCGTGAGATCTGTCGGCACGGTGTGACCTGATTGCGTCCACTGCTTCGATCACAAAAGCTATCTTATACTGTTACTTCCCTTCATAATTATTTTTAAACTCAATGAGTACAGGGGAATATAATATTTTTTTCTCCAAGCCCTTCTTCCTGTAAGTATGTTAAAGATTGGAATGTCTGTCAGGTTTTTCTATACTTTTTCAATTGTTGGGAGCACGAAAGTGCTTTTACCCACAGACATCCAGGGAAATCAGGAAGGTTAAGCATGCAGTTAACCTCCACAATGGGGGAGATAAAATAAAATATCTGCATTTCCTAGAATGTGATCATTAGCTTCCAGTTGATAGAACCTATCCTTTGGGGAGATGCCACGTGTATTTTGTAGCCTGCTGACCTACCTCTGTGCTATCTTGGTCAGAGACCACAGTAGATTCACTATAGAAGCCACCCTCATGGTCACCTGTACTTTGTGAAGGAATTTCTAAGTACTCACACCACCTGGAGCTGGAATGACTGCTGCCTGGAAACTATTTTCCAAATTGTGCTGTGTTTTAAATACGCTGATAATGAATCTCCTGGCATTAGGCTCCAAACTCTCATCCGGGTTGACGGAAGTCAATTTAATCTGAGTCTTTCATTCTCATCTCTTCACAGGTTCACTTCCCTGCCTTGACACCTGCAGCGTCCCCTCAATAATTGTTGGGATCTGTAAGCAGGCATCTCTATGGCCAGCCCCAAGGGATAACTGGATATCAGGCTCCTGTGAAGCCGCTTGAAACCACCTGCGCATACTCGAAGCTCCTCCTTTCTCTCCTGTCCTGCCCAGAGATGCTCTCTGTGACCCCTTCCCCTTCTTTTTCCTCTCCCCTTCCTTTTCTCCTTCCCTTCTCCTCTCCCCTTCCCTTCCACTTTCCCTTAACAAACCTTCTACGTGGAACCAGTCGCACGGTGTGATTTGTGAACCCACCATGTAACTCTGTTGCACAATCCTAACAATAACCACACACCCAACTGATAGAAGCCTACATTCCCATATATCTGGGCAAAAGACAGTAGATAGCAAAGGCCACCGGCAGATCTGGAATCTATACAGTGAAGGTTTCCAGACGCTTTCTGGTATTCCCATCCTCAGATGTAGTCTTTTCTGTAATCTTAAATCCTAAGTAGAAGCCCAGAATTACAGATGCCAGGGAAAGAGGACTAGATCCAAGTAACTTCAGGCGTGGGAACGTGTGGGGAGGTGCCTGAAAAACTGACAGAACCAGAAAGCAGAGCTTGCATAGGAAACGTTTTAAGAAAGCTGAACGGAATCGCTCTCTCCGCGTATGAAGCCTGAACCAAGACCCCTGAATAGCTGTTTTATGACTGCTTAGATGTCAAAAAACAAACAAAACAAAAACAGGGTAGGCTGAGGGAAGGGCCCTACAGAACAACAGTGAATGATTTCATGAAATTACTTTCGCCTATGTCTATCACCCTGTATGCACTCACAGCTTCGTTAACGTTCGGTGTTTCCATGTATTCCTCTTCACCTTAATTTTTTGAGTCAAGGTGTCTCACTGAACTTAGGGTTTACCAATTCCACCAGACTGGCTGGGAAACAAGTCCCAGGATCCTCTAGTCCGTGAGTTCTGAAAAGCCAAATCAGGTTCAAGTGTATTCAGCCCACTGAGCCATCTGCCTAGGCCCTACTTCGTGGAATTATAATCAATATTTACAAAGTGCTGAAATAGTGTTCAGTGGGTACACAGTAAGTGCTACTTAAATATTCATTTAAAAAGCAGGAAGTGAGGGCTCAAGGCCTTAATCCTAGCACTGGGGAGGCTGAAGCAGAGGCAGAGACACCGACCTCTAGGTCAACCCCTGCTACAGTGAACCCCTGGAATGAATGAATGAATGAATGAATGAATGAATGAATGAATGAATGAATGA
>NW_026596287.1:223600-249553 GCF_907164565.1 Psammomys obesus | reverse complement strand
TGAATGAATGAATGAATGAATGAATGAATGAATGAATGAATGAATGAGCGAGCGAGCAGGGAGCATGAGTTATCCTACTCTGTGACCACTTCCACCAACTGTCACTGACAGCTCAGAGTGCAGAGGGCTGGGTGAGGTTCGGGCTCCCCAGTGCCGCCCGCCCGCCGCTGGCTGCTTGAACCTGGCACACCCAGGCCCTCAAGAGAGGAAACCCGTGGCACAATAGGCCGCGCAGACTCAGAAGAGGGGTAGGAGTGGGCCGGCCACGCGTATAGACGCCGGAAGTGCCATCACGACTGCGGCCCGGTAAACAGCACTTCTGGCTGCACGCCTTTCTAGGAACCCCTAAGCCAGCCGGCTTCTTCTTTGTTCTTCTGCGGTCGGGTGAGGCGTGAGGGTGCTGTCAATACGCGCAGAGACGACGTGGGATTGTACACGGATCCATCACTTTATTCTAATTAGCAGCCCCTTGAGCCAACGCCTGTCAATCAGATGAGGGCAACGAGGAAAGTTCCTTCTGCGTTTATTGCCATTTCTTGCAAAGAAAATGTTTTCTCCTCGCCCGTCTTCTCACATTACAACCATCTCAAGATTCTTTTAAAATTCAACATTACGGTTACACTTGGTATTTAATTGGGTCTACGCGCTTTAATAAGCACCATTATTTTGTCCATTTTAGTTTCTTACATACGATATTCCAGGACACTTCATTTTGATGTGACCTAGGAGAAAGACGTCCTCTCCAAAAAAGAAAAATTAGACCGAGGGCTAAATTGTTCTGTACCCAGGTGCAGTGTGCTGTAAGGAGGGTTTGATAACAGGAAGGAGATAGCATCTGTTCAAAGAAGTTGTTCAAACTGGGTCACACCTGAAACCATGTCTGTTATTTTGAACCTTTTAAACTTTGTGGGTTAGCCCAAGCTAATGCTTTTCATTGATACTTGTAACCTGCTAGCTTGTATCTGCCTGACCAGCAAGAAAAACTGTATAAAAGATTGCAGAGTGCTTTCTTTGGTTGATGCACATTCTCTTTGAGGAAAGTGTTTCCCAGCCGTTATAAAATTTTGAGCCTTACCAGCAGCCGGGTCTTGGAATTTTTCCTTTGCAGCGTTCAGTGACATCTCATCAGGCTGTAACAGTACTTTCACGTTTTAAACCTTGACTCTGTCCCTGTTCCATGAATCGGGGATTCCTTTTAGAGGACAGTAGTATACAGAAGACCACACTTGGGTTCTGTACGATAGATTGTCAAGCAATCACCTTCAAGGAAAATAAAAGTTTATTCTGGACCCAAATATGAGCAATCATGCATGAGGACAAAGATTTAGGTTCTCCCAAATTCCACATTCCAAAGTGGAAGCAGTTGAATGATGGTGTTTTTTTGTTTTGTTAGTTTGTTTGGTTTTTATAGTACAGAGAAAGCATAAACCAAGACCCTTCCTAAGTACTTTGGAGGAAATAGTAGGTTACAGCAAAGCAGAAAAATCTCAGTTATCATTTCAGAAGCTCTCTGATGAAACTCAGTCTTTTCATGGGTGAAACTGGGTTTTGTTAAGCTAATATATTTCAAGAAGTTTATATTTGTTAGTCACAGGATGTTAGTGTGACACAGAGGTGGAAAAGCAGTGGGTATACACAGGGCAAAAGGTTACCCATGCTAAATTGTACTTACAATCTGGAGTTACAACATTCCAACTGCTTTTCAGAGAAGTTCTAATCAGTCAGTCTTCACAGACATGGCTTTTCGGGAATTGGCCGTCACTTTTTTTTTTTTTTTCTGGCAGGGTGATACTGGGCATATTATTTATTAAATATTATAATGACTCACATAGCCTAGGATTTGATGTAGATGAGACTGGGTAGTGGGGAGAGCAGGATGGCTGGTAAAGCCATCAAGAAAGAAACAGCTGGATCAAAATACAAGAGTCGTTTATTTTTGCTAGTTGTAGTATAAGATACCTTGGATAATTATTTAATTAATAAACGTTAGTACTTGAGCTGTAAAACACCATGATTGTTGTTATTAGAGATTGATGTCTTTTGGATAATTATAAAAAAAAAATTAACCAAAAATCTTTGGGTATCTCTAGCTAGAGTAAATGGGGCTAAAGTTATTTCGTTTGTTTAAATCACAGCGATTTGCCATCATGATGCAAATTTGACGTTTTAAAATTTTTTGTAAGCTGCATCTAACATAAAAGTTACACATGATAGTTTAATCTTCTTGTGGAACTCCTAACAGTGGGAGAAGGAGCTGTCTCTGACTCTGTTGCCTGCCTTTGGGACCCTTTTCCCCTACTGGGATGCCTTGTCTACTCTTAATAGAAAAGGTGGTGCCTTGTCTTACTGCAACTTGATATGCTGTGGTTGGTTGGTATCACAAGGCTTACGTTGCAACCAGTCTCAAGATACAAAGCCTTTTTTTCCATTTAGCATTCCTTTACCGAAAGTATACCCGTATCTATGACCTTTACATCTCTCTTTTTTTAAAGTGATACTTTGCTTTTATCATTATCATTATTATGACAAAATTGAGAAAACATTTTTTTATTTTGTTTTTAGAAACAGGGTTGCACTGTTTTAGCCCTGGCTATCCTGAAACTCACTCTGTCGACCAGGCTGGCCTCAAACTCACAGAGCTCCAACTGCCTCTGCCTCCCCAGAGCTGGGATTACCCACCATCCAGCTGAGAAAACATTTTTATAAAATAAATTTAAATGAAAATCCAGGAGACTATATCTTAAACATAGAGAAATATATATGGTATTTTAAATATTTAACCATTATGAATGCATAAGAATGGATTAAAGGGTTTTTATTTTGTTTTGAGCCACCTGTTTCCCTTGCAGTAGGTATGATAGTCCTAATAAATATTTTACCTAAATTACATTATCTTTCTTTAAAACCAAAAGCCCACAGATGAATAATTCTCAAATACATGTCTATGGTCTAACACATTAAAGATCAGTTGTAAACCTCTAGATGCCTTTGTCAGCCTTGAAACAGGTTTTAAGATGACAAAGATATCCAACATGCAGGCTCAGCCTAGACTCACACAAGGGCTCCTGGTGAGTCCACCTGATGACCGCTCACCCCCACCCAACCCAAATCCTAAGATCTAACTGGGATCCCACATCCAGTGCCCTGGCCCAGTCCAGTAAGCTGGTCAACCCCACTAAAGCAACATCCAGGCTTGAGCAGGACACTCATTCTGCCAGCCAACCCCAGCCCCTCTCCTACAACATAAATTCATCCCTCCCGTTCCACACTCAAACTCCAGGCCCAGCCTGCCACACGTCTTGCACTTGGGGCCCAGTGTGGTCAAGTTTGCTTGATCCTCCTTTCCGTGCACCACCCCCAATCGGCAGATCTAACCTGGGTTCCCCATGCTCAGTCTTGATGGCACCACTCCCAACCTCCAGGCTTAACCCAGGACACACATCCAGGCCTCCATATCCACCTGACTCCATCCTGTCTATGCCATAGCCAACTTTCAGGCAAAACTCAGCCAGTGCTTTTCCACAGCCTGCTGTGTTCACACCAGAAACTGAACAAAGAAGGTCTGTATGCTTATGTCTCACCACAAAAATAAAAATTAAAAAAAAAGCAAGACAGTACTTCCTCCCCTAATCCACCAGTCCTATAGGAATGTTCTCCATGATAGTTACCTAGATGAATCCCAGCACTCATAACTTAAAAGAGTAATCATACTCTTCATCCTAGAATTCAAGAAATTTAAAAAAGAAAGAACTCAATGAGCTTAAAGTGAATAAACACGGGAGTGATGCTCAAGACAGCATACACATGAGGCGGATGGAAATGATGAAGACAATCCAGAATTTGTAAACCAGATTCACTAAGGAGATAGAAATGTTGAAGAAAACTCAAGCTAAAGGGAAAATGGAATTGAACAACTTAATAGTCCAACTAGAAAAGCAAAAACCTTACAAGTAGAATGGAAAAAAGTAGAAGACAGAAAGAATATCAGGACTTGAGGACAGAGTAGAGGATTTATACCACACAAGCAAAAAACCAAAACAAAACAAAATTTAAAACACACACAGGAAAGAAACATGTTGAATCTGTGAGACATCATCAAATAGTTGAAATATAAGCATAGATAAAGGAAAAGAATTGCAATCACCATTTGTAAGCAAAGAAGTATGAACAAAAGGATATACTGTGGGAGACACTGTGACACACTACAGCTTCCACAACAAGATTTATTTATTTTTCCTCTGTTCAGGGGAGGCTGCAAAGGTGAAGAGTGGGTACAAGGAGAGGGAGAGATGAGTGGAATTGGGGTACATGATGTGAAATTCACAAAAAAGCAATAAAAAGGTTAAAAAGAAATTTGAATAAATAGGAATATGAAAAATGCTCAGCATCATTACTTATTCCAGAAATGCACATAAAAATATTAGAACATGTGTTAGAATAGCTGATTTTCTAAAGACAAAGGTAGCAGGTGTCATTGGGGTGTAGGGAAAAGGAACTCTCACACGTTCTTAACATGTGAAAAAAGGCACTACCATCGAGAGAGCCTGGCTAAATAAGACTGACCAGTTTCACGACAGGCTTCACTTTATTGCTAGACAAAACAGGCCTAAGAGCCTCAGGAAAAAACACAGAAAAAAGGCAACCAATCAGAAACATCCAAGACAGCTAGCCCGGGGAAGATAAGGTTACTTAACTACTGGTTTGAAAAGCACTAAATCCTGACCAGAGTCACATAGCCTCCATAGGCACCAGCCAATCCCAATCGAGGTCACATAGCCACAGTAGGAATTCCCCTTTCTGGATTTAAAAGGAGGCCGTCAAGCTCCCATCAGGATCACTGTCATGTTGCAAAGGTGGTGACCCCAGCATGCTGGACTTCTGCAGAAATAAACGCCCTTTGTTGCTTGCATGCTACTCGAGTTGGGGTCATGCTTTCAGTAAATTCTGGACCTAACATCCTATGAGTAAGCAATTTCACTTTTCAGTATGTATTCAAAGAAACAGCAACTGGTACCTTGAAGAAGACCAATCTAAATTCTATGTAACGTTATTGAAAATAGTCAAAACATGGACTCAACCTAACTGACATGAAACTGTATATAGAAAAATTGATTGTGTGTGAATATATATATACACACACACATATATGCACGAGCCATACTATTAATTTTTGCTTATTTTCTTGGAAATCAAACCCAAAGCTTTGCATGTGCTAGGCAAGTCCTCTATCCCTGAGCAATATCCCTAGTCCTTCTTGGTTGTTTATTTTAAGATCGGGTGTGTCTTGCTATATTAGCCTCCAACTCTTAAATTTAAGTAATCCTACCACTTTAAATTCCCAAATGCTAGATCTACAGGTCCCCATGAGCTTGCCCCTCCCCTACATATTTGTCCTTCATAAAAGAAAACCCTACCATTTGTGAAGGACATTAAGTTTATTGATGTAAGCCCATGATCTCACTTTTGTATAGCCTCTTAAAAAGTTGTGTTCACTGAAGCGGAGAGTACATGGTAGTTGCCTAAAGCTGCAGGATTTTAGAAGTGGCATGGTGTTGGTAGAGGGGCACACAGTATCCGCGATATAGGATGAGTAACTGAGGGCTACAACGCACAGTGTGGTGACTATAGTTAATACGTTCTCACATACTTTTAATAAGAGAGCAAGTCTTAACTGTTCTTACCATGGTGTCTCAGAGTTTCTATTGCTGTGATGAAATATCATGACCCAAAACAGTTTGGGGAAGAAATGCTTTATTTTGTTTGTGCTTCCATATTGCAGTTCATCATCGAAGGCAGGCATCACAGAAACTCAAACAAGGCAGGAACCTGGAGGCAAAAATGGATGCCAAGGCCAGGGCTACCTACCGGCTAGATCCTCACAGCTTGCTCAGACTACTTTCTTATAAAACCCAGGACCACCAGCCCAGGGAAAACCCCACCCACAGTGGGCAGGACCCGTCCACATCAACCACTAACTTTAAAAATGCCCGACAGGCTTCCCTAAGACCCCATGTTATGGAGGCGTTTTCTCAAGTGGGGCTCCCTGCTCTCTGATGACTCTAGCTTGTGTCAAGTTAACACAAAGCTAGCCAATATGATAGGAAATACTTGGCAGGAAGAACGAGGATGAAAGGGCCGTCTTTAGCCATTGTCTTCCTGGCACTATTTGAGACATGAACATCATCAACATGTCAGTTTTCTCTGAGGCAAATAGTTGTGTCGGTGGCCAGTGTCCTGGAAGACAAAGGAAACTAAAGATTTCTACGATGTGAAGTCCCAGCCCAAATGCTATAATGAGAAGTGTCACAGATGCTTGTAACAGATTCTCGACTCCCGTGGCTGGAGTAAGACTAAACCGGCACTGGCAGCTCAGTAAGTGACAGAGCCACAGGTGGCTTGTGACTGGCTGTGAGGTTAAAGGACCAGTGATAGCGTTTAAACAGCCCCAAAGCTTTCAAGGCTGAAATGTAAATTGACCACAATATGCAGTCAGTTAATATCCCTTCCTTTCTTAGACACATATGAATTCTAGACCACCCGAAGCAACTACTCACTGAATACAAGACTAAATCAAATAATATTCAGGTTAATATTTGCCCTTGGTTGTCAAGAGCCGGTGGCATGCTATGTTTCAGCTTGAGGTCTCTATTGCCATGAAAAAAGAGAAATTTTTCATCTCTTCAATAAAAACAAGGAACACCCATTAGGTTCCTTTTCCTGGTTTCTTACTTATTCTGTGAGTCTATTTTTCATTTGTTCTTTTAAAATGTAACTTTCTCATGTCTCTCTCCTCTCCATCCTCTGAGATCTCCAGGTTGCCTGCTGTGTCTCTTTGACTACAGTAAGTTGTCTTCCTGTTCCTTTCTGACTCCATTTTTCAATTGTCAGTAAGGCCATGAACCTGCAGAGAGGAGTCTGTGCCTCAGCCAGCAACACACACACACACTCATAGATTCACTCACACAACAGCCTCCCCACACCCCATGCACACATCCATTTACTCACTCACACACACACACACACACACACACACACACACGCACACACACACAAAGGTAACTATGGTCAGGAACATAGTTAATATTTCACAGTGTGGGCACATTGAAATATTACATTGTGCAATTTCAATAGTACTGTGTCTAGAGCCATTTAAAAATAGCACCTTCCCTCCTTCAGCATGTGTATATCATCTATCAAAGCAGATATTGTTTTGTTTGTTTGTTTGTTTGTTTGTGTTGTTGAAAATGAATTGATGTCAGGCTATGTAATGTTTATTATTTGCCCTATAATTATTGTGATGGCATTATTTAACTCTCTATCACAATCAAACAAAGTCCAGACACATGTTATATTTTAAAATTGCCTTTGAACACCTTGGGCTGGGCAAATAATTCCATCTATGCTGTTTCAGTAACCCCATCATCCACCTCCAGCCTCCATCCAGTGCCATCCATCTTATCCATTCTTAGCTGGGCTACCTTCTATCCATAATCTTATAAATACTTATTTATATTTTTTTCATCTTGGTGTTTCTTTCCACAACATTCCTAGAGTCCTTGCTCCTGGCCCATGTGGTTCACTCCATGGTGGGACCCTCCTCTCTCCTCTCTTCCTGTCTGTCTGCTTCCCATGATTCTCCTGTTTCCTTAACCCTGGGAACCTTAGCCAGGGCTGCCCATTCTGCCCTGCCCAGGTTTAGGCCTTCTAATCAACCAATCAATAATAATGTCTTAGGCAGGTTTACACAACAAGGATAGGACAGTAACCAGATCTTGAGGGCCAGTAATTAGCATCAAAATACAAACATCAGACCACCCCCAATGGTTTGTTTTGTTGGAATTGTTATTGTTGGTAGTGGTGGGCTCTATTGGGGGTGGGGCTTGTGAATCCAAGGCTGGCCTTGAACTCCTGATTTTCCTGTCTCTGCCTCACAAGTGTTGGGATTCCAAGTGTGATCTACCAAACCTGGCATGACAGTGAAATTTCAGAAGACAAATTTTTGTTTTAAAATTCATATTTCAGGTTAGAATAGATAGTGGGTTTCATTATGTCATATGTTCTGTGGGTTGGACAAAAAATTGTACATTCCGGAAAGAAGTCCCACCTAAAGAAAGCAAAATGTGACTGGAAAGTGATGTAACAGGAGAACACATAGGAGACGTGAGCGGCAAAGGCCACAGAAGGAAAAAAGAGCAGAAAGGACAAACTTCATTCATGTGGACAAACAGCTCTCATCAAGGGCATGAGTGGGGCCCCAGAAGTGGAGCCACCTAAGGGCTCTGGGGGAAGACTTTGAATAGGTTCCCAGGACCTCTTCTCCCTCATTAGTCCTCCTCATGTGCCTTTAGCAATTTGTACCAGCTACAAGGATCTTTCTTGGAAAAAGGCAGAGGGGCACTAAGGAGCAGCCTCCTCATTTGAAGAGGCCAGTTCTCTGTTCTCCGGGCCACTAGGGTCCCCTGATGCTCCTTCAGCATCTCACGCAGTTTAGTTGATACACCTCAGTGTCACTCCATTGTGAAAAACAGCAACAACCTGATTTTGCCTGTCCTAGCAGGTATCAATTTCAAGTAGCTTCTTGGTTAAGGGTGGGATTTTGTGTACACTTTCCTTTCTCCATGCTGGGATTTTGTCTGGTTTGAATGTGTGCGGCCTTGTACATGCTATCACAGTTTCTGTAAGTTCACATGTGGATCAATCTTGTTAGGTTTGGAAGACACTGTTTCTTTGGAGTCAGCTTTTACCTCTGGCTTTTGAAATATTTCTGCCTCCTCTTGAGCCTTGAAGGGAGGGATTTGATAAAGACGTTTTCTATGAAGCTGAGCACTCAACGTGTCTCATTCACTATACATTGTTCAGTTGTGAGTCTCTGTGTTAATTGCCATCTACTGTAACAATGAGGGTGGAGCAATTGGGCATAGCAATATGCTATTTATATCATTTTATTGCTGTGTTCATTCAGCAGAATAATAATAGTAGGTTTTCCCCCTAAGCCCATGATCTATCTGGTGTCAGGTTATTGATCTTATCAATAGGGCTGGGTATGGGTTCCATCTCATGGAATGGGCATTAAATCTAATTTTAAAACACAATAGTTGGTTGCTCCTGTCTGTGCCACTATTGCACCAGTGTATTTTTGCAGGCAGTTGCTGTTGTAGGATGCTGGTTTTGTAGCTGGGTGATATGCTTTTCTCCTCCAGTAGTGGGCATAACACCTTCCATCAGTGAAGCTTCTAGTTGGCCACCAGCTCAATTATATCATGTTCTTGACATAATTAAGGCAATAGGACCTTACCATCAGGTTGTGGAGGATAGTCAACAGCCTTGGCAATAACTTGTGATGTCTATGTAAGTCTAGGGGCCACTTTGGCCAATAACTCGTCAAGATGTGGCCCATTTCTAGCTCTAGAGTTTTGAGGGTGGTTTTGATATAAACATTTAAGTTGGGTGTGGTAATACACAGCAGTAATCCCAGCACTGTAGAGGCTGCAGCATAAAGATCACAAACTCAAGGTCAGCAATTCCCCACTTCAGACAAAAAAAAAAAAAAAAAAAAAAAAAAAAATGTTTCATATTACTGTTGGGCCTTTCCATTCTTTTTCATATCCTCTTAGTTGAAAAGGCCTTCCTCAGAAGCCTCTTCAAAGCTCCTATGACGTCTTTGTTCCGAAGAGTGTAGATGAATGGATTAGCCATGGGAGTAATAACACAGTAAAACAGAGTCAGGACCTTGATGAGGTCTTGGGAGCCCTCCTCTGAGGGTTGCATGTAGATGTAGATACCTGGACCATAAAATAAAGACACCACCAGCAAGTGTGATGAGCAAGTGTTGAAAGCTTTAAGTCTCCCGGCTGCAGAAGGAATTCGAAACACAGTTTGAGCAATATAACTATAAGATACAAGGATCATGGAGAGGGGACCCATTATCAAGAATGTGGCCACCACTGATAATGTAACCTCATTGACTGTGGTGTCCCCACAAGACATCTTAATAAGCCCAGGCAGCTCACAGAAAAAGTGGTCCACTATCTGGTTCCCACACAGGGGCAACTGGATGGTGAGTGTAGACTGCAGGACTGAGTTGGCCAGACCAACAAGCCAAGCAGTGCTGGACAGCTGCAGACAGAGCCTGTGGTCCATGATGACAGAGTACCTCAAAGGCTTGCACACAGCCACATAGCGATCTAAGGCCATGACGCCAAGCAGAACACACTCCGTACAGCCAAGCCAGTGAAACACGTAGGCCTGGGCCATGCAGCCCATGTAAGTGATGTTCTTGTTTGGCCCCTGTAAGTTAAACAGCATTTGAGGGACAGTTGTGGTGGTAAAACAGAGATCCAAAAATGAAAGGCTGGTAAGGAAGAAATACATAGGACTTTGGAGCTGGGAATCCAGTTGAGAGACCAGGATAATGGCCATGTTTCCCAGCAATGTGAACATGTAGGAAGTCAGTAGGACAGAGAAGAGAGGAAGATCCAACCATGGGTATTTGGTAAAGCCCATGAGAATGAAATCGTCTGGAAAATCTCCATTCATGAACTTCATTGAATTTTCAAAGGAGAGAGGCCTGGTAAGAAACGAGGAAGAAAAGAATGATTTGAAAGACAACTCAAGTAGGCAGAAATTCTGAAAACGCTAGGAAAATACACACTTTCATGGGGAAAGAGCTGGTGAATGCTGTCCACAGAAATCACAGCTGTGCTAATTAATACAATATGGGTGACATTTCAAACATCTGGAAAGCTCTTTCTGGGGACAAAGTTGTCTTATATAATGCTTGCTTGCCTCTCCTTACTCCCTTTTTGATGCCTCACCGAGGCGTTTGAAGCACCTGAACAAATTAGATTCCAGGCAATGATAGCTTCTTTCTCCACCTCTTCGTGTTGGGGGAATGACTTGTCAGTAGAAAGAAAAAAGGGGGGGACGGGAAGGGGCAACTTTTTGTATTGTTTAACTGTTTCTTCATGACTAAAGATGCCAGGGGTAGGTGGGCAGTGATGTTTACCCAGATTCCCCACAGCCAAGGGAGTATGTGATTTAGGGTTAGCCAATCAGATGCTAGTCCCCAGGACTTGAAATTAGTGGAATGATAACACAAAGGGATGAAAAAAGGAAAGGGACTTTAGAAACTCAGAGCATACGACCTCCTGACGAATATCCCTGACGACATCACCTAAGGATGCATCTGTGTAGTCTCCTCCTGGGGTACAGTCTTGATTATGTCTTTCTTTCCTTCCTTCCATTCCTTCTCTTCTTTCCTTCTTCCTCCTCCTGTACCTCTCTCCCTCCCATAATCCTCCTCCTCTCAAAACTCACAAACTTTGACCACATCTACCCCATTCTGCCCTGCCCAGTTTTGGGCCTTTTAATCAACCAATCAGGAATAATTTCTCAGGCAAGGTTACAAACATCATTTTGCGGTATGTGAGTGTCTGCTGGTAAAAGAGAGAAAGCAGAACTTGGAGAGCAAATTAACTTAAAATCAAATACAAGGTACCAGACCATGCTGTTACAAATGCTAGAACATAGATAAGCCCCAAATCTAGAGCAGAGACAAGAAGAAATGCTGGGACAGACATAGGGTCCCAGGCATTCCCGTTTGCTGCTGGTCAGATGCGCAATAGTGCAGTCACTTAAAAGACAGCTCAGTAGACTCTTACAACACTGTCAAACACAGCTAGAAATTCCATCCTTTGCTATCCTGTAAATGTACTGAAAAGTTATGCCCGTATAAAAACTTGGACACAAATGTTTATAATTGATTTACTCATTACTCCAATACTTAGGGATATCTGAAATATCTTCAGCAGGTGAGTGGATTAATAACTCCTGGTATATCTAAATAATAGAACATCATTCACTACTAAAAACTGAGCTTTCAAACCATGAAAAAAAAAATATCAGAGAAGGCAATCCAAGAAAGCTATATACTGTACTATTCCAACAGAATGTCATCCCACAAGGGTGACATTGTAAAGATTTCAAAACCATCAGTGGCTGCCAATGGCTGAGGGTGTGAGAATCATTGCGATATCAAGGATTTGGGATAGTGAAAGTACTCCACTGTTTCTAATTGCACCACTCTCTGTAATAATTGGTACATGCACAATAAACTTGTCCAAATGCACATGTGTACAAATGTAATGCCAAAGGTTACTTCCAATGTGAATTCTGGATTTGGAGTATATCCATCAACGTTGCCTCATTGATAACAACAAATGTTCCTTTGTGGTGGGAGAAAGGGAAAGGTGTAGATGTGAGAGTATTATGGGAAATCTCTGTACCTTTGCTCAACTTTTCTATTAATCTAAAATGCCTCTAAAATAAATTTTGAAGAAAAAGATTCTATCTATCAAGAAACTCAATGAAAGTGAATTCTCCTTGTGGCCTGCTCAATATTCATAAAAGCTCAGAGCCAATTAAAAGACAAGCCTGATGAAAAGGATAATACATTTGAAAATTAATGTAGAAGTGTCCTAGTTTAGAGATTTAGATTCCACATGTGGAAATTAATTCTAAAAAATTTTAACCAAAGAAATTGCATGTGAATTTATCGTGACGAGAGATATGTTTCAGTGTACTGGCTGAGTCTGTGGAAGTTGTTTTAATTGTTGTCTTTGTTACATGATAGAAACCTGGTTTTGAAGTGGCATGCCTCAATGATGTTGACTCACTATGGTGTGTGATAGAGGATCATGGGAGGATTGCAGAGCTTTTTCATGTCAGTTGGCCATAATACACAGGTGATGAGGACAGGGCTACTGCAGCCCATGGCTCAGTGGTTTCAAAAGGAAGAACCTCATCCACAAGCATGACTGTACCCTTACTTAATCTGTTTCAAGTGAATGATATTCAAAGAACCCAATCTCCTTAAAGACCAGATCTTAACACATGACAGTTTTGCTCCATCATCAGTTCTGTCTTCATAGCATACAAAGAAAAATGATTTATATAAAACATGAGGGGGCTGGAGAGATGGCTCACAGGTTACGAGCACTGTCTGTTCTTCTAGAGGTCCAGAGTTCAATTCCCAGCAACCACATAGTGCCTCAAAACCATCTATACTTGGGGTCTGATGCCCTCTTCCGGCCTGCAGGTATACATGCAGATAGAGCACTCATATATGTAAAATAAATAAATCTTACAAAAAAAATGAGGAGTAGCTCCACATTCGTGTCATGTGAAGTAAGAGACAGCTGCCTAAGAAAGGATCTCATGAACAGTGCAAACATAGTTAGAACGAGGAATCCTCATTCTAGGTCTCTGTTCTGCTTTTCTTTGTTTTTTTCCCCCCTTCTCCCTTTCCTCCTCCTCCTCCTCCTCTTTCTCCTCCTCCTGTTTCTCTTCCTCATCTTCTTTCAAGACAGGCTCTCATGTAGCCCAGGGTGGTTTTGAACTGTCAGTGTAGCTGAAGTTGGCTTGAAAGCCCCAGTTCTCCTGCCTCCCCTTCTCCAGGACTCTTCTTGTACCTCGACCTGAAGCAGGAGTGAAGCCATTTGCACTCCACTAATCCAGCTTGTCAGATCTCTGCCTAGCTATTACTCAATGCCATTGCTTCGTTTATGTCAGTCTGTCAAGCCCAGCAAACCCTTCTGAGTAAACCCACTAAAACCTGTTTATCTTTCCTTTCTGCTCCCCTAGGAACTAAGAAAGAATGCACTGACCTTTCTTTACCCACTCACTGTACTTTGCCTTTGTGTACTTACATAAGCATTTCATTGTCACTTTATAATTGTTAATTAAAGGTTTAAAATACATATTCAGGCCTTTCCTTTCCGTGGGTTGCGGCTCTGTGAACCTTTTTAGACTTGTGAATCATCATTTCTAGCCAGTGTTTCAGGCAATATGAGGAGCCTTTGGATTACGTTTCAGGGAATGTTTATAACGCAGGAAACTATTAAGTAAGAATGCTTTGGTCCTTACATGGAGTCAGCTCCTAGGGGCTGGGGACACATAGATGAATAAAATGAATATTACCTTTAAGATCATAAAATATGACTGCAGGTCAGAAAGTAGATCCACAAACATCCAGAAATCAGCTCTGTGAAGATAAGCAGCAAAGAGACTCATCTTAGCAGGTGAGGAGATAAAGTGTGCAGAGGGAGCTTGTATTTTACATTAGGGTAGTTTCCTGAGCCTTCTTCGATAAAACAATATTTTAAGTAAGGGGCTGAGAGAGGCATTGGTAATTTGAAGGAAAGTGTTTCAGATGGCAGGCAGAATATAAATCATGGGACAGAAACGCGCTGGGTATTGACTGAGTGAAAACAAAATTACACTGCCTCAGGAACTCAGTATTGGAACCTAGCTACCTGTTGAATGAAACAGTAATTATGAGGGATAAAAGGCAGATTTAATTATAGATATAGACTGAACTGAGGATTCACTCCTGCTTGTTTAAAAAATGTTTATGGGTCAGTCAGTACTGCTGCGTGCTTGGATGCAGCAGAAAGGATCTTACTTTCCTCTTTTGAAGGGATGAAAGAAGTCCTCTCTAGAGGAGGAGCTGAGGGAGCTCAGGATGGGCGCGCCGACTTCGCATTAGCAGCTATTATGATAAAGCATCATCAGAAAGTACTGTGCTGGTTAGCTGTGCTCATGTCTAGATCCTGGGAGGACCTCAGAGGCACACGAAAGTTTGTAGAATTCATCAGCAGTGAGCAAAGCTGGTCAACCAGTGCCTTGTAGGAACTGAGGGGACCAGGGGCATGGGCTTTTTGGTTCACCTAAAAAGAGTGTCTGTTTTAGGGGGTATTAAATATGATGATTTCATGTTTTAAAATGGTGTCTAATAGGTCACGTCGTGTACATTTAGAGGTGGGCATCAGCAGAATGTTCCTATGAAATGAGGCTTGAAATGTTGACTTGGAACTTGTCCCTTAGGAGAGAGAGAGAGAGAGAGACAGAGACTCTTCCTTCAAGTCCTCACAAGGTAACCACAAAAGCTGATTTTAGTTTTTCACTGCAAACTCGTGGTATTATATATATTTTTAATCTTGTCTATATTCTTTTAATGAAATGGGAAATAACAAAGACTAGAAAGTGTCAATACTTATAAATACTTATAAAAGCAAAAGCCTTCAGAAGCGCACACCCATGCTTGAAAGAATGAAAACACAACAGTTACCTCCAGGGAAAGGAGGTGTTTGAATAAAGCATGCTCATTCTACGGCTGGTTTTAGAAACCTGGTGAACTTGCATTTGTGAAGAGAGTCATCACAGGCTATAGTGGAAAATCAGGCTGTAGAGTCAACTTGAGTCTACAATGTAGAAAAGCTTGATTACTGGGTAAAAGATGCCGGTCACATGGATGTATTTCAGGATGAGAGTATGATGACTGTAGGAACACTTAACAACACTTACTACAGAGGATGATGAGGAATGACAGGAGAGAAGAGATGGGAAGCTGAGGGATGGTATGAAGACAATTGGCTTTAGCTGGCAAGGCAGTGGTGACAAAGAGAAGCAAGGCACAGGTGTGAGACAGAGGAGCTAGAAATCCAACTTTAATCTGATTTGCTAGTAGTCTACAAAGACAATGAACAAGAAGGGAAAGGGCCGTCGGGTGTGAACATTGTGTGAGATGCACAGTTTAAATAAAAAATACCTTTAGAAGGTAAGTTTTAAGTTTGGCATGTAAGAATCAGCTTAAGTGTCTCTCTAGCAGACCCCTGGGTACCAGCTGCTGATTTGAAAAATCGTAAAATACCTGAGCCCGTGTTTGGAATTATTATAATAGCTTAATCACCCAGGCCAGAAACACAAGGAGACTGAGGCAGTATCAAGGGACTATCCAACCAGAGGAGATAACACAGTCACTGAAGGGGACCATGCATTCACAGATAAAGTAGTAGAGGAAAAGAATGATACCCTGTCTTCTCAAAAATGTCCTAAAGATCTTTGGCTTATTGGCCATTGTTTGCACAATTTGATTCTTGAATTGATTGTCAATGTGTAATATTTTAAAGAATCTGTTGAGTCATGACCTTCTCTCTCATTATTTAGTAAAGTTGACATGAACAAGTGCCAGCAATTTCTCTGGGAGAGCAATAATTCAGTTAACTGAGGTATTTTAGCCTGGCTGATCTTGTGTACCACAAAACGCTCATATATTCCCCCCTCTCAAAACCAAATAAAACTAAACAAAACCCAGGGACATTTAGTCTTGTGCTGGTAGAATGGGACAACACTAGCACATACCTTTGTTTGTTTGGATTTATTAAGTAGATGTGATCAGCTATAAAAATCTAGTCAGGAGAAATGTTGCTGACAGGCCAGGCTCCTCAGGTCTGGAAAGAGATACGTGGGTCTGATCGGGCTAGGGACCCAGCCTCTAAATTCTTGATGTGGCAGGTTGCATGATAGGAAATATTCTCTCCTTATTCTAAGGCTGACTCAGGGGCAGATAAAACCAGCTTTCCCTCAGTGCACCATCCATTCCTGAGAGACTGCCATTGGTAAGTTAATCTCCCTGGAGCATCAGTTTTATATTTACCACCTTGGCTACAATTAGAGATTGCATCAGTTTTTCCATTCATTAATCTCATCTTACTATCAAGGGAGAGAAGAATTTACAATAGCAATTTTCGGAAAGCAAACAAATGTCTTAATAACAATAATAATAGGGTCTGAGAGATTACTCAACAGTTAAGAACATGTTCTGCTCCTGCTGAGGACCTGTGTTTGATCCCAGCACTCACATTGGGTGCCTCACAGCTGCCTGTAACTCTGTCTCCAGGGATGACCTCTTCTGGCCTCTACAGGCACCCAAATGCACACTCACACTTACACATACGCACACACAGACACACACACACTCACACACGCACACTCACACAGTAAAATAGTAACGATAACAATCACTTAACACACCCTAGACACTTTACATGAAGGTTTTTAATAGCTTCTTAAAGTGGGCATTTCTGTTGTCCTCACCTACAGCCTAAAACTTGAAGAAATTAAATCATTTGTTCGGGGTTTATAAAATTTTCACATTTTTTAGAATTCAAATACTAAGTGAAGGTTTTGCAAACCTTCAGAGCACAGAGGTACTTGCTTAGGTCAGTGTGAAGTATGTGCCAATTTCATTTGTTCAAGCTCACCATAGTCAAGATTTAGGTCTTTTTTTTTTTTTTTTTTTTTAACTGCCTTATTTCTTACATGAGCTGGAACCATTTCAATCCATTTCTGTTTGTCAAGCTGCTTTGTTATGTTTTCACCCTGGCCTTCATCTTGAGATAGAGAAAAGAAGTTTCGCCAAGTTCCTTAAAACTTGTTCCAAGTTCCTTAAAGCTTGTCTGTGTGACCTTGGACCATAACTGCTACAGAGAAGTAGTCTTAGAAAAGTTGGGCGTTTCCAGGAACTTTTCTTTTTGTATTGATGTGACTTGTTTTTGCTTCACCTATAAAAAAATAAATCCTGGAATAAACCCATACTGCTGCAGTCATGACCGACAGCCCTCTCAAGCTGATCCTGTATGTAGTGTGATTTGTTTTAATTATTTTAATCCTCACTCCCCACTGAGGTACTGTTTGACTCTGCCGGCAGGCTCCGGCGCATTTCTATCACATGAAAAATTTTTCAGAGTAAACTGCTCCTCAGGACAAGGTGGAAGAAAGGCAGCAACTCCAAAGGTGGTTAAAGACTCTAATTCCAGCCCTTCCTGAACACCAAGGCTGTCCTTCTAGGGTTATTAGACGACTCCTGACCAAGCTGCTCAGAGCCATATGTCACACAGTTCTTCCTCTTTCTATTTTGCTCTGAGTCTGGCCCTGAACTGACTATGTTGCTGAAGAAGACCTCTGACCCTGAGCCTTCTGCTCCCCGCTCCCAAGTGCTGTGATTACGGGAATATACCACCACACCCATCTCATCCCCACCTCTCCTTTTCAATCTGAAGAACTGGAGGATAAGCAGTGACCACAGCAGAAGCAGCATGATACAGCCCAGGAGATGAAAAAAATTGCATTTTCTTATGGTTCCCCCCTCCCTCCCTTCCTTTCTAGTTTGTTTTTGTATTTTAAGATATGGTTTTGTATATCCCAGGCTGGCCCCCATCTCATTGTGTAGTAGAGAACCTTGGACTCCAGATTCTCTTTCATTCACCTCCCTTGTGACAGCATGCCCGACTTTACTGTTTGTTCTTCACAGAGGACCTCCTACACAGATAGCTGAAGTTTTCGTCTATATTTTCTCCCCCAGGAGTAAAAGGAATTAAACAACACTTTGCTAGGCTGGTGCATTCTCTTCATAAGAAGAAATAACAAAACTATTTTAGGATTCTTAAGGCAGAAAAGACTAAGGTTTGAGATTAGTCTAAACCACTCAATTTGTTTTACTTTATGGCTGTAAACTTCATCCTTGAATCTAAGGAAATAGAAGTCAGATGCCATGAGACTGTCATGGGGTCCAACATGAGACAGTCTTGGATTTAAAACTGAACTTGGCTGTTTACTATGTTGCAGTGAACATCATTAAATCTGTGTCTTCATCCTCAAATGGCAGGTTGTGATACTTATGTGATAGAATTACTGGGTTAATTAAGTCAGATCTTATGTGAAAAAAATATATAATGAATATATATATAATGGATATAATAAATTCCAGAAAATAACTCCGCCTGCCTATGTGGTGATAAGAGACATGCAGCTCATGAGTCCGTACACAACGCTGTTGTTGTAGTTCATAAGTCAGTGCACAGTGTTGGTGTGAAGAGTTTAACTTAGCCTGGGTAACTCTATTTTGAAATAAGGAGCCATCTTGACCGGGGGCTGAACTCAGATACCAGGAAATATCACAGAATGTGCACTTGGCAGAGAACAAAGTTAACTCTCCTAGCAACAGCCTCCAGGAAAATCACAGAATAAATACTTGATAGAAAATAGTGACAACCTCCCTGGCAATAATCAATGAGAATCTCAGTTGGGAAAATTCTTCCCAACGTTCCAGATGTAGTTTAGAAGAATGGCAATTGTGATTATGTAGAAGGTCACCTTGCACCTCTGGCTTTTACCCAATTCTGTAACATCAAGGCATGAATCCCCCCCCCTTGCTGTCATGGAAACCCCTTGCTTGTAGTTTTTCCCTTTAAAAACACTGCTCACCCAGGGCTTGGGGTTTCACTTTTCCACTGTTGTGT
Source organism: Psammomys obesus (assembly GCF_907164565.1). Taxonomy (NCBI): domain Eukaryota; kingdom Metazoa; phylum Chordata; class Mammalia; order Rodentia; family Muridae; genus Psammomys; species Psammomys obesus. Next base: position 230,414 of record NW_026596287.1, on the reverse strand, counting down.
CAGTAAGACTTGGGTCCCAAGTTCAATTGCTCTTGTAATAAAAGCTCTCTTGCTCTTGCATTGAGTCGTCTCCTGGTGGTCTCTGAGGGCCCCATGATCCTGGCATAACAGGTTTAGTTCATGAGTCAGTACACAGTGTTGGTGTAGTTCATGAGACAGCACACAATGATGTTGGTGTAGCTTATGGGTCAGTGCACAGTGTAGGTGTAGTTCATGAGGCAGTGCACTGTGCTGTTGGTGTAGTTCATGGGTCAGTGCACAGTGTTGGTGTAGTTCATGGGTCAGTGCACAGTGTTGGTGTAGTTCATGGGTCAGTACACAGCGTTGGTGTAGTTCTTGAGTCAGTGCACAGCGTTGGTGTAGTTCTTGAGTCAGTACACTCATTGTGCTGTTGGTACAGGCAGACCTCACTTTAAGATCTCCTCCCTGTTCACTATTATAACCCAGTGCTTTGCAAAGTCACTTGATTTGACAGCAAGCACTTCGTGTCCTTACTAAAATATACATTTCTGGGCCACTGACCAAGTAAAATTAAAAATTCTGAGAACGAGTCCCAAAGCAAGTGTATTTTAACTAGTTCCCTAGGCGATTCGAGTGTGTGCTTAAAAGGAGAGTCACCGCATTAGAGACTCAGGCTGCTTTTTCAATTGCAGAACTAAAGTTCCTATTCCATTGAGGTTAATTTACTTACCCCCTTGAGAACTAAAAGCCTTCTCTGAAAACTAAAGGCATATAAACAGATATAAATGACTGTTGTTAAAATTTAGTAATGCCAGCCGAATGGTGATGGCACATACACACTTTTAATCCTAGCACTCAGGAAGCAGAGGCAGGCGGATTTCTGAGTTCGAGGCTATCAAGATCTACAGAGAGCGTTCCAGTAAAGCCAGGACTACATACATAGAGAAACCCTGTCTTTTTTTTAAATATTTTTTTTATTTTTAAATAATTTTATACATTCACTTGTATCCCAGCTGTAGCCCTCTCCCTCTTTCCCTCCCAATCCTCCCCTCCCTCCCTCATCTCCTCCCTGCCCCCTTCCGAGTCCACTGAGGGGGGGTGTCCTCCTCTCCTTCCATCTGGCCCTAGTTTATCAGGTATCTTCAGGATGGTTGCATGTCCTTATCTGTGGCCTAGCAAAGCTGCTCCTCCCTCAAGGGGGAGGAGAAGCTCATGAGTTCATGTCCAAAACAATTCCTGTCCCCTTTACTAGGGAACCCACTTGGATACTGAGTTATCAAGGGTTATGTCTGAGCAGGGGTTGTAGGTTATATCCATGCATGGTCCTTGGTTGGATAAACAGTCTTATAGAAGACTCCTGTGCTCAGATATATTTGGACCTTGTGGGGCTCCCTGTCCCTTCTAGGATATACTAATTCCTCCTTCCTTCATGATTTCCTACACTCTGCTGAAGGCTTGGTTATGGGTCTCAGCATCTGCTTTGATACACTGCTAGGCAGAGTCTTTCAGGTGCCTTCTGTGGTAGACTACTGTCCTGTTACTTGTTTTCTCCTATTTCCAATGTCCATCCCCTTTGTCTTTCTAGATGAGGATTGATCATCTTACTCCTAGACCCCTTTCTTGGAGAAACCCTGTCTTAAAAACCAAAACAAAACAAAATTTAGTATAACTTCAAAAAAAAAAAAAAATAACTCAATGCTGGTTATCTAATATCAATAACAAATTCCATCAGAATTCAGGAAAAGACTTTATGCACCAGGGACATTTGTTTTTCTCCCTCTCCAAAACAGAAAAGACAAGGAAAAACCTAGGCCTCTATGTAACAAAGCATATTCTAGAAAGACCTAAGATACCTGCTTGTGTATATGATGGAGAATATGATGGAGAGATGCAGGCAAAAAGGTGCAAATGAATAGAGAAACTTTAGAAAGACATGATGAAGACCCTCAATAGATCTTGTAAGGCAAATGGTGTGATTTTCTCATAAAATTATGACATTATATTTATTCAGATAAGTTATTAATAATCAAAATTTTCTTAGTCATGTGTTCTGCATCTGTGATAGACCAACCTTATGCTGAAACTCTGAATGCCAGACACAGGGGCACACATCTGTAATTCAAGCACTTCTGGAAAGCTGAGATGGGAGGAAAAAGAGGCATAAGCAATTTTGAGCCTAGCCTGAGCTACATGAGACCCTAGATTAAAAAAAAAAAAAACAAAAACAAAAACAAAAAACTAAATAGGGGCTGGAGAGATAGCTCAGTGTTTGAGAGCGCATACTGCTCCTCCTGAGGACCTGAGTTCAATTCCCAGTACCCACACCAGGTGGTTTACAACTGCCTATAACCCCAGCTCCAGTGGGAATCTGACCTCTGTGGGCACGCGCTGCATTCATGTACACGCCCCGCCCCGCATACATACACATGACAAAAATAAATATTAAAAATATTAAGTAGCTAAATAACAAAGATTCAAAAGAAAGTCAGATAAAATAAGCATATGTCCATCAAGGGTGTGTAATATGCCACTTAAGATTTAAAAAAAAAAGAAGAAGAACTAAAGTGATAAGAAAGTCATAGAAAGGGGTTTGTAATACTCCATGCCTGACAATTTGAGTTTAATCCCCGGGGCCTCCATGTCATCCTCCACGCTAGCTATGGCGCCCATGCCATTCCCTCAAACTCCTGTTCACAAAATAAATAAAATAAAGGTGTGACGAAAGGGGGAACTGTGAAGAATTTCCAAAAATAAAAATAATCCAGACAGTGTTCGTACATGTCTTTAATCCCATCCCACCCCTCAGAAGGCAGAGGCAGGCAGAGCTCCCTAAGTTTGAGGCCAGCCTGGTCTACAGGAGTTTCAGGACAGCCAAAGCTACACAGAGAAACCCTGTCTCGGGAAAAAAAAGAAAAAAAGGAGAATAATCAAAATGTAGAAACGAAATGTTTGTACAAGACAGAGAACTGATAGACCTTAGTAAAGAATTAAAAGAAAAAAATTGCAACTAAATCAGAAAAAAAAAAAAAAAAGCTAGAATAATTGAATAGCAGAAATCAAGCCATTAGGGAAAACAGATTTTTTTTTTAAAGAAAAGGTAAAACAAGTGAAGTCATTCAAGAAAGCAAGTAAACAACTTCTATCTGTCTGTCTGTCATATATCGATCATCAGTCCATTTTCTATGCATTTACTATCTGCTATTTATCATCCACCCTCTATTTATTAATCTTATGTACTTTATTATCTATAATATATCATCTATCTCCTTTTTATCATCTCTAATTTATCATCTGTCATTGATTTGTTAATTCATCATCTATTACTTCCTCTATCATCTGTATATTACAATTGTCATGGCTCTTCTTGGTTATCAACTTCACTATATCTGAAATTAACTAAAACCCAGAAATGGAGAGCAAACCTGTGGGGGATTTTTGCTTAACTTAAAGTAGGAAGATCAACTTCTGATCAGGATCTTTGAGGTAGGTAGACACACCTTAAATCCAGGTCTTTTGAGCTGGAAAAAAAAAAAAAAAAACAAAAAAACAAACAAACAAAAAAAAACACCCCTAATCTGTGCCATGCCCTCTGCTGGACACCCACGTAAGGACATGGAAGGAGAAAGTTTTTGATCTTTGCCTGCCTGCTCTCCCTCACTAGCAAGTCCACTCCTTCACGGGCATTTGAGTCTACTTCTTCGGGATTCCTCTGTATATTGAAGACCAGCTGAGCCATCCAGCTGTATGGACTGAGCAATTACTAGATTCTTGGCCTTCACACACACACACACACACACACACACACACACACACACACACACACGCGAAGAGAGATATTCAGTCTATAAATTCTCTTATTCTAAAGAACTCTGACTAGTTCAATCATCTCTCACAGATCTATCTGTGATCTATCTGATAATAACCAGTAAGGAAGACCATGAAAGAAAAAAAAGGGTTATCAAAATTATACTTTAAAAATGATTTCCTAAAATAAAAAGCAGACAAATAAAACACTTGGGGGGGGGGGGGGAGGAAATGAATGATCTTCAAAGAAAAAGGGGGAAATCCTTCGGAAAAAGTTCAAGTCACAAGAGAAATAAAATCATCTTGGCAAGAGAGACACACTAGAGAAACACTGGAGCCGGCAGACAAGGAGACAATGTGGAAAATGTACACAAATAGAACGTCAGACAAGAATCACTGAAGCCAAACTGATCTTCAGGTCTCAGAAACACATAACGACTGTGCAAGACCCAAAGGAAAAGTGTTTCTTCAGCTCTCATTAGGTTGTGTCACTCTCTTGTTGTGTGCTCTTATGCCAACATATGATGAATTGTGTCTTAGTCCTCTTTTATTTCTCACAAAAGAAAGAAAGCTGCACATGGTCCATAGAACTGTGTTCTCTGCTGAATATACTCTTCTAAAAGTTTCAGGATTATATACCGAAATAGCTTCATGTAGAAGTTTAGAAGCCATCATTCCTTCCAAAGCCCTGTACATCATACCACATACTCATTAATCCTTAATTAGTGGCTTTTGAGTTGTTTCTAGTCTTCAGTGATAACCAAGAGCAATGTACATATACTCTTTTGTATTTTCACAAGTGTAGAGTCAGAATGGATTTCTGTAACTGCATTTAGTAGGAGAATAAATACATTTGGTTTTTGTTAGCTGTACTCAAATTCTCTTCTATTAAAAAAATCAAACCATTTTATATTCTCACTAGCTGTGTGTATAAGCTTGTATATCCCTTTACTGGGTATGGCAGTCCATGCCTGTAACAGGACCTAGGAGGCAGAAGTGAGAGAATCAGTTTTAGCATGGTTTGGGTTATTGGTACCAAGGCATGCAACTGAGGCTAGAGCATTCACATGGGGACTGGGTGGCTATCCTGAAATGGTTATCTTTCCTTATTTGGTATGGGGTACTGTGATAGTGGTTGCATGGACCCTTCAGTGGATGCTGAGACATGTAACCAAGAATGAGTCCTCTACCCAGAGGGAAGGTCTGAGTGGGAAATCTGCAGTGGGAAATGCCAGGGAGGCTGTTTTCCTCTATGTGGTATAAGGTGGCATGCCTGCTTAATAAGTAAATAAGTACAGAGCTGCCCTTTAAAACATTCAAAATTGTGAATACATATCGCAGTCCATAGAGTAATATGGAAAGAACCTTACTGCGCCTTTAATTTCATCAGTAAGCGGAGGCAGGTAGATAGATGCATTCAAGGCAGCCTAGTCTATAAAGTGGGTTCCAGGATAGTCAGGGTTATACAGAAGTGTGGCCACTGCTTTGTGCAACCCAAAGTCAGGTGATTATTCCCCCATTAGCCTTAGACTAGACTAAGCAGCTAGAGCCAACCTCATCATGTTTATCAAAGGTAAGAAAAATGTATAGCGGCCCCATAAACGTACCTCAGGAAGAAACAACCAGACAAACGATACCAGTGCGTAAAATGTGTTCATGTTGTATTAGACCAGTGGTTCCCAAGAGGGGAATGTGAGAGAGGTGCGATTCAAATTCAAATTCCGTTTTAATTTCACTTTTCATCATTGTGATAAAATGACGAAATGTTTGGTACCCACCTAAGCAACCTAAGATCTTCCCTCCCAATCTGTCTGTCTATTCGTGAGACAGAGTTCTCACTATGTAACTTTTGACACTGGGTCTCATGTCACCCAGACCAACTCCTGATAGCTAGCTAGGATGACAGGTGTAAGATCCGAGGCGGGGGGGGGGGGCTACCCTCTGTCAACTGAACGGTACCCCATCCAGCTGTCTCCTTTGTCTTCACTCCTAAACCATGAAGTGTCTTCTGGATTCACGGCTGGCTCTTCTACCTCACAGACATCCGCAGAGATTTGTCTTCTCGGTTGACTCTAAACTCTAAGTAGCTGACAATTAAGAGTAACCATCCCAGACAGACTGCTCAAAGCAACATTTCAGGATAACTGGACCACTGTGTATACAGGCACACGAAAGTTGAAATCAACATGCCACATGTGTCACTAAATAAATTCTGAATAGATACAAATAATTGTTAAAGAATGAGAAACCAAAGGTATAATTACTAGAAATGCCAAGATAAAAACTTTGGAATAGAAAACTATTTTTCACATAAATCAGAAATAAAAGTTGATGTAATCCATTATGTAAATTTTGCTTGTTGAGGGATATGGTGGAGGATGCCTTTAATTCTAGTGCCCCAGAGGCAGGAGGCAGGTAGGTCTTTGAGTTGAAGGACAGCTTGGTTTATATAGTGAGTTCCAGGCCAGCCAGGGGTGCATAGTGACACACTATCAAGAAAGGAAAGAAAGAGAAAGAAAGAAAGAAAGAAAGAAAGAAAGAAAGAAAGAAAGAAAGAAAGAAAGAAAGAAAGAAAGGAAGGAAGGAAGGAAGGAAGGAGGAAGGAAGAGAGAGTGAGAAAGAGAGAGAGAAAGAAAAAGAGAGAAAGAACCTGACTGTATGTATATCACTCATACGACCAGCATCACCCTTCACAGGGAGGCTCAACTGTAGTTCCATGATCAAAGAGAAAGTTTTAACTATAGCGTGGCAAACAAACTGGGAACATTTGTCCTCTGAGGGTTTCTATAACAAATTTCTTTTAGAGGATTTTTTCTCTTTTCTTTCTTTCTTTCTTTCTTTCTTTCTTTCTTTCTTTCTTTCTTTCTTTCTTTTTCTAATTTTTCTTTATGTGCATGTCTCTATGTTCCATACACAGGCAGGTCAGAGGTGAGTACTGGTCAGCAGTTGTGAGCTCCTTAATGTAGGTCCTGCAAATCAAACAGGAACCTTTGGGATTTGCCTCTTTCTTTCTTTCTTTCTTTCTTTCTTTCTTTCTTTCTTTCTTTCT
>NW_026596287.1:142629-223590 GCF_907164565.1 Psammomys obesus | reverse complement strand
TCTTTCTTTCTTTCTTTCTTTCTTTCTTTCTTTCTTTCTTTCTTTCTTTCTTTTTCTTTCTTTCTTTCTTTTCTTTTTGAACAGGATATCATTCTGTAACCTGGAACTCACTGTTTAGCCTACATTGCTTTCAAACTCCTGATGACTCCCCTATCTCAGTTTGCCAAGTGCTGGGGTTACAGGCATGAGCTATCACGCTTGCTTCCAAGAAATACATTTTCTGTTTTGGAGGCCAGGAGTATGAAAAGCAAAATCCATGTATTGGCCATGCTCTGTGGAGCACGGCTGTGCTCTCTCCCTGTGCTCCAGAGACTCTGTCCTTGATCATTCTGCTCCCTGCTGCTTCTCGGAGAATCTCCCAAAAGTACTTATGGCTTATATGTGTGTGCTTGGGGAAGGAGGGAGGGGCCTACTGAATCTTGTCAGTTTCATTGAGTTACTCTTTTGTGAGTTTAAGGAGCTTCACTGCAATACGGAATATTTACCTCCCTTATTGTTTTGCCTCTCCTTAATATCCTGAATACTAATAAGGGTTCATCTGGGATAGGGCTTTGCTGCGCAACACAACATATGGCTTGCTTGTCTGTAACCTGGTGTGGATGCTTTAACATTTTAAATAGGAATTACTCTGCAGATTGGTGAACACAATCTACAAACACGGTATATACTCACTTATATAGACCTATAAGATATGATAAACCTAATGAAATCTATACACCTAAAAAAATAATCAAGAGAGCGGACATGGGGTATGATTATCAATCCTCGTTTTGAAAGAAAGACAGATGGGATGCACATTAAACATTGACAGGAGTCTACTGAGCGCATTTGAAAAACTCTAACTAGCAGTGTTTTCAAAGCAAAGACTCATGACCAAACCTTTGGCAGAGTACAGGGAATCATAAGAAAGAAGGGGAGTTAGTCTGATGAGGAAAGGACAGGAGCTCCACAAGGACCAAACATATCTGGGCACAGGGTCTTTTCTGAGACTGACATGCAACCAAGGACCATGTATGAATGTAACCTAGAACCTCTGCTCAGATGTAGCCTGTGGTAACTCAGTAACCAATTGGTTTCCCATAGTGAGGGGAACAAGGACTATTTCTAACAGGAACTCAATGACTGGCTCTTTGGCCTCCCCACCCCCCAAGGGAGGAGCAATCCTGTTAGGCCACAGAGGAGAGCTTTGCAGCCAGTCCTGAAGATACCTGATAAAACAGGATAGGATGAATGGGGAGGAGGTTCCCCCTATCAGTGGACTTGGCAAGGGGCACGGTGGAGATGAGGGAGGGAGGGAGGGACTGGGAGGGAATGAGGGATCGGGACACGGCTGGGATACAGAGTTAATAAAATGTAACTGATAAGAAAAAAATAAAATTAAATAATAAAAAAAGGAAAAAAAAACAAACAAACAATCTACAAACAAGCACCCCCTCCTGCCTTGACACCCCGCCTACATTCGCTGCAGCCTACTCAAACACGTCCTCGGCGGATGCCGATCGCTTTGCCCTCCTCAGAAACCCGAAGGGCTCTCTCCCAAACCCCAAACCTCGAGCTCCAGCCAGGGCTGGGGGTGGCAAGGCAGAGGAAACGCGTGAACCAAGAGCCCAGCTTTGGAGGCATGCGCTCCGCCGGGCAGGCTGTGGGGACGAGCTGCGTGCGCGCCCCCGGCGGTACCCACACAGCACTGGAAGCGGGCTCCACTCCCCAGCACTTCCCTTCACAAACCAAGCCAGAACTCGGGAGGCCGAGGCCGGAGTAGGTGGCCTTACGCACATTCCGGGATAGCCTGGGCTACAGAGCAAAACTCTGTCTCCAAACGAACCCCCCTCCACCCCGAAACGCAAAAGGAACTACTTCATTGCTAGGAAACAGATGAGAAACGGTTGGTGGGGTGGCTGACAGCGAAGCTCAGGGTCCTTATTCCTGTCACTTCTTCGTACTCCCCCGACAGCTCACTTGTGACAAGTGTTCAGTTGTGTGAGATGCCGCCGTCGTTCTGCAGGTAGCGGCGCTTTTAGGTAACTCACACGCACGAGACCATCGCAGGAGTTACTTTCCCCTGGGGATCCCTTCAGCCCCTCCTCTCCATCACCCTCTTCGGAGCGTCGACCAGCAGGGGGCGCTCGGGCGTCGCGGTTAGGAACCGCTCTCGGTGGCGGCTCCTGCAGCTCCAAATATTTCCGCGTTTTAAGCGCGTCTGCGGCGTCGGTGGGCCGCAGGGCGGCCGTCGGCGGCCTCGCGTAGCCTGGGGCGGCGTGAGGGATACGGCGCGCCCGTTTCTTCGGCTTCCGCTGCGGGGGGGGAAGAACTCTGACTTCAGGAGGAGCAGAGAAATGTGACAAAATTAGGATCAATGGCTTCCTCCGAAGCCCGCATCCCAGTGCCTTCTTAGCGCAGTAGGCAGCGCGTCAGTCTCATAATCTGAAGGTCCTGAGTTCGAGCCTCAGAGAGGGCAAGTGCTTTTTTGGTTAAGACGAGTGTGAAACATTCTCAAACCAGCAATTCCATTATATGAAATTTAGATTCGGACAACTGACACGCACCGTGAACGTAAGACATACCGTGTGCGTAGTCTTTTGAGACCCTTTTTACTTTAGCACCTCTTGATTACAGACCTACCACATAAAGCTGAATATGTGCCTAATATCATAAAGCTGTCAGTTACCTGCTCACGCTCTAGAAAACTGACACAAATCTAAAGGCTCCAAATAGTTTACTCTCTCTTGTCTATTGCGAAGTCACAGGCTCTGCTAGGTTCAGACTCAGTCTCCGGGGGACTTAGGGTCTGGTCCACGGTCAATTGACCCGGAATTGCAAATTCAGGTGTCTACCACAAGGTGGCGGAGGCACCTGTCTGCCTCCAGCCAGAGAACTGACATAGAAATCCCATTAAACCTCTTTCACTCTTGGTTTGAGTTGCCAGGAGCTTGGCAGCTGTGCTCCAAACTTTAAACATTTAAGAGTAATACCTACCAGAGCGGGTGCGGTGGTTCACGACTGGAATCCCTGCATTCGGGAGGCTGAGGAAGGGTTACAAGTTACAGGCTGACACCTGGTCTCAAAAAGCCAGCCTGGCAGACCTAGCTATGCGGCTAGACCTACTATACGGTTCTGTTTAGTTCACTGCCACAGTTGCAGGCCACGATCTTCCACAGGACTCCAAAGTGGCTCTACATCATGGCGTAACAAGTCCGAAGAAACATCTACTATTCCAGGAAGATCTTGTTGCTTGGGGGGGGGGGGGGTTTAGGACCAGCTGTCACGCCAGTGACACCATAAGGACCAAATAGGAGCCACCTTGCTAACCCACCACAGAGTGATCAATAGCTCCCTTCTGAGAGGACAGACTGACAACTGGTGACATTCCACTATCAACACATGGGCATACAGGTCCTAGAAAAACGGTACACCATCTGTCTTTGGTTGTGGTGGCGACTGCAAAGGTTGCTCTTGCTGGTTGTTGGGTACGGGGTTAAGCAGGCTTGCTCTCTGTAGCCTGGGCTGTCTTTACATAAGTCTCTGCCTCTCAAGTGCTGAGCTTACAGGTGTGAGACACCATGTCAGGCTTCATTTGTTATTGTGCAGCTTACTCAAGACCAAAGGGGTTTATTAAGCTTAGGAGTCCAGTGAGAACAGGTTATCAACAGCTTTCAGGGATCTGGTAACAGAATAAGGAAGTCTGCCCTTTGACCAGTACTCTGCTCTGTGCGTAAAACCAAATCCTTGCTCAACAGGTCACAAGCGTTTAGTGGGCTTTTATGACAACAGGGCTCGTGGTTATAAAAATTCATCTGTGGAGCCCAGAAACGTCTCCTCAGAGTTTAAAGGCCATTCTCGGGCACATGACCATCAAAAGCATAAGACCTCGATCTCCAGTACTCCATGACAGGGCTCATTAGTAGCCAACCATCGTCTAATAAACAGAGCTAGCCTAGCTAGTCTCCCTCGTGCTAAAAAAGCCTTTAGACTTTGAATGTCTCTGACTCTGGACCCCAGTCTCTCCTCTGGGGTGGGGCTCCAGTTTTTATCTGCGTCTGTTCTGTAGGGACCGCCTGGAGAAACTCAGTCTAAAACAGCGACCTCCTGTCAATCTTATTAGCTGCCTTGGCGTGTGACAGACACGTCTCTGCAATCTGTGTCTCCATCTGCTTATGGTCTTTCCCTTACACGCCTGTCCCTCAATCTGAATCTTCCTCACACTTGCAAAAGCTCCAGTCACAGGACTGTGTCCTACCTTAATACTGTAAGATCATCACCCAAACTGAGCTCCTCCTGCTAAGGTGAAGCAGGACCCCCTTGGGAGGTGAAGGCAGCAGGATCAGGGTTCAAGGCAGCCTGGCCTCTAAGAGACTCTATTCCCCAACAAAACATAATAAAGCAAAACCGCAAAAGCTGATTACTTCTGCAGAAAAACTTACTTCCAAATAAAGTTACATTAATGCGATATGCAGGGGATTAGAGATTTAACACGTGTTTTGGGAGAGAGGGACACAGTTCATCAAAACACGTTTAGAATGTTTATTCACACATTTAAAATAAAACAAGACCAACCGGGCAGTGGTGGTGCACACTTTCAATCCCAGCACGAGGAGGCAGATGCAGGTGGATCTCTGACTTTAAAGCCAGCCAGAGTGAGTTCCAGGACAGCCAGGGCTCCACAGACAAACACTGCCTAAAAATGAATGAAAAGAGACAAGAAAAAAAGTGTGTGTGTGTGTGGGGGGGGTAAGCATCTGCCACAAACAATTATTTTAAAAATTAGAATAATGATCTCCGCACATACAGAGCTTAACTGACTTAACTGACCATTGCTCATGTGTCAGATATCCATGTCAGAGACTTCATTTGCTCTGGACTTCATAGTCCAGGTAGCTCTACTAGGTGAGCTTGTAACTGCTGCCTGTCGAGCTAGAGTAAATTGTCAGAGGCGCCGTAGCCAGCGTGTGCAGCAGTTGAGGGCTGAGAATGAAGACTGGATGTGTTTCAACAGGGTCCCCATCAAAATGGACAGACGTGAGATCCAGGCACAGCTAAAGGCGGTTTTCTGATTATTTTATGCTGCTCCTTAGGGTAGTTATGGCGATATACTGGTAATACTGTGGAGTCCACTGAGTAGAAAAATTTTAAACATAGGGCCAGTGAGATGGCTCAAGGGGTACAGGCACCAGCCACCTGATGACATGGTTGGGTCCCCAGAGTTCACAGCGTGAGGGAGCTGACTCCCTCCCACAAGTTGTCCTCTGACCGGGATCCCTGTACCCACATGCGCGCACATGCACACATACAAAAATAAATGTGTAAAAACACTTGCCAGTGATTTTATTTGACACGATACTCTGTGAGTACTGGCCCACTCCGCACATATTTTTTGTTTAGTCCATCTCCTCACCCCAGACCTCATGAGTAGACACCACAGTTGCTTACTGTGTATATTCATTTTTGTGCGTACACGGGCACGGAAGATTCCCGGGAGTGTCCGTTAGCTTTGTTCACAGCTCTGTTTCCTCACTTTGGGAGCACGCCTCCCACAGAAGAGACAAGCAGTGAATGTTTGTTGAGTTAGTGGATGGGACAATGGGAGATGAGGCGGCGCAGACCTTTTATAAGGCGCTCGGGGTGGGGGTGGGGGGGGACTCAGCTCCAAGATGTTTGGCGCAGTGTTCCAACCTGCTCTTTGCTCCCTGCCTTGCCATCCTTGCTCTAGGCATACTTGGGTCTAGCAAACTTTAACTTCCAGTCTACCGTCTGTAACGCTTTCCTGGTTATTTCCTCGAGAGGATTCACTCAGGTGTTCTTCCTAGTGTCCTCCTCAAAATGCCAAAGGCGGAGCCGTCTGGGTCACTCCGCGGTCCAGAGTCTGCCTAGCGTGTTTGAAGCCCTGGGTTTCCCTCCTACAACCCGGCAGGGGAGAGGGCAGGCCCTACAAACACGCTGGTTTTCCTTTATAACGGCTGATTGTGCTGGAGATGTTTAGGGTCCAGATCATGTGTGTCTGTGATTATGGCTGTCCCTTAGAGTAAGATACCTCGCTATGTAAATGTATGTAAATTTAATGTAAATTTAGGAAAAGTGACTGAGGTCCTGTCGGTGCATTATTCTTTGCTCAAGCTTTGAATCTGACTTATCTCCATAAAAACTGTTGTTTTAAAAAAACAGAAGGACCAAGGCAGGTTTACAGTCTCGTAAACTAAACAACTTCTTAACAATTCCGTTCTATTGGTAGGAAAGTGTGAAAACGCAAAGGCCCCACTGGGAGTCGAACCCAGGATCTCCTGTTTACGAGACAGGCGCTTTAACCAGCTAAGCCATGGAGCCACGTGGCAGCAGGTGGGAAAGACAGATGATTCTATCCCATCCTATTTCTACCTGGGGGCGGGGGGATCTATTTTCACTGTCTGATGATGCTCGTTTTGGTTTGGTTTGATTTGGTTCGGTTTGTTTTTGTTTTTTTGCAAAGAAGACTCAGCTGGGGAAAGATGCTGCGTTTTCTCTGGTCGGGCTGCAGACGTCACGCAGGAAGAAAGAAGGTCCCGGTGTCAGATATTTTCCGGCTGTAGCGTAGCTGACAAAGACGATCCGTGGCGAAGTAGGTAAATGTGTAGGTGTGGCGCGCGTGTGTGTTGTGCGAGTCGTTGGCTTCTTCAAGAAGTTGCATTAAAAAAATAAATAAATAAATAAAACGCAAACACCGCTATCTCTAGCGGACTCACTTGCCGGATCCGCTGGCGACTGGGCGGGCAGAACCGCCATCTTCAGCTACAGGTGTCTGCGGGGTTTCCACCTCGTTGAACCTCACCTGGCCACCTTGCCCCTTTCTAGAGGGTTTTGTGCACAGTTTTCCTGGAGCACTGAAATCAGCCATAGGTACTGGCTGAGGAGAAAAATGGAATTTGCTTTGTTCCGTTTATAAATACCTTTACATTATCGTTGTTATTGTCATTACCGTTTGGCCAATGTACACTCAAATGTACACTCACGTCTCACACAGCAATTAAACTTCTGTTTCTGCTTCCCCTGGCTTTGGCTATGTTATAATTTCGATGTGAAATGTCCAGCACAGACTCATGGGTTTGAACACTTATTCCTCAGCTGATGGTGACTTCTGGGGGAGGTTGTGGTACCCTCAGGATGTAGGTCACCGCAAGGCTCAGCCTATCCCGCTGAGCTCTCTGAAGTTTAAGCTCACGCTTTTGCTGCCATGGAAACAGCAGAGAGCTGTCAGAAGCATCATCAACTATGAACCAAAGTAAATCCTTCCTCGATTTAGTTGCTTTTGTATTTGGCCACATTGGCCAGAAAAATAACTAAGACAGGTTCCTCAGAACAGTGTTTATTTTCTCCTGACCGGAGGCACAGAATCTGTACCTTTTCAGAGCAGCAGCAAAACTGAGACCTCCCAGATTCTCAGGCACAGAGCACACCGGCTGTAAAGGGCTGAAGGCTTAAGTACAGGCGCTCTTCGCTAGAAGAGTTTCATAAAGCTTCCAAGCCTTAAGAGTCAAGTGCACCAGATTCCCAGGCCCAGATGTTGTAACACTGGCTGCTGTAAGAACCACGGGGCTTGACCAGCCATGACTCAAAGGTTGACACACTCGCTGTGAGATCCCAGTTCCTAAGGCCTCCAACCTTCAGCACTAGCTGTACCGACTGCTACCACCCACCAGCTCCGGATAAGAGCCGAAGATGGCAACTGCTCCCAAGTGCCAGACTGCTGGCAAGCGAATCACGGGGTAAAAAGTCCCCACTCTAAACACCTGCAACAGGAAGTCACTGCACTGTGGAGCGCATAGCCATAGCTTATGGTCCTCTAGACTACAGCTCTGACAAGCCCTAGAGCCAGCCACTGGACCATAACCCTGTGACACTCAAGGACCAGAGCTACAGACACCGGAAGAGCTATTTCTGCTACTGAAATGTTCCGTCTGGATAGAACAAAATACTTTAGCCTGCTGACAGTTGACAGCCGGGCTTCCCAGAGGGTCATGGCACCTCTGAACAACAACAGGTTTTGTTGCTTTTTGACGGCTTGTTCTGTGTTTATGTGCTTCCAAATTTTAACTTTAAGTATGAATTGATTTTTAAAACAGAATGAGAGAAGGAGATTCTTTCCAAAGCAGTACGTCCCCTTTTGTAGGGGCTTAATAGGCTTGGCTAAATGATCAGAATAAAAGGCACAGAGAGGTCTGGCTCTAAAAAGCCTAGGAACTCTGCAGGACCTGTAATCCTAGCTACTTGAAATGCTGAGGCTGGAGGATTGGCAAATCAAGGACAGCCTGGGCTACATACATATGTCCGTGCTTTAGATCTGAGCAGCAACGTGTCTGTATCCAACCTGATTCTTTCAATGGCACCAAGGAAGATTCTAGAACACTTGTGAGAAAACCAGAATGTTGACGATGTAAGAGGGAGGTCAGGAAAGCACATAATATGCACTGAAAAACATCACCCAGAGTCCAGCTGCTGCAGGTTCTTTTATTATTGATTAGATTCTTTATTATTTGAGACAGTAATAATAGGAATGGACGTAAAGTTGGGAAGGTTTGGGTGGGAGCAAAGTACAGCATTTGGTGTGAAGGACGTGTGTGCCAGATATGAATGAACTCACAGAAGGCATCCAGGGAGACTCAGGTAGGGCGTGACCCAGGAGGAGCCTGGAACCTACCATGGTGGAGATGGCCCCTCCCTTCATGAGGGAGGTTTCTATGCCCCATCTTCAGAATCCCCTGAGAATAGTACAGGACGGTGTGGCACCAAGGAGGGCGCTAAACAGAAAAATGACTTGACAAAGCATGCCCAGATTGAGAGGAGAAGAGGCTGGGAAGGGAACCCGGAGGATCTGGCCACCTGTTCCTACGTCCCACCAGGGAAGTGATCAGGATCTTTGAGGGTCACTTTTTATATACATGGGATTGTCTGGGTCATCAACTCTAAAATATGATTTTCTTTTGGAATAGATTAGGAAAACTTGATATCTCAGAGTCCGATACTTGGGTAGACAGTTTTTCCTTGACTTAATTTTCAAAGCATGTATATGCCTACCACAAATAAACTTTGTGTAAGTTCACCTAGAGCTGTTCACACGTGCATTAATAGGGATACGGGTAGCGCTGCATGCTTTGGCCATATGAAGGCTGGTGAGGGAGCAGAGCAAAGGGACTATTTGTACGGCATGCCCTACGGGGCACGGGTTTGGTTTAGGTACTCCATGATGTCTGACTGCACAGTTCTGACAGGAGTCTTGTGGAACCAGCGCATGACAGGGACTCCGTCAGACCCCACCAGGAACTTCTCGAAGTTCCAGCGGATGTCATGGACCTTCATGGGTTGCCAGAAGAGATACTCTGGAGAGCCCAAAAGTTCAGAGGTGGGAGGGCAGGCGTTCTGGAGCAGAGATACGGAAAATAGAAAGGTAATCTCATTTCTGCTTCTCCGTTGTTCAGTCTCCTCTGCCCACCACTGTACATCGTAACATTTAAAACTTCACCTGTGTCCGGCCAATCACAGACATACCAGTGTGTGATATCACTCCAAGGCTGTTCTAACCAGGTGAGAACGTATGACTGTCCATGAAAAGCACCTACTTTCCTGCCTCTCTCTAGCCGATTGGTTTCATCATGATGTTTTATTAAAAATAAATATATATATATATATATAGTTTCACTCAAGAGCCCAAGCTGGTCTGAAACTCAGTGTGCTTCAAGCTGACTGTGAACTGCGTGTCCCAAGTACTGGGATTCCAGGCATGAGCCACCACACCGGATAGGACTCTCAAATATTGAACAGCTCTGTAGGGAACTATCTTTGTTTTGAGATGGGGCCCCATGTTACGTGGGTGTGGCTAGCCTGGAGAGGACCATCTAGAGGAAGTGAGCACTGGAGAGGACCGTCTAGAGGAATGAGCACTCAGTCATCCTGCTCTGCTTCCTGAGTTCTGGCATTGTAAATCCGAGACACCGTGTTTCGCCATGGTCATCTTTTGTGCTACAAAAAGCAGTTCATGTGGTGTAGCCTCAGCATCACTTATTATTAGAATAAATAATTGCCTCTTATATTCAGTAAGTTGATCTTTTGTTTCAGTTTGCTGTGGGTGAGCGAATATATCCACAGGGACAGCTTTGTTCCGCAGGCCATTCTCTGAGGACAAGTGACGAAGTAATCCTTGTGGGGAAGGACCTTCTTTCCTGTGTTCTGTGGTTGCAGTACTCTGTGATTCTCAACTGTTGGCACTCTCCCTTATCTATGTCTATGTCATCTCCTGACTTCATAATAGATCTATGTCATCTCCTGACTTCATAACAGATCCTTTGGATCCAAGACTAGCCTGTTAATAAGAGTTAACCTGTATTTCACAACTCCTTGAATAAAGTCAGAATTTGATTAGTGATTATCAAATAAACAAATCATTAGTGTTCAGCGGGGGAGGTTAGTCCATGTCAGAGTTCTCGTGTATCTTTCCTCTGCTTGACGCTAACACCTAATTTCCATGAACTTCCTCCCTTTCAAGGAGTCCAGTCTCATCGTAGTCACCAACCCCACTCTTTCCAGAGAATCCTGTCTGGGAGATCCATGTTGGTTCACTCACCTTTAAGAAAGAATAAAACGGCTGTTCATTTTCTCCGTTCACATCGCCCTTCTCAAAGAGCTGGAAGTTGGGGGCATAGCCACCTCCTGGACGCACATATCTGCGGTGAAACAAGGTGTCCTCAAGAGAATCCAAATTAAGTCAAGGAGGGATAGGAATGGCCGCCAAGGGTCCTCACAAAGGGATGGAAAAGACTGAAGAAAGAGCGAGGAACAAGAGGGGTCCTTGGGATCAAGATCCCAAGCAGGGGGCTTCATGGAATTGAAGAATTCCGAGACCTTAGAGAGGGGATATGTTGACCTCAGATTCCCTGGTCCATCTCATTTTCCCGTATTTCCTTCTTTCCCCTGAATGTCTTCTTCTTAGGTCTTCCCTATCCTCACCCTCAAAGAAGCCAAGTGTGCAGAGTACTTGGGCATTGACTGCAGGGCAAGATGGAACCCAAGGCGTCACGATGACATTCATCAGCCCATCATTCTATCACCTACCCTAGAAGATTCTAGAATGGGAAGGTATCTAGGCAGATGAGGAAGGGGCATCTCCAGGGGGCCACATAGCACTCACTTGAGTCCAAGAAGGATCTCTGAGTTCTTTCCGGGTTCTTGTTTTCCAAACTGGTTGCAAGGGAAGCCCAAAACGATGACATCGAACTGCTTCAGCTCCTCCTGCAGCTTGTTCAGTTCTGTATGCAGAGGGTGAACAGCGTGAGTAGGCTTCCCGATTGAGACTCGAGGTGTGGAGGACCACTAAATTTATCCTCTTGTCACATGAATCCCCCGAGGACTGTGAAAGGCTACAGACATTAAGTAGGCAGAGCAAAGAGCTATAACACAGATCTCTGGGAACTACTCTCAATGGCTGCTGGGTGTGTGGCCCAGATTTTCCCAAGTCTCATTGCTCTTCACCTTGCACACACAGAATTTACCTATAGCAAACGGACAGAGACTGATGAGGCTTATGAAAAAATCCTATTTGATTCTGAAAGGAAGCTAGCTCAAAGTGCCTTGCCCTTATCAGCTGGTGGATTGATTGACCGGATGTTTTTTTTTTTAAGGAAAACAAAATGGACATGCTCTCCTCCTGTCCCCACACCACGTCTCATGATGACACCTCCGACACTACAAGTCACTTTCCCAGAAGACTCTTTGCTGTTGCTTATTGAAAGTGATGGAGGAAAGAGAAAACCAGGGTCTGGCTGCATAAGGTGGTGCTCACCTATAATCCTAGCACTTGAGAGACAGAGGCAGGGGCATGGCCATAAGTTGTAAGTCAGCCTGATCCATATAATGAGTTCCAGGCCTACCATAGTGAGACAGCCTTTCAAAAAAAAAAAAAACCTCCAAACCTGGTTGTGTAGGATTCTCTGCTCTGCGGCCACACATAGACCTCTCTTCACATCTCAAGAGCAAATGACTCTATCTTCAGTCAGTTTTCAGTTTGGAGTTACTCATTCCTCAGAACCAGCCTCTCGGCTCACTTAGGCTCAAGCTCTGCTTGCTGCCGTCTCCACTAAGAACCTCTTCCTAGATCGTGTCTCCAAGTTTTAGTATAGTTCTTGTATGGTTTATATGAAAATGCATATTTAATAAATGTTATAATTTATTCAGAATAATAACTTTTACTTTTGAGACAGGGTTTCATATATGACCCTTCCGACTCATTGTGTAGTCAGGGATACTTCGGACCGTCCTGCCGACACCCTTTCAGTGATGGGATTAGAGATCTGTGTCACCATTCTGGTTTATGTGGTGTTGGGGCTTGAACCTAGGATTTCATACATGCTAGACAAGTACTCAGCCAACTGAGGTACACCTCCTCCAGCCCCTATAAAAATATTTTATACAAATATTCTCATGAAGCGCTGTGGTGGGCACACTCTTTTAATCCCAGCATCTTTGGAGGCAGAAGCAGGTGGAGTTCTGAGTTCAAGACTAGCCTAGTCTACAGAGCCAGTTGTAGGTCAGCCAGAGCTACACAGAGAAACGCTGTCTCAAAAAACAAAAACAAACAAACAAACAAACAAAAATCTTAGGAATTTCTTCAGTTGCTGTCTCCATTCACCTGCCTCTCATCTTCAGCTTCCTCCCTGATGTTGAAATACGGTAGACCTCAATTTTAGTCTCTTTGATAAGCTCTGGGCTCTCTCAACTTATTCATCTAGAGTAAAATGTGAAATGCTCTATAAGAAATGGTTTAATATTACAGCAACATGGTGGAAATTCATGCTTTAAAAATAGATGAAGTAGTCAGGCATTGTGGCTGAAACCTGCAATCCCAGCATTTGGGAGAGGGATCAGGAGAATCACAAGCTTAAAGCCAACCTGATCTACTGGAGCCCTTGTCTCAGAAAAGCAAGGAAAAAGCAGAGATTAGTAAAGAATAACAATAAATGTGTTATGTAAAAGAGCAAGGTGAAAATAGTGTGTGTGTGTGTGTGTGTGTGTGTGTGTGTGTGTGTGTACATCTATCTCCTTTTCACACACACATATAGACACAGAGAGATTCATTTCAGGAAATATATACCATAAACTATGACAGGTCACGTAAAGTAAAGGGAATATGGGCAGAATGCCTGTTCAACCCTTCTGTGTCTTTTGAATGCTGTAATGTATTATCTATTTAATGCACGTATTAAAATTAAATTTAAAAAATTCTCTCAGACTTACACAAATGCTAGTCAAATATTCTACCACTGAGCCACACCCTTAGCCCTAAAATTAAACTAGAGCAACTTTCCAAATCTACTATATTTTCAACTTTTTGAAGGAAAGAAAATCCCATTTGTTAACTGATACTAAATTCTTTTTTTGGCTCTTAAATTTAGGTACTTGGGTTCCTAAAAATTTAATATATAGCTTTTCAGATTTTCCTTAAAGTTGGTTCCACATAAGAACATAAAAATACAGTGGTTAGGAGCACTGACTGCTCTTCCAGAGGACTTGGGTTCTTTTCCCAGTATTCACTTGGCAGCTCCCAACTCTCTGTAACTCCAGTTCCAGTAGATCCAATACCTTTTCCAGCCTCTATGGGCACTGCATGGGTGTGGTTCATATACACAGATAATACAAACATTCATACATGCAGACAAAACGACCATACACACACAGTTCAATTTAAAAACAAAAGACAAAAATAGACTGTCCCTAGAGTGTTTCAGGAGTGTGTCAGTAGGTGGTAGAGAGGAGACAGACTCGGGGTTCGGACCTATAAACATCAGAGCAGTTAGCAACCTAACATTCCCTGAAAAAAAGCAAGCCTGAGACCCACCAGTCCCATACCTGGGAGCAAGACAGGGAGCTAGTCTGAGACAATCACTAGTCTGGCTGGGCTCCCAAGACAAGGAGCAAGCCAGAGACTTGAAAGAACCTTGCCTGGGCCCCCAGGCAGGGGTAAACCCTAAGCAGACAGCCTTAGCATGTAGCAGGCAAGGAGCAAGCCTGAGACGACCACCAGACCAGCACCATGGGGCCCAGAGAGGAAGCTAGCCTGAGATGACGGCCAGGGGCTGCACAGGCCCGGTGGGACAGACCATGCTCGAGATGACCCCTGCCTGGCACCATAATGAACAAGCAGGGCATTAGCACTCCTGAGACCCCAGACACTCAGAGATCCCAGGTACCACTAAGAGGAGCAAGTAAGTGGTGGAGAAGGATGGGGGCAAAATGAAAAGAGGCAGAACTGGAGGCTCAAGGGTAGTGAGGGACAGCCTGATATGAGTAGCTGGTGATGCCACCTGGGACCATGGTGGAATCCTGGCCTGTGCTGCCACCAGGGGCCATGTCTGGGTCCATGGATGAGGGAAAGATGTCCTCCTCCCACCTCGCCCCTCACCTTCTGCAGTGGGAGACCTGGCCTTGGGTTTAGGAGAGCAGGAGAGATGTTCCTGCCTCCCACCAGCAGCAGCACTAGGGAGAGCGGCCCCCGCACCTCACCTAGGCAGCAAGGTAAAGCTGGTCCTGGGTGTGAGGGTCGCAGGTGAGCTGACAAGAGGGAGAGTCAACCCTGCCCCTTGTTTGCTGTGTGGTGGTGTTGGCAAGGCAGAGATCGCCTCTTCTCCCTTTTGGCCTTGCCATCTCTAGCAGGCAGTAGAGCTGGCCCCATGGTCATGAGAGTGAGAGAACCAGCCACGTCCCTCCAGGCTGCAACACCTGGGACAGCAGGTCCCGCAACCTCAGTAGGCAACACAGTAGAGCTGGGGGAAGGTTGCTAGTGAAAAGGGGGAGCAGGAGAGCTGGCCAGCTCAGATATCTCTCAGGCTTTGAACTGGTCCACCCCAACATCTACCCCATTGATGAACTGCTGGAGTGCATGAGGAGCTGGTCCTACAGATCCAAAACCACAGGATCTTCATGACACAGGGCAACAACAGGATAGCCCAGAGGGGCCTCAGCGAGGTTCCAGTATCATAGATTAGCAGAAGCCAGAGGCCTTGTACCAGACTGAGTGATTGCAGTGAACACTTGCAAATGAAGAAGTGTGAACCAAAGGATGTACTGCGGGACACACCGTGACACACTACATCTTTTTCTTCTTTGTTGGGGGGATGTTTGCAAGGGTGGAGGGCGGGTGCAGGGGGAGGGGCGATGAGTGGGATTGGAGTGCATGAAATTCACAATGAGCCAATAAAAAGTTTTTTGTTTTTTGTTTTTTTTTAAGACAAAAACAAAAACTAATTTCACCGCTAAATTGAAACAAGTCTTTAGCCTCTCTTGAAAAATCTGAACTGGTTGTTTGGCTGCGATTTGTATCATGTAATGTTTTATTCTTTTATTATTATTATTATTTTCCTGAAACATGGCTTCATGTAACCTAAGCTGAACTGGAATATAATGTGTAAGCGACAATGACCTTGAACTCCTGACTCCATCTTCCAAAAGGGATGGCAAGGAAGTGGCATTTTAATATAACTACAGCTTGGTCCGGCATCCTCCTCTGAATGATCAACTTCAAAATGCAAACATTTGATGAGGCTTGTGTGCTAGATGAGACACTGCAGTGTAGAATGCAGAAAGAAGAAACTTGTGAAATCTGTAATTATCAGAGTTCCATTAAAACAAACTGACAGAGAATAATGACGTTCACACATGTCATCCCGGTGTTTGGGAGGCAGCGGTAAAAGGATCATGACTTTAAGAGGGGAGATCCTACCTCCAAGATGGTGTTTAAGCAGGGCCTGATAGTTTTGATTAGTCAAGTACGTAACAAGGTCAATATGTAGAATTTTTGGTCTATTAATTTGTGGTGTTTGACTCAATAAACCTTTTGAAGTTATCCTGGACATTCTTAGCATCTCCAAAACTACATCCTTCTCTTGTGCAATTCATGTAGAAATGTCTATGGCCTTATTTGGATCCACAAGAAGATAAAATCCTTCCGTGATAAACACAATGAGGAGATGGAGCAGTCTCCCATTTACCACTGGCTCCAGACAGCCTCCATGCCAGTTACAGGTGCTTGGATTAAAAACTTCATTCTTCCTCATCTCTGTCGTTTGAGGGTGCCTCCCAAAATAAACGTTCAGTCTTCTTTCCTGTGTTGTTGTTGCTGGTGGCGGTGACGCTGAGTGTGTATATGACATGTACATGTGTAGAGGCCCAGGGGAGATGTGTGCTCTTTTTCTCCATTGATCCCCACCTTATTTTTTTCTACTTTGTTTTGTTTTTGAGATCCAGTCTCTCACTGAACAGCGGGATCACTGTTTTACCTAGACTGGCTGGCCAGGCAGCCCCAAGAATCCACCTGCCTCCTCTCCTCTCGTTGCCCAGTTCTAGGCTTCCAGGCATGTGCCTCTACTATGTTTCTGTAGGTTCTAGGGAACAGAACCCAGGTCTTCATATGTGTGTAACAAGCACTTCATGCACTGAGCAATCTCCTTAAAGCCAGATTTTTGGTTTTGTTTTGATATAGGGTCTTAGGAAGTAGTCCAATGGTTGAGAATGACTTTGAACTCCAGATCCTTTTGCCTCCAGCTCACAAGGGCTGAGATGACAGGTTTGTGGACTGTTGTGCAATGCTGAGGACCAAACCCAGAACGTTGTGCATGCTGGGTACACACTCTGCCAGCTGAGCTATATCTCCAGGCACATAAATTGTAACTCCTCATTTTCACTCTCACTTTAATGCAAACCAGCCTTCACTATTCTAGGTTCTGGCCTAGGAGTCACAGGGAGGCTTTAGTGTTCTATCAATGAACTCCAGAGAACATCAAATTACAACTATGGCCAACCATGACAGTTCAAGACTTCTATACAGTCATGTCTGAACAAACAAACATACACACACACACACACACACACACACACAGTATCTAAACCACAAAATGACCACATTTCACCTTGCCAGTGTGAATGACTGCTGCTTTTCCAGTTACTGCTCCAGGCTTTCTGCTTCCCTTACCATATAGATAAGATTTCTTAAGATAACCAGACACATAATTGCCCCTTCATTTCCTGAGAGCGCTTAATCCAGAGCAAAGCCCTAGTTCCTTGAATCCTTCCGCACACTACCTGATGCCAGCTCAGATGGCATGATTTTTTTTTTTATCCCTTTATGAGAAGCCTCCTTGTTCCCTGTGGTAGATGGGCAACAACGCCAAGTTCTTCAGCCACAGATGTGTTCTTAAGGGCTGACCGACAAATCTTGGGGAAAACCTTAGCGCTCAAGGATGGAGATAATTTGGGCATTCAATGCGACCAAATGGGAAGCTTCAGGTTTCCCATTCACGCCCACCACAAAGCGTCATTGTGCTTACTCATGACTCAGTCCCAGTAGCACAGTAACACCTTCTGCAGGCACAGCATGGTGATGAGGCAAGCTAGTTCTGAAAGAGAGTTGAGACTTGAATTCTTACCAGGATAAGTAGCTGTCAGGCCACAGAAGGAGGCCACATTGACAAAAAGAAGGTGCTTTCCTGCGTATTGCTGGAACTGGACGTACTCCCCACCATCCAAGGTCTTGGCTCCATAATCAAAGATGGTGCCAGCCACCCCTTCATTACAATCTACCTGTAACAGAACACGAGTAACTGTGGTGGCCTGACCTGACAGACAGAAGTCCTCGACACCTGTCAGCATTTTCAAAGCACCTGATGTTTCATGCAATATCTTAAAACTCTAAGAACGGAGGAATTTCTGTTTGAGGAACTCCACACCCAAGCAGGCATCGGTGGTGAATAGACCTGGGCGCCTATAAACGGGGCCCGCTCAAGTGAGCTGTGACCTCACTCCGTAGCAGATAGATAACCTATGGCTTTACAGATGCAAGTCGACATTTTACACATATTTTTACCCTTTGAGTGCCCAATAAAAGAGGCCAAAGGTCAACGGTCAGACTTAAGGATGCACTCAAGGATCATGAGAGCAGTTAAAAGATGCTTAGGCTCCCAAGAAGGCATACTTGATCAAAAGCTCTAGGAGTGGGACCCGATAGCTAGTGGATTCTCAGTTCAGCTGAGGTGTGGGAATTGCTGTGCTCTGAGGTGAGACTATTCCTCCCCTTTTACAGAAGGAAGATGGAGTTGTCAAAAGATACTTAACTCATGAAAGCCACAAGTGAGGCAGAGGTGTTCAATGAGTTTCTCTGATTTCAAAGTTAGAATGTATCGGTCCGTCAAGTCATCTGCGTTAGCCCTACTCTGTCTTCTAAGATGTTTGCATGCATTTTTTTACAGGGATGGCTACTGACTCCCCATATGAACAGTCTTTAATACCATTCCCTCCCCCCTGGCCCCTGTGAACATTTTTGGCTACTGCCCCACAGTGTGGCGATTGTCCAGCTCTTTGGAACAGCACTAAGATCTGAGGAGACATCCTTATACTGAGCTGAGCCCTGTTTTCACCTCCCACATCAACTCACCCCAATCCCAGAATTCAGTCTCTGTGTCTTGGTAGTCACTGAAGAAAAAAATCCCTTTGTCTCTAACCTGGGGCTTTGGAGCCCAGTCCGGCACCCACTTCTCTACTCATTTTCTCTTAGTTTAGTTCGATTGGTCTGAGAACATTGGCCTCCCTCTCAATGGCACTTGCTACCTAACCACTGTTTTCTAGAACTCATGGTGGCTGCTCCAAGTTACAGATCAGCATGGGACAGAGCAGGTTCTGGGTTGTCAAGCAGCCATCAATGAGGACTGGAAAGGGCAGCTGGGAAGGGGTGGGAGAGGCCAGCGGGCTACATTCTGTTCAAAGATCCACTAGGTGCAGAGAAGCAGAGAAGATGCATGGAAAACAGGATAAAGCACAATGAACAGAGGCAGGAGAGCTGCCGCGGCAGAGGGCATCAGTGGCAGAAGTCTGCAAAGAAAGACCATCAGGCAGCTCTCCCCCATCAAGAACAGGTTGACCCCTGAAACTCATGGTAGCCAAGTTACTGATCAGATGTTGAAACCAGCTTTGGTCCCCTGCGGGATTGCTTACCTTCGACTTCTGAGGATTCAGAGTCTCCTGAGCCAAGGCAGCGAAAAACAGTGGGAAGAAACAGGAAGCCCAGAACTTCTGGGCCATGGCTGTCCACGGACTGGTGGGTGAGTCTTGAACCTCAGGAACTGTAATCCCTTTTGAGTATTCCCAGCAGGCACCAGTTGAAGATGCACAGCCAATCACAGAGCTGCTTTCACTCTCCACCTCTCCTCTCTTCTCCTCCTGATACAGGAGGCTGGGGTAGGCACACGTTTCTGACAGATGACGGCGAAATGAAGGTGAGATGCTGTGCCTCTCTTCCCATAGGGACTGGAGTAACTCATGCCACGGGGTCACAACCTACCTGTTCACAAAATATCCGTGAGATTTGCATGCAAACTAAAGTGTGGAGAGCATTGACCCAAGTTGTCAGCAGCGATTTGCCCAAGAGACAGGCACTCAGCCTGGGGAACTCCCTTCCCCCTTAGAGAACCTCTGCTCAGGTAAAGCCAGATCCTTGCCTGTGTGGCAGAAAAGAATTTCAGTACCAGACCTAACAAAGGTATTTAGACAAAGAGTCACACAGGGAAGGGCAGTGCACAAGTCCAAAACGTTGCTGCACAAACTGCTGTAGTTTTTTAGGGCAATTCTCAAAGCTTGTAAGTTACAGCAAGAGTAAGTGATGTTCAGAATTTAAGTAAGATTTAAAAGTTGAAAATGCGTGAGCTGGCTATTTTGTAAAGATTTAAATGTTAACTTAGTATTTTGCATATGGCATGTGAGTGAGCACGGGAGGTCACAGGGCAACTCTGTGTGGCTGGTTCTCTTCTTCCTTGCATGGGCTCCAGAGATTAAACACAGGTCCTCAGGCTTGCAAGGTGACACCTGTACAAATGGCGTTATCGTGCCATCCCTGGTTTGAATTTTTTTTTAAGGCAAGGTTTCCTTGCATCCCAGGCTGGCCTCTCACTGATAATGCAGCTGATGACGACCTTGAACATCGGATCTTCACGCTGGTGTTCCTATAGGCGTTTGCCATCACACCTGGTGCTCTGTGATGTTGGGTATTAAGGCCAGGGCTTCCTTTATATAAAGCGAGTGTCTACAAACTGAGCTACTACACACTCTCAGCCTCATTGTCTTAGTCAGGGTTACTATTGCTGGAACCAAAGTAACTCGGGTAGGAAAGAGTTTATTTGGCTTACACTTCCACATCGCTGTTTACCAACGAAGAAAATCAGGACAGAAACTCAAACAGGACAGGAACTTGGAGGCAGAAGCTGATACAGAGGCCATGGAGGGGTGGTGCTTACTGGCTTGGTTCTCATGGCTGGCTCAGCCTGCTTTCAAATAGAACCCAGGAGCCCCAGTCCTGGAATGGAACCAGCCACAATGGGCTGGGCCCTCCCCCATCAACCACTAAAATTAAGAAAGTGCCCTACAGGCTTTCCTATAGGCCAATCTTATGGAGGCATTTTCCCAGTTGAGGTTCTCTCCACTCTGATGACTCTAGCCTGTGTCAAAGTTGACATAAAAGTAACCAACACACAACCAACTTGCCTTCCCTCCTTCCTTCTTTCTCCTTCCTCCCTCCCTCCCTCCCTCCCTCCCTCTCTTCGATCCTTCCTCCCTTCATTTTATGTGTATTAATGTTTTGTCTGAATGTATGTATGCACAGCACATGCATGCCTGGTGTCTGCAGAGGCCAGAAGAGGACATTGGATCCCCTGGAACCGGGGTTACAGACAGTTGTGGGCTACCATATGGCTGCTAAATATCAAACCTCTAGAAGGGCAGCCAGTGCTTTTAACTGCTAAGCCATCTTTCCAGACCCACCTTTCTTAAAGAATTCTCCCTCCCTCCTTTAAAAAATAAAATTACAACACTGTTTGGTGAGACTTACTGTTTATATTTAGGATGAAGGAGAAGAGCTAACACAGTAAAGCTCCGAGTTATAAACATTCTGGCCCTAAGTAAAACATGACTCAATGGTTGTTTTGTTTGTTTGTTTATTTGTTTGTTTGTTTTTTAAAATTCATTTATTTATTTTTTTTTATGTATATGAGTGCTCTGTTTTCATGCAGACCAGAAGACAGAATCAGACTTCATCACAGATGGGTAAGAGCCATCATATGGTTGCTGGGAATTGAACTCAGGGCCTCTGGAAGAGCAGCCTGTGTGCTCCAGCCTTCAATGGTTGTTCTTAACATCCTTCTTTGAGACATTTTTTAGGAAAATGCAAATTACCTCCGAAGGCAATTTTGGCTTGATCTGTTGTGTTGCGGTTTCTTGCCTTTCTGGCACCAGGACAGGCAAACTGCAGCCAAAAGGTAAGGACTTCTTACTCTTCTCATGTCCTCCTTTAATCTTCTCATCTTTCTGTTCTGCCTCAGGACGGCCATCATTTGTTCTGACCCTTTAAATTTCACCAACTTACAAACAAAAAAAAAAAAGTTGAGTTTGTAAACTATGAAGCCATGTTGGTGGGAAATATCTCAGGCTCTGCCCCTTGCTCTGGCCCCTGGGAAAGAGAACCTTAACAGAGAAATAAAATGAGGTACACACATTCATATCGGAAAGTTATCAGAGAGGAAGCTTTAGGCCCTACGTCAGGAATGGCCTGGCCTTCAGTCTCCTTCTCTGCAGACACTTGCAATAGTCTCTCCCTGCCTATTCTAAAAATGGATTACTGTGAAGTTTTAATAAGATAAGAGCCAAAATGTTCTTCCAAAATCCTTGAAGTGGGTGAGACTTGTACTTTCCAGCTGCTTCCTCTCACATCCACCCCCCCCCCCCACACACACACACATACCTGGTTTTTGCTGCCAGCTTCCGTTTCTGAGAAAGCCCTCCTGTCCAGTTCTAAGCTCTCTGTTATCCAGCCTTGGACACCTGCTCTGCCCCTTCCAAGTTCACAAAAAGGGCCTTCTCTGCCTCTGAGAAATAGGATCTGGATGGAGTGAACTCTTGAAAGGTCCACTTTTTGTTATCTGGAATTTCTGCATTCCTCTCAGAAGCCAGGGTCTGGTCACAGACACCTGATTCAGACATACCACCCTCCGGGGCCTTGGGGCAGCTGAGCAGAAGGCGTTCCTCTTAGTGCACATCTCTAAGTTCTTTAGCCTTCTCCCATTCTCAGTTTTAAGACGACTGAACCTCACAGTGATGTATTTTCCTAGTTACAAATGTCAGCATAAATTTATAAAAGGTCACTTGACATAATTTTTGTGTTTATTTCTGTTCTTCATATGCACTAACTACACATGTTGACACCGGGAAGAGTGGTGTTTATTTATTTATTTACTTATTTAGTCGTATTTCTTTATTAGCAGGATCCTACTCTGTCACCTTGGGTAGACTGTAACATAGGATGTAGCCCAGGCTGGCCTCAAACCCATGGCAATTCTTCTGCTTCAGTGTCCCAAGGGCTGGAGTTAACACATATGGACCACCTGGCTTCTTGGTGATAGATTTGCTGTAGGTTTCCTTTGTTTACATTTTTTTGTGCACGTTTTGCCTCGTACTGCCTAATGCTTGAGGAAACCCCAGATCCAGGCTGGCTGTGGCTTTAATCTTGAGCTTTCATGATGACTACTGGCCCTAACTTAAAGTCCTCCTGAGGCTCTGTTTTTATTACCAGAAAGCCTACCTTCATCTGCGTCAGAAGATAGTTCTAGCAGTTGGTGACACAAGAGAGAGCCTATGTAAAGATGAACATGTGTCTTTCTGTATACTGACTGGGTCCATTGTTCCCACTGCAATGCCCCTGGGGGTCCCACCGTGTCCACACATGACCGCAGTATTGGGAACACTGTCACTGCCCCAGAAGGAGATGCTCTAAAGATGCAACCGATAGATACCAAAGAATTAAAGTCTCCCCCAGAGTCCTACACTGGGGGAACAGAAAGGCTGAGGGCCAGCTGTTATCCACACGAAGAACTCGACCCCCCGGGTAGAGATGTCACACGGTACTGACAGCGTGCTTGACAGACCCAAATTGAGACAGTAATGAGTCAGTGGTGGTTGCAGCCAGACATTGATCTGGACTTCTTGGTAAGAACAACCCTTGCCCTCTATGTAAGACTAAACCTCAGCTCAGTACCCCAAAGATGGCCCTGGGGGTCATTATTCCTCTCTACTTTTTCCTCTTCCCATGTCACAATGAAGAAATCCTTCTTTCTCTGCTTTTTTTCTTCTTTCTTTTCACTATTGTCTCTTTAACTGGGCTTCTGGGGAGAGGTGGCTGCATCTACTTATTGGGACTGCCAGGGCCCAGGTTTTGACCCTAAGAACTCCAGTAACAACATCCATGGGCCTTTCATAAACTCCCTGAGTTCTCCCTCCATGTTTTAGCACCTTTGTTTCCCTTACGTGGTAACATACATTCTATTGGGGTGGTCTGCCTTACAGGGTCATTACAGAATCGTGTATGCACATGTCAGTACTGATTATGCTACTTAGCTTCTTTCTCTTTGTTCTGAGAGGCTCTTTACCCATCACTAAGTTTGTGGTGATTTGTGACAGGAAAGTAACACACACTTTAGTAGAAAGTGTCTTAACCGATTCACAAGTGAAGCAAAATGTATCATTTGCCTGACTGTTGGTAGACATGTGGCTGTTACAAATGCTTCTAGTGAGATCTCAGCAAAAAAAAGAAAAAAAAAAAAAAAGAAAGGAAAATGCTATTGCTATTATGCTACTAAAATCTGAAGGGATGGATAAAGGAACTGAACAGGCATTTCCCAATAGAAGACAGCTGTGGTGCATACATGTAATCACAGCACTTAAGAAGGCTGAGGCAGAAGGATTGCTGAGTTTGAGGTTAGCCTGGGCTACATAAAGAGACTTTGACCTTGAGAGAGAAAGAAGGAGGAAGGGAGGGAGGGAGGGAAGATGTGTGACCAATAGGTATATGAAAAAGAAAAAAATCAGCATGACTGATTAACATCTAATTTCAAATTAAAAGCACAGTGAGACATCATTTCATACCTATGAGGACGGATATGTAGAAAAGACTAAAAAGTATTGGAGAGAACACATGCTGTTAGTGAAAATGAAAATTAGAATAGCTTTCATTGCCTGCACCTCTCCAGTCTTGGGTAGTAAAATGTCCCTCTGCCTCCCTTGAGGATATATGTGGCTTCATTTAGGGGTAATCGGGATAATTCAGAGTAAGCCTTCCACCTCCAAATCCTTATCTTAATCACTTTTGCAAAAATAGTTGCCCTATGAGAACATTTGCAGGTCCCGGAGACTAAAATTCTTTGTCTCTTGCCCCACTACTTCCTTACGCTTACACACACACACACACACACACACACACACACACACACACACACAGGCACTCACACGCACACACCTTCATTGCTTATGTCTTTCTCTTTTGCTCATCCTGTACAGACTTGGCTCCAACAATGACTGAGAGCTTAAGGGACTAGCAATGCTAAACCCTTGACAGTAAGAGTCAAATGTGTGTTGTGCTCTCTGAGCTCTCTGAAAGGAAGTCCTGATTTAAAGCTAAGAGAGGTAGGTGAGTCAGCAAACACCAACTTAGGTTTTTGTTTTGTTTTGATTTTTTTTTTTTTTTGGCTGGTTGGTTTTGTTTTTTTGGGTTTTTTTTTTTTCTTCCAGATTTTATAAACTAAAGATTTAGTGCCTTAAGATCTTCCTGTTTTAGGAATTACTGGTAAGATCCAAAAAGACCACCTGTATTTCTGATCAAACAGCAATAAATTTTGGTTCCTACAATTTCCTCAACAGCATCAATACTTTTTTTAAATAACTCACAAAACTCAAGAAGACACTTTATTCATATTGATTGGACTACTATAAAAGATGTAGCGCATGGCAGCTCAGTATCCAAGTATGATCCCTAGTAAGGGGAACAGGCACTGTGTCTAACATGAACTCTGTAGCTGGCTCTTTGACCACCACACCTGAGGGAGGAGCAGCCTTGCTAGGCCACAGAGGAGGACAATGCAGCCAGTCCTGATGAGACCTGATAAGCTGGGGTCAGATGGAAGAAGAGGAGGACCTCTCCTATCAGTGGACTTGGAGACGGGCATGGGAGGAGATGAGAGAGGGAGGGTAAAATTGGTAGGGAATAAGGGAGGGGGCTACAGCTGGGATACAAAGTGAAAAAATATAATTAATGTAAAAAAAAATTTTTAATTAAATTAAATTAAAAAATGCAACTGAGAAACAACCAAATGTAAGGAACATGTGGGCAGGATACGAGGTAGGTAGATGCACACTTTAATGCTTTTTTGTGTGCACACTTTTCTCTGCACATGAGCATTTACCACTTCAGAAGCTCTGTGTGCTGTTGCTTAGGGCATTTTATAGAAGGCTTCATTTAGTTAAATTGGTCATTGATAAATGAATTAGATCTCAAGTCACTATCCCTTTCTTGGAAAAAGGTAGAAATTAAGACATCAGGTTTCTAATCATGCCTTTATTTTTCTAGCAACAGGTACCCATTTTGAAGAGACATTTGAGTTATCTCATTAGCAAATAGAAGACACACCTGTCACTTAGGCAATTCAGAGGCTTTTAGACCTTAGTATTAGGAACTGGGAGAAAGACTAAACTTTTGCTGATGTACCTTAGACATAACTCTCACTAAATAGCTGGTTTTAGCCTCAAACTCACATCCTCCTGTCACAGCCTCTCAGGTGCTTGATTATCGGCATGTGCCGTCATGCCAAATACTTATTTTCTTTTTTAACCATATTGTAGAGATAAAATAAAAAGGTAAGGGCGAAAATCCCCACACCTTATTTAGACTCTGCCCAGCAGGAGCCTGACCCAATGACTTGTGATGTGCTTTGCAAACATTGACAACCTATTCCCAGTGACTCATGGCCCGACCCAACATGGCTAAGCTCAAGAAAAACCAAGATTTAACACAATATGGTAGCAAAAAGCTTGTCCCACTGAACTCCCATTTCAGCTAGGCTCTCTGAAGAGCTCTTGGGGATTCCTTGTCTCTGTCTCCCAACACTGGAGCTACAGCCATTTGCAGCCATGCCTGGCATTTTACATGGGTGCTGGGAGTTCAAACTCAGGCCATCACACTTGCAGAGCAGGTTCTCTTACCCGCTGAGTCGTCTCTCCAGCCCCTATAACAAACCACTTTTAAATGAAGATCTTCAAAATTGTCCCAAAGTAGACACATTGTATAATGAATCTTACATATCTCCTCCAAACAAGATGTCAGCATTTTTCTCCCTCCTTCCCACACATCTCTTCTTTTGCTCTCCCCCCTAAATGCTTTTGTATTTCTCCATTTTTTTATTCATAACTACAATATCACCACCATGCCCTACAAAACTAACAACAATTATTTAATGCTGTTTAGGACTCAACTCAGGTTCAAACATCCTTAATTACCTCAATGTTGCTGATTCTTAAGCAAAATCATGTGGTGAGTACTCAAGGCATGAAAGAGATTCAGTCAGTCGCCGAAATGTTACATGGCGAACACCTATACATATGACAATTTGTTTATTCATTCTCCTGATGATAGGTGTTTTATTTCCATTTTATGCTAATATGGATAAGATAAAAAAAAAAAAAAAAGCTTGTGACTCAAGCTTTTCTGTAAGCATGTTTTCATTTTTCCTGAGTAAATACGTAGGAGTAGGATTATTGGGTTACAGATCATAAGTGTTTAACTTTATAAAAATACTAATAATTCTTCAAAGTGCTTTCCCTTAACTCTTTAATGGTTATATTTCTCATAGTTACCACCCACACCCACATCCACACATCTGAAAATATAAGCACATTGAACTACATAATCTTAAGATTCTTCCTTGCTTTAAGCAGCGAGAGATGCCAAGTCATATAGAAGGAGAACTTTTAAAGCCGAAGTTTTATTTTAGGTTTATATGTTGTGTTGGCTAATTGACATAAGCTACAGACATTTCAGGGAAGACGGACCCTGAATTGAGGAACTATCCTCATCATATTGGTCTGTGGACAAGCCTTTGGTGCCTTTTCTTGATGGATGATTGATGTGGGAAGCCCAGCTCTCTGTGGGCAGTGCTGTCGCTAAGGAGGATAGCCTGGGTACCGTAAGAAAGGAGGCTGAGAAAGCCATGAGGAACAAGCCAGTAAATATCACTGCTCCATGGCCTCTGCAACAGTTCCTGCCTTGAGCTCCTGCCCTGACTTCCCGTAGTCATGGAGTATGACCTGACAGTTGGAAGATGAAATAAAGTCTTTCCTCTCCATGTTGCTTTTGACCATGGTGATTTTATCACAGCAATACAAGCCCTAACTAAGGCGTTCATCTTGTAGGCAAAAGCAGATTGCATGAAGCCTAGGACGACTATTAAGCTCCTAACAGCAGGAACAGAGAACATTACTTTGTCTTGTGGGAGCAAAGAGCTGCGAGCAGGCAGTCACCGGGATGCAGTCACTAAAGAGGGATATTCAAGCCACCGTGTGTGAGATACCATGGTTAAAAACAAAGTAGCAAGGATCACCAGCAGCATTGGCTCATGCCTGAAATCCCAGTACTCAGGGGACTGAGGCAGGAGAATTACTGAGAGTTCAAGCCTAGTCTGAGCTACAGGTGAAACCATCTCAAAAACAAATGAAGCAAAGACTGCAGCCAACAGCAGGACCCTCTAGTGCTGTGATAAGAATAATACACCCAGAGCTATTAGTATTGTTTTAATAAAAGGGAGCTGGGTGGAGGATTTGGGATAAACACGGAAGTAAGATAAAGTTCTCCTTATCCTAATCTCATTTATTAAATAAGCTCATAATCATATACCGTTGTGAAATACAATCCCTTTAGACTCTAGCATGTCTCTGTGCCGTGGCACAGGAAAGTGGCTGCTGTTTGGACTGTCTTGTGAAAAGTGTTTCTACAGCAAACAACACTGGAAATAGTCATATTCCCTCCAGGAAGGGAAGGTTTGCCTACATACTGTGGTAGAGAGCATATCTACCCCACAGGGTGGATGAGGGGGTGGGGGGGAAGGGGGAGGGGAGAGGCACACGTGCTCCTTATGAAGCACTTAGGTCAGAATCAATTCAGAATGCCTCTCCTGAAAAGCAACCCATGGTAAGGCAGGTGTAATCTCGCCCTCTTCGGTCACTCTTTTGAGACCTGGGAACTCAGCTGTACACCTGTCTCCTGCCCGCTCTGAAGTTATAACCTGTGTTCTCTGCCTGGGCAGCCATAAGTACCACAAACACGGTAGAGAGCTGACTTTGAGCTTAGTTTAATCACTTCAAAGTTCTCTCCAGTTACCTATGATGTCTTCATTCACCATGAAACATCTTCCTCTCCTCAGTTCCACATCCTAATTTGTCAACCAGAGGCATTCCTAACACCAAAAGATTAAAAAACAAACCAGACAAACAAACCCCAAAACTACAGGGGCTCCATTGCAAAGGTTCCTCAAGAAGCTAGAAATAGATGTGCCATATGACCCGGATCCACCACTCTTGGGCATATACCCAAAAGGCTCCATATTCTTCTACAGATTCACTCACTCATCTATGTTCAGTGCTGCTCTGTTCACAATCACAAAAGGAATTCCTACAAAAAGGAAACAACCTAATTACCCACCAACTGAAGAATGGGAAAGCAAAACCATGATACGTTCACACAATGAAACTTCACTCAGCTATGAAGAAATACGGAATTTCCATGTAAATGAATGAACCTGGAAAAATCACACTTAGTGGAGTGTGTGAAAGAAAGAAAAATACCACAGGCTTTCCTTCATAGGCAGATCCCAGCTTCCAATCTTTAGATCTGTGTTTGACTTGGAGTTCCTGTGGAAGCCAGGAAACTAGAAAGGGGGTTTTGAAGGTGGGGAGATAAAGTGTCAAGGGAGGGAGGGGATATAGAACACACAGATGTATAAAGGGGTAAGGGAGGATAGTGAGGTGGTAGTGAGGAGGGGAATAAGAGGGTATGGCGGGGGGGGGGTAGGAGTAGGGATGACTAACACTTTTGAAAAAATATATAGAAACCTATTTTATAAGCTTCCTAAAAATAAACATTTTAAAGAAAGAGTTTAATTGGAGTTCCCCTGCATGAGGGCTATCTTTCTCTTAGAAACCATTAAGTTATTAACAAAAAGTCCAGTGCCAGATTGAGTTGTTGGTTGGTGGGGTTCAAGAGATGCCCAGCACAACGCAAGCTCCTGTCATTCCTATTGGCTGTCCATAGGACTTGATAAGACCCTCTCATTCTTATTATGTTGTTAATTTCTAAACTTTGGGGCTCTGGAATAAGCATTTTCTTGCTTTTTTTTTTTTAAAAAAAAAAAGTTATTTTGTTGGAACATGTTGAGAGAAAGTAATCCCTTTGTTCCAGGAAACAATCCAATGAAACACCTGTCAGACCTTGAAAAGCAAAAAGTACCAAATTCACCCCAAGCCCCCTGGATCCGCAGTGTTGGCCTGTTGCAAACCTTTCTCTCTTACTCTAGCCTCTCTGACCCATGAGTCAGAAGGGTGTGGGTTACTTGAATTCCTGTAGTTAGGCATGGACGCAGTACTCTCTCCCACATCCGCCTCCAGCCCATTAAATCCGGTGTAATGGAGAACAAGGCCTCAGGGAAGACATATTATTCCTCTCACCACATCCCTATCTCAACCACCAAGGAGCAGACTTCCTCTTGGAGCCAGTTGGAGGAGGGACCCTTGGCATTAATGACAGACCCATCAGGAAGTCTGTCCTAAGCTGGCTGTTTCAGTGAAGACTTAAGCCACAGCTTGGCTGTACCGGCCCAAAGTTTGTCACACCAGGATTGAAAGTGATGAGAGCCTGAAAATTAACTACAAAAGGACAGTGAGGGAGATTTCTGTATTTTCAAGTGTGCATTATGGGTGGAGGGATTAGTAGGTCTGAATAAGAGTTCAAGTTTCTGGTCTGGATCAACACCATTGTGAGACTTCAGTCAAGTCATTTTGCCTTTCTGAACTTGCTTTTTCCACTGCAAATTTGAGTGAATGATGTCTGCCCCATCTCTGTAACTGGCTGATTGTAAAGCTGAATGCAATCATTACTGTGCAACAGTTCATGAACTATGAATTTTATGTAAACCTAAGGGGCATTCCCTTACAGTGAAAGAGTTGAAGTAGGTGCTGTCCTCTTGCAACCTAGAGGACAAGAAGATCCTGAATGGGGAATCTACAAAAACAAACAAACAAAAAAACTGACCGAAGGTTTTATTCAGAATAACCAAGAAAAAAGTGTGGACAAAAGAATCTGAGTTGGATATGGATAGTTGCAGAAGACACAGTTTGAGATGGAAAAAGTAGACCACATCTCAAAGAAAAAAAAAAAAAAAGTTGGCATGTGTTGCCTTTGTGTTCAAAGGAACTAAAACCAGAAACCTGGTGTTAACTTCTGGTGGGGTCATGTCGTGAACAGAGACTAAAATCTAAACTGCCAGTCACTGGGAATGTAACCTTCAGCAAACTACCTCGCCTCATTTGAATCCCCACTTTCAGGAAGACTACAGTCTGACTTGGAGAAACAGATGAGGTTGGGATCTGACTCTTCCCGCTCTGGTCTCCCGCCACATTTAAGATGACAGGAGTTTTAAAGTCAGGACATTTTTGAAGATTTTTCAAGACATAGTTCAACTTAGTGCTGGATTGGCTTTGATATAAGGCACATGTCCAACTATTTTCATTCCTTGTCATTTCAGTGGAAACTTCCTGTCTCTTACAAATGTTTGTGTGCACACACATTACATCCGTGCAACCAGGTCAGGTTTGCTCCAGGGTTATTAGGCAGCTGGCTGGGAGTCCTTTGGTCTACCCAGACAGAATTAGTGGGTAAGCAAGGACAAGTTTAATGGCTCTTCTCTGGCACTGGGAAGGAGGCACCTGTTTCTCTTAGTGCTTGGGAGCAGCAATAGGTCAATTGGAGTGGCAGCAGTGTCCTTTTGTGTGGCAGCTGTTGTGTAGGTCTTGGGTGTCGGGACTCTTAGCCTTAACACTGGCCAGGGTTACTACTGCTCTTGGCCTGAGGTCTAAGACCCTTGTCCTTAAAGACTTTACAGTTCTCTAGAACCCCCTGCAAGCTGCAGCTTCTCTTCCCTGGTTCCTCATAGCCCTTTTATCTATCTTCACTCTCAACTGTTAAACGTTGGGTGCCTTGCTCTTCTGCGAGATGTTGACAGGTTCTCCTGCTGCCTTCACTCTGATGGTTTTCTCTCTGCATTAACAGCTCAGCCCTTACTACAAATGTGTACAAGAAAACATTACTCAAGAGAAGCCTGTCATCAGGTCTGATGCTACAGCACCAAGAGAAGCAATATGGCGTGGGGAAGAATACCTTCCAGCCTGCTCGATGAGCTGGACTGCAACCCAGGAAGGGAAATCTGGACCAATGACAGCCACTTGTTTGGACAAATCACAGCTTTGCCTCTCAGCATCAACTGCAGTTACTGCTCTGATCCAGTCACACAGGCCTTTGTGGACCAGTCACAAGTCTTGCCTGTTTATCATCAAGCACAGACGTCCTTCTAGTAGTCCATCAGGAAAGATGCCCCTCTGGCATAGGCAGAAATGGGTGCAGCGTCATCAAGAGTTCATCAAGGCTTGTCAAAGCAAAAGGTCCAGTACAAATGGCCCTGGCTAGGGATGCGCCTTCAAGGCCGGGACACTCAGTTGCACTGATTGATAACTACGTCATGTTTTCTAAGGTGTCTGTAGAGTATTCCTGGTGGCTGATGTTGGTAAGGATCATCTAGCTATCTATTTTGGCCCACAGCTTTTTTCTTCAAAGCAGCCATGGCAGCATGGCAGAGTCCAACGGCTGCTAATAAGGGAGTCAGATGGCCTCATAACCATCTTAAATCCAGGAAGATAAGCATCAAAAGGAGTGCAATAAGAACTTACAATTAACAATCATGATGCTTTTATGGTCTTTTGCCAGTGTTTTAATAGTGTTTCACACTTGCCTAGTACCCCAGAGGTCCTGTCTCAATAGTGGCCCGTGAGACTTATAGCCTAGAGATTCCTTAGCTATCTTTACATAAATATACCCTGTAATGCTGAAATGGTGATGATACTAACATACAAATTTCTTAGACTGTGTTCCTATCAATAAGGACACACAACTCTGTGCTCAAGATCAAGAATTTAAATCCAAAAGAGTGTGCTTTGGGGAATGAAAACCGTCTCATCTCCCTGGGAGTGAAACTAGGGAAGGAAGCTGAGAGCACCAAGCAAGATGCTGGGCATCAGTCTGAAGATTTGGTGCGTTGATTAGCATGCCTGGCTGTGTCAGTCACGGTTATCATCACAGAGGTTTTCAGAATTTCCAGTGGGCATTGGGTATAAGAAAAGGGGGATTAAAGAAAAAGAACCCAAAGGAGAGAAGATGATTTCACCATCCAGAAAGGAAATAATAAAGACTTGACAACAGCCTCTGGTGGTAGGTGTGAAGAGAAGCAGTCGGCAGCTGAGATGAGCAAACTGGCTGGTGGTGGGCTCAGGCTATGTCTGAGCTCCCAAGAGGAGTTCTGACTTCTAGAGAAGAACCTACATCTTTAGTCAATTTCTTTCCGGTTGAGCTTTACTTTTTTTAAAGTAACTGAAGTCTCTTGACTTTGCAACTCAGGAATCTGTTTCTTTCAGGCTAGAATTTGAAATGAAAAGTGCGTCTCCTTTATTTTTTAAATTAACCACTCGTGCTGGCTAAGTTTTGTCAGCCTAAAAAATCAGAGTCACCTGGGAAAAGGAAACCTTGCTTGAGGAATTGCCTCCATCAGATTGGCCTTTGGGTATGCCTGTAGTGTACTTTATTGAATAATGATTAGTGTGGGAGGGCCCAGTCCACCGTTGGGGGTGCCAGCCCTGGCAATCCTAGCTTGTATAAAGAAGCAGCCTGAGCAAGCTAAAGAGAGCAAGTCAGTAAGCAGGGTTTCGTGTGGTCTCTTTTTCACCTTGACTTCTCTCAGAGATGGACCTAAGCCAAACACGTGTTTTTCTCACCAAGCTGCTTTGGTCAGGGTATTTTTTTTTTTCAGTAACACTGAAGCTAACTAACGTACTACATAAAGTTTATATTTCCCCAGTTCAACAGATGAGGTCTAAAGGCCCAGAACACAATTTAATCAAAGTCTAGGTGATTGGGAAAGACTTTGAGAAATCAAAGTATGTTGCTCTAAGACTTATTACTCTAATCTGTAGATTACCTGAGTTGAGACAGAGGGGAAGGACAGAACAGTCAGCATTTTTAGGCAGAGAGGTGACTTAAAAGGATTTGAGGAGCTCTGTAGCTGGATCATGGTTCTACGCTCCTCCCCCCAGGTTAGAGGCCTCCAAGAAAATGATCAGGGGTCTGACTTGAGGACAGGCTTCTGTTTCCTGAGATAAGTCATAACTCAGGCTCCAGCAGCATGGAGAATAATTCCTACTCAGATTTCCCCTTGGAATAGGAGGTGACTGCTTTGGTGTGAACGTGAGCGAGAAGGGCTGCAGAGGGGACAGTTTGGAAGGACAATTTAGAGTTGAAGCGGAACTGTTTCTCATCCTGGTAACCATGGTCCCATGGCCTGTGAAGCTGAGCTGGCGATGCCGATCCTATAGGCTAAGGAACCAGAGTGCGGTGTGGCAAAGAGGGAAAATCTGAGAGTCTTCTGTTAAATTTAATATTTTTCATTAAACTTTCATTAGTTATCTCATTGGAATCTGGCTAGTTGCTGAATTTGCCTCCTTGTAATTCTAAAGCATCTGGAACAGTTAGCGCTGATCAACTTCCACCCTTTTTTTTTATATCTTTTCACCATCTAAGTCAACGTAGGCAACATTCTTACCAAATGTCATCTTGTTGTCTTTCCAGCCTGTAGTATCTGTTTCCTTGGTGCTTTTACTCTCTTAAAAAGCAGGAAAGTGGGCATGGACTAGAGATAAATATGTTTTTTTTTTTTTTTTTTTTTTTTTTTTTTTAAATAATACAGTGATGTGATGCTGGCAGAGCGAAACCAAAGGCCGCACTTCCGGAAATGTTTGCCCCGGGAGCCTGCGTTGCTTCCTAGGCTGGCCTTGAGCTCCCAAGCTTTAACTGCTATCTCTACTACATCCAGGATGAAAGGAAGAAGTCTGTGCCCTTGCCTCTCAAGTATCAGCCGCAGGGACTAGACAGAAAGCAGTGTGTCCCACAGAAGGCCGACCAAGACAGCTCTGCCACTGCAGCTGCTCAGGTACTATGGCAAAGTTCTCGAATGGAGCACGTAAAAATTCTTCAGAATCAAGACTCCTCCAAAGGCAGGCCTGGAGATTAAGCTGTTCAAAAGCTGTTCAAAATGCTGCCTAATAAGATCTCGGAATAAGACCAAAGATTAAGTCCAGACTGACAGAGATTCAAGTTGCATCAGAGAAACAAAAATAAATGTGAACTAGTAAGGCAATGTGGCAGAAAACCATAATTCTGCAACTACTGAATTCAAAGAAACTGAAGCAGCAAAGTGCTGAACAAAGATTTCCAGAGTATACCAGTAACATTGTCAGTTGCCTGAAAGAAAATAGAAACAGCCAGATGAATTTAACTGAAGGCCTGGAAGAAGCCCAGAAGGAAAAGTAAGCAAAACATATGAGAAAATCAACACTATGTATAAAAATGGAAGTAACATGGAAGAAAATTTTACCAAAAAAAAAATTTGAGATTTGGGGGAAAGCGCAAACAAATAGAAATTCTGGACATAAAAACAAAACAAAACAAACAAACCCTCAATGAATCAAAAACCACAGTGGAAAACATCACCAATTGATTCAACCAATCAGAAGAAAGAACATCAGGGCTGGAAGGCAATGCAATGAACTGCTATATTTAAACATCATAAGAAATAAAGTAAGGGGCTGGAGAGATGGTTCAATGGTTAAGAGTAGTGGCTGCTCTTTCAAAGTACCCACATGGCAGCTCACAACTATCTGTAACTCTGTTATAGGGGATCTGACACCCTCACACACATACAAGCAGACCATCAATGTACATACAATTAATTTTTAAAAAGAAGACACACAGGAGGTAGAGGCAGGCATATCTCTGACTTTGAGGCCAGCCTGGTCTACAGAGAGAGTTCCAGAATGGCCAAGGCTTACAGAGATACTTTGTATCAAAAACCCAAAAAACATAGAATGAATGAGCATAGCCACAGCATGCAGGATATCTGGGATACAATTAAAAGATCAAATCTACAAATTCATGAGACAGAAATGTTAAGAGCAAGCAAAAGAAACTTGTCCTAAGTACTGCCATTTTGTTTTTAGACTCCATTTTAATCATAGGGTTGAAACTAAGTTCTAGCTCTCAGTAGCTAAACAGTTACTCATCTTTTGTTCCTCAAAACATAATGACTGTTTCTAACCACAAAAAAAAAAAAGAACAAATGGATTTGATTGGTTGGACTGTAAAACCTACATTCTGTATCAGTTAACATAGATCAACCATGTAAGGAAACCCCTTTTTCCCTAAATCCTGATAGGTGGGAAAATGTAACTATAGCTTTGCACAGATGTTTATGGTTTTCAAGCTTAAAAACTCTGTAACAATCTGGCTTGGAGTTGGGGAGGAGGGTGGTTGCAGTTCAGCTCCCCAGTCTGTTCTGCCGCCCTGATCCATCAGTAGTGGCTTGATACCAATGAATTTTTGTCATCTGCATTGGCCTAGTTTTGGGGTTGGGTTGGGTTTAAGTGGATCCCATAGCAGAAGGAAAATGAATAAGCTACCACTCAGGCCCAGAGCCAAGGCTTGGAGTTGGTCCACCCCAACATCTACTCCGTATGTGAGCTGTTGGAGCACATGAAGGGAATGGTCAGGCAGAACCAAAGCTGCAGGGTCTCCATGACTCTGCACAACAGCCCGCCACGTGAGAAGAATCGGAAGTCAGAGGCCTTGAACCAGACCAACTACCCAACCACTCATTGCAATGATCGTTTGTATGTAAAGCTGTTTGGGCAAAAGGGTCTACACTGCAGCTTCCAATGCCAGTGAATATGTGATGGAGAGACAAGGCAGATAGAGGAGCAGAACTAAATATGTGACAGCCATGACGAGTGTGAGAGAGAGAAGGCTGTGGTTGATGGAGGAATGGGTCTGCATGATGGAGTGCAACAGCCTGGAGTTGGCACGGACTCAGCCCCCAAACAAGCTGTTCAGCCACGTGATTGTCCTGGCTCTGATATTCCAGACGAGGTATGGTCCATTTGTAGAATTGCACCTCCTCGAAGGATCTTCGCGGTCAGTACTGCTCCCAGAGGCCATGCTGGTCGGTGGCCTGTGCTTCGGCAGAGGGCCATGTTGGTTGTCCACAGGCTGTAGTGCCACCTCCGGAGACCAAATGGGGGT
This sequence comes from Psammomys obesus, assembly GCF_907164565.1. NCBI lineage: Eukaryota > Metazoa > Chordata > Mammalia > Rodentia > Muridae > Psammomys > Psammomys obesus. Next base: position 187,274 of record NW_026596287.1, on the reverse strand, counting down.
CCTTGCCACATGTTGATGCCGGAGACCGTGTGGATGCTTTGTGGTCCAGGCTGTTGTCAGAAACCATGCAGTGCTCCTGCTCACTAAAGGGCAAGGAGGCCACTCTTGCAGTGGTATCAACGACCAGGGTCACAGATTTGAGAAAGAAAGGACATAGAAGGCTTCTGTGACAACTCTTCTCTCCTCACTAGCCCCCTGCAAAGTAACAGCTCCATAAACAGGAAGCCGTCAAATAAAGAGAACTCCTAAAAGTTGTGATAGGGGTGAAGGACACAGCTTTCCCTACTGGGTTGGCCACTGGGAGCTTGATCATGCTCCAGTGAGTACAGGGACAGTACAAAATGGTCACAAGGGAGCGGGAACAGATAGATATGGGAGGACTGAGAAGTGAGCACGATCGGGTGCACATTGTGAAATTCCCAAATAATCAATACAAATATTATGTTGGAAAAAAGAAAATAACTGTTAGTCATAGTAACGCAGATTCAGAAAGAAAAATACCATATTCTTTCTTTCACACAGATTCTATACACACACACATATATGCACATATGTGCATGAAGGGTTAATATATAGGTCAGGACACTAGAAAGGAGACCACAAAAGGGGGGAAGCGAGTCTTAAGAAAATGTGGGAGAGATTAAAGGAGAGCAACAGTACGGGTGTCATAAAAGTGGAATGGGGACTATTGAAGGCAGGAAGCAGATGGGAGGGGCAGGAAACAGGAGCGAGAATCAACAAAAACAAAATATGCATCCTGAATATGATCCTGAAACCCATTACCTTCTATGCTAATTTTTTAAACAACCCCCTGAAATTAACAAGTTCCAGAAGTAGAAAGTTTTGCATTCAGAGTAGCCACCCCCAAAATTAACAATGTCAGGTTTTCCCATCACCCACCCTAGAATATGAGATCACCCCATGCCAGAATACATGCAGGCTGGGTCCCACCATTCCTTTTAACTTCTGCCAATCTGATAAACACAGGCATCTCTTATTCATAATTCTTTGGTTAATGTTGAGGGAGAACATTGTATCCTGCCACAGATACCACTGAGTTTCCTGGGTTGTGCCCATTTCTCTCTTGATCAGAATTTTTTTCTAAAAATCACTGATTTGTAAATCCTTGAGAGTGTTTCTATAATGAGCATATCAATGTGCTGTGGTTTATTTCCGATTCCTTTCCTCCGCTCCCCCCGCCCCCAAGCTCTCTTGAATAGATCCTAGGCAAGTCTATACTTTAGGGTTTTTTGTTTGTTTTTTTGTTTGAGATTTTGCCTTACTTATTTATGTGTATGTATGTGTACATATGAGCTGTCTGTACATATGTGCATGAGGATACCGTTATGCCTGTAGGCTAGAAGAAGGCCTGAGATCCCCTAAAGCTGGACTTGCTGAGCCACCAAATGTGGGTGATGGGAACCAAACTCAAGTCCCTCTCAAGACAAGCATGTACTGTTGGCACTGAGCCATTTCTCCAACTTTTATCCTTTCGGTTTTTGTTTTGTTTTGTTTTGTTTTGTTTTGTTTTGTTTTGTTTTGTTTTAAGCTAAAATAACAGGCAGTATTTCTGCTGCTGCCCAACCAACAGTATAACAGTGTGGTAAATAACTGGTTTTCTTAAGAGCTAAAATAATAATGTTAGGTGAAGTCCTTGATTGGTTATCATTTTTATGCACTGAACCCAGAGCCGTAAGCATACGACACACGCAGCAGTACGGTTGGGTTACACACTGTGGGCTCTAAAAGCAATGTTTAGAACATCCGTGTCAAATGTTTTGCAAGGAAGTTTGACTTTATCCCAGTATTTACATCCACCCAGGAAAACCAATGTTTCCAGTATCTACAAGGGCTTAGCACAACTTTCTGATAATTCTGTCAGAACTTATATGAGTTCCAGACTCTTGCCACATTATTGAATTCTGAGTGCTCACGGGGGCGTGTGTAGGCAAGGATATGACTCTTGCTGCCCTGTGATTGGTCTTAACAGGTGTGGGCTGGTCATTGTGAAGGTGTCAAAAAACCGGGGAGATAAACGAAGACCTCAGGCCCTCAGACCAGCGATCTACAATGCTAGTCATGAGTACACAGTTAAGAGTCCTCTATCTTGTTCCACTTCTTCTAGCCAGCTATGTGCAGACAATCACCAAGCCGGAGAAGATGAGGGTGAGTAAGGTCCATAGAGAGCACGGTGGGCTGAACAAGGTCACTCTTGGGCTCTGCTCTGAGAGCGCCTCCTCCAGCCATTCCTGTCTTCCAGTGCTCACCCCAAACCTTTCTTTTCTTCTTGACTGACCTTCACTTTCATAAGCAGGTGCGGAGTTGCACACCAGAGTCCTAAAGCAATTAGATTTGGAGCACTGGGTGTCTGAGAATCTCGTTCTTGATTTGGAGGCCCGCTGCCTAGTCAACAGTCTCTGCGGGGCAGTAGAAGGGGCAGTCCACAGGAGGACACAACACTTGAGAGGGGACATTAGAAGCAATCAAACATTCACTCACACAGTGGGACATAAGAGCAAAATTTACTATGCACATAATTTGGTCCACAAAAGGCAGCTTGGGGAAGACGTTATCTTGCCCTGAAACTAACAAGAAGACTCGCTGGGTGAGATAGGATTTTTACATTACCTAGAGCTGCCTCATTGGACATGGGAACTCAGAGTTTAAATAAAACCCGATCTGGAGGCTTGGAGACCTAACATTCAGACTTAGAAACATTTGGAAGAGCAGAACAGTCAACATCAAAAAAAACTGGAGGGGCTGGTGAGATGGCTTGGCAGTTAAGAGTGCTTACCGCTCCTGCAGAGGAGAAGGGTTCAGTTCCCAGCACCTTCATGGCCGCTACACGGCCGCCTACCTAAAACTGCCTCTTCTGGCCTCTGCTTGTTCCTGCAGACATACTCTTGTGCACATGCGTGCACACACGTATGCACACGCACACATGAAATAAATAAATATAGTTTTTAGAAGAAAAAATGAACTGGAATAGCTGAGCATGGTGGCTGCTGCCTCGAACTTGGCACTCAAGGAGCTGAAGCCGGCGTACTGCACTGAGCTTGAAGACCAGCCTGGCCTGGATAAAATGAGACCCTGCCTCAAACCCTCTCTCACCCAGAGAGATAAGATGTGTCTTCAAGTTCAGAGTCTCTCTAAGATGGACCCACTTCCCCCAAAAAGGGATGGTGCTAATGATAGAACCATCAGTTGTACAGGGTTGGGAGCACTGGGTTTCCGTCTTGCATGCTCCTTCTCTGTGTGGAAGCAGACGGGCTGACTCTCTCCTTCCCAGTCCACTGCGTTTCTAGGAAGTCTGGTTGAATCCTTGTCTAAGTCTGGACCTTCACTGACTCATAAGGAAAGCCTGTTTTGATTTTTTTTTTTTCTAGCCAGCTTAGTGGTCATTTTCTCAGTGGGTGGCTTAGCCTCGTGTCTTTCCTTTCCTGTGTTTTACCCTCCTTATCTTCCATGAGCAATTTATAGCTGTCCGCCTCCAGCACAGAGTAGACCTGGCGCTGCTGGTGTGCATCATTGACCTTCTCACTGCAGGGACCCAGCCAAGGCAGAGACAGATATGAAAACCAAGAGCTACCTTAGAGAGAAATTTAACATGAGGATGTGCAATGAGAATTTCACGCCGAACTGATTTCTGATATGTGGGAATCTGCTCAAATATCTTCAGATATGACTGGCTAGTCTGTCACAATATTAGATAGACTTTAGGGCTCTCCACATCCTTTCTTGGCACACGCACAGTTTGTTTTCACAGTGTTGGCATATAAGACAGCCATGTGTGTAAGAGAGTGATAGAAGAGAGAAATCCACTAAGAAAACTATATTAGATTCTAGAGCGACAAACCTGCAAACTTCTTTGTTCTGCTTTACTTTGGGAGAGAGGAGTTGTGAGGCCCAGGGATAAGGGCATCCCAGATACACAGACACGCTGAATGGTAGATCATACTCCAGGCTGGAGATCTTCCCATTCTATTGTGTTCCCAAGTGGGGTAAGAAGCCAGAAGACCTAGGGAAAGAGGAGTAACTAGGCCATCTTGAAGCATTCAAGCAATGAAAATCTGGCTCACTTGGAGAACAACCAGGCAGTGTGCCTTTAATCCCCGGCTGTTCGAAGCCTCATTCTCAACAAAAACCAGGATTCTTTTCTCACTGATGCCATTTACTTTTAGTTCCTTTCGGTTAGATTCATCTACACATGGCCTGGTCTGTTCTCCACGTGACCACCTACTTGCCACTCGTATTTGTTTTCTGAGTCCTGGTTAACCCCTTCACTGTTCACTCATGCTCTGAATGATCAAACAGACATGGGGCACTTTTGTCGCTCGTAACAAAGCTTCCAAAATTCTTCCAGATGAATTGCTACAAGGATGTGAAAGGCACTATCTATGACTACGAGGCTTTCTCTCTTGGGAAGGAACGCATTCAGTTCAAGCAGTATGCAGGCAAGCATGTCCTCTTTGTCAACGTGGCCACCTACTGTGGGCTGACAGTTCAGTATCCTGGTAAGAATTCAGAGCCATATGACTTTATGATGGATTGCTTTTTCCAGCTGACTATATTCTAAGCTACACTGAGAATTCCATTCTAAGTCTGTGTCATAGCCATTTATTTCATTCTCTGAGGTCTTAAATCAGCAAGCGACAGCCCACATGTCAAACTTTGACAGTTTATTTTCTTTAAAGGATCTTATTGAAGCGCAGCATAAACTCATCTATGGCTGCTTTCACATCCTAAGGCAGAGGCCAGTAGTTGTGTGGATATTAGTGATAAACAGAATGTGATCTTCAAAGCCTGTAACACCACTCAGCTCTTTACAGGGGAAGACAAATCTGTAGGCCCTTTTCTTGGTATCTGGTTTGAGATTTCCACTGAAATCAATATATATATATCAGTGGATTTGGCAATATCTGAATGAACCTGAAAATTCCAGAAGTGTTCTGGCAAATACAGGAGAGAAGATCCATGTTTCTGAGACTTTTCCATGGAAAGTTACAGTGATCATAAATGGGGTACAAGGGCTTTTTCCCTAGTGTAGCAGATGGCCAGCATAGAAGCTAATGGAGAAGGGTCCTGGCTGTTTGAAACTAATAAGGCCTTCTTGTGGATTATTATGGTTTGCAGTGTGCTTTGCAGAAGTGTTGTACGCACATGGCTCAAAAGTCAAAGGAACGAAAGAAACATGGAGTGAAAAACCCTGCCCATTCTTTTTGCCTCTCTGAGAATGCTATCTCATCTGTGAGAGTTGTTAATATAGTAAACACTATTTGACATCACCTAAGCTAATATGCTTGAAGTCAGTCCAAGTCCTCACTCTTTTTTTTGATTGGACCATAATTCATCTTATCAGTTTATAGGGAGCTTAAAAATGAATTATATCCTGGCATGATGAGCCATAACTGTTGATTCCTATACTTCAAAGGCTGAGGAAGAAAGGTCATGAGCCTGAGGCCAGCCTGGGATAACAGGTAATTGTATCTCAAAAAGAAAAAAAAAAATTACTTAATTTCTCCTTGGCATGTAACAGATGAGTAAACCCGGAGAAGAGTTTCTAAAAAGCTTGAAAGCAGGCTTCCTAATTTATTGTTTCTTTCCTGGAGAGTGGGATTATCTGGTAAAGACAACAGGGGTTGAGGAGGAAGAGAGGAAAGCATGTGGAAATAGGGGGGCAATCTCTAATTTTGACTCACTTTGTAGAAAAGGCTTGCCTACAAACTCACAAAGATCCACCTGCCTCTGCCTCCCAAGTGCTGGGATTAAAGGCGTGAACCACCATGCCGGGCAGCAATCTCTAACTGGCTTTTGAGAGATGCCAATTGGCCAAGCTGAATCGTCATATTTGACAGGTTCATATTTGTCAACAGAGTAAAGGCACAGAGCCCAGAAATGGTTAACAAAGAAAACAACCATCCAGGCCTGAGCAGGGCAGTTGGGACACTTCATGGCAGTGGATGGGAGCACTGGAGTTTGTGCTTTAGTTCAATCTTGAGGACTTTATTTTTTTAATAAGCAATATCCATTTTTTACTTCCCCAGGAAGTTCAGCTTAAAGCTCTTGGCTTCTGCTACCTGTCAAGTTTGTCTGCACTGCTCAGCATGAGCTAGCCTGTACCCAGAAGAGAACCTCACTTCCCATCTCTACCTATTCCTTTAGAAAAAGGAAGATCCAGTTTATCAGTCAGCCAACAAGGACATCTGGATGATGAGCTGTGCTATTCCTAGCTAGCTTTGTTTAAATATCGTCTGGATTTTGAATAATGACAATGGCTGGGCTCCATCTCAGGGATTGGATTTGGAAATGGGGCCCGGGAATCCCTGTTTGTGAAAGAACGGGGTGTGATTGTGAGTTTGAGAAATGCTGCACCATAGTAAGGGGCTCTGAATGCATGCCTAACTTCGGCTGTGACATCCAGTCCATCTGATCTACAGATGGTTTTCTCCTTCTGTTTCCTTCCCTGTAATCACTAACCCAAGAGCTCTTGCTCCCATCAGCCTGGGCTATATATATTTCCATGTGCTGGTTGTGGTAGAAACAGACCCAAGTAATCCTCCAGGCCAGGCCATGATGTTGTCTCTTTTCTAACCACAGAACTGAATGCTCTCCAGGAGGACTTGAAGCCATTAGGCTTTGTTGTGCTGGGCTTTCCCTGCAACCAGTTTGGAAAGCAAGAGCCAGGAGAAAATGCAGAGATTCTTTCTGGGCTCAAGTAAGTACCGGCCTAAAGCCCAGTAAGAGGTCTTGCTGCCTTTCCTGTCTCAGAGGCCCTTCAGGCCCTCTAAACTGCCAGGGAGGTGGTGATTCATAGGTTTGGGGCACCTGTGAGCAGATTTTAATTGATGAGAGTCTGATGAGGTCCTCAGAGTCTTTCTTCACTCCTGACTGAAACCCAGATGGATGGTGGCGAAATTGGAAATGAGCTTCTCCCAAGACAGAAAAATGAAGTGAAACAGGAAGACCAATATACAGAACAGGCCTTTGTGTCCTCCGAAAAACATACCCTGCCTCCTCTCTGTCTCTTTCTGCCCTTCCTCTGGATTCTTCTCACTGTCCTACCTTTCATCCTCATATTCCAACCTTTGGCTTGTTGTAGGTATGTTCGTCCAGGAAAAGGATTTGTACCCAATTTCCAGCTCTTTACAAAAGGGGATGTAAATGGCGAAAAAGAACAGAGAATCTTCACCTTTTTGAAGGTAAGTGAATTGCTTGCGTATATACAATTCCTTTCCCCCAATCTTCCTAGCATCACCGAGGGCTTAAATTTTCCATAGGTTGGTTATGGGAGAAAAAGACCCAAGGACTCATTTCTGGATGTGGGGTTAGTCTCTCTGGATGAAATCTCCTGCTTAGCATAGGGATGTGGGCTAGTCTCTTAGCATTCTTGGGACTCTGGCTTTGTGAGGAACAGACAGCTGTGTGCAACAACAGCAGCTTTTACCTGGCCTGTTGCTTATTGACATTCATTCCTTCATTCAGCTAAGGTATTTTTTTGATGAATGCCTGCCATCTGTATGGGAGGCTACATAGTAACAACATAGAGAAGTCAGAGCTCTACAACTGCAGCAACGTGGTGAATTAATGAAACAGAACAGTGTGAGTAGGGCTTCATAAATTCCATCCATCTAATTTTTAAGAATACCATTTATTTGAAGGTCATGGGCCACACGTAAGTTATTCTTACAGTGATCTTTTTTAAATTAAGTGGCAAAATGTGGTTTAGTCGCTTTTCTTCTTTGATCAAATCTTAGTAGCTCTAAATTGTTCCCAAAAGGTACTTTTTTTAAAAAAATTCCATTGGTCCATAGAACCCTAGATCTTGGAAATAACATTATAGTCCAAGTCACTCACTTTTCAGAAAAGGAACATGAGTCTAAACAGTCCTATTCGTCTGTGATTCCAGCACTTGGGAGGTAGAGACATGAGGATCAGGAATTCACGGTCGTCTTCAGGTACACACTGAGTTTCAGGCCAGCATGTGTTACATGAGACCCTGTCTCATAAGAGAAACAATAAGAACAAGAAATGAAAGAGCCTGAAAGGCAATAAATACACCTTAAGCTATGCACTGTGAATGTGATGGAGCCCTAGTGAGGGACAGAAAGAGGGAATGCACTTAGGCTGTGACATCAGGACATTCTTGGTGATCGGCATGACGGTGATTAGCAGAATTTATAGGGTTTAGTGGGAACTACAGGAGGCTAAAATGTTTGGGTTTCAGGGGAAGGGGCTGTGAGTGATGACACCATATCATCTAGGCACAGAAATAATGTTTTCTTTTCTCTCCTTCTCTGCTGCAGCACTCCTGTCCTCACCCCTCAGAGACCGTGGCCGTAAGCAAGCATGTCTACTGGGAGCCAATCAAAGTCCACGACATCCGCTGGAACTTTGAGAAATTCCTGGTGGGACCCAACGGAGTCCCTATCATGCGCTGGCACCACCAGGCTCCTGTGAGCACTGTCAAGGCGGACATCGTGGCGTACCTGAATCAACTCAAGATGATATAGGAAGGCTAAGCTTCAGAGTCCTTCCTCCTTCTCTCTCAAAGACCATTCTGGGGAAAACTCCATCTTCTCAACATACTCTTTACTTAAATGGACTCTACCTGCCCATATCACCCCTAAGTTGCCTAAGATCCTTCCTGCACGAAGTAGATTTTTGTCAGGTAAGCTGCGTACATTTTTCCTTGTAAGATGTATGAGTTGGAAAAAAAAAAAAGGAAAAGAAAGGAAAGGAAAGGAAAGGAAAGGAAAGGAAAGGAAAGGAAAGAAAAGAAAAGAAAAGAAAAGAAGAGAAAAGAAAAGAAAGAAAAAATGTAAATCCAGAGGCCCCAGTTACAGATTTGCCTGGGTGTATTAGTACTCACGTATAATGCCAGCACTCAGCAGACATACAGACAGGCAGAAATGGAAGGAACATGAATTCCAGGTCATCCTGAGCTACAAGAGATCTTGTGTCAAAAAACAAAAACAAAAATTCATCAACATGACCATACGGAACCACTCAAACGCATCAAGGGATAGGAGAATAGCTACATTGTATCTGGAGGAAGAATACCCTTGGCCATTCTCACCCCTTTTCTTTCGAGACTTCAGATGTAGAGATAGCCATGGAAGATGGTGAGACAATCTAGGTTCCTCCTCCTAAGCTTTGTGTCTCCTGAGACAAATGTGTTGTAATGTAAATGTGAGTCCTTCTGATCCAGTCTTCATCTGACACCATCTCATCTGCCCTTCTGCCTTGGCTCATCTGGGGGAAACTGGGGGCAGACTGACTCACACAGGAGGCGGCTCCCTGCTGCCAGGATCCAGGATTCGTCTCTGATTCTACAAAAGTGCTCCTTCCTGTGCGATCTTTACTGGTTCATCTAGTGCTTCTGAAGACAGGATCTCCCGCTCCAACCTGGGAACCTGGGGATCCTCAACTTCAGAACTAGACATATAGTTTCTAATAAAATGTTATCTGAAGCATTTAAGACCTCTGTGGCTCATTCGTAATCAATGCTTATGTTTAAGTCTCTCTTCCTGCTCACACTCCAAGTGACATCCAGATTACGAACCTCCTCAGAGACAGTGTTTATCCTCCCAGATGTTTGGAAATTTTTCACCTGATGTCTCAGGGCTGGAACCTGTCTTTAGGAATTGCCTGGGGTGGAGTTTGCTGCATGTGTTTAGCTAAGAAAGCTCCAGGGATGTCTGGGGAGTTGGCTGGTCCTCTTTTGTCCTTGCCCTGCAGGGCAGTCCTTGTCTCTAGTAAAGCCCACCCCTCTAACTTGCTGTGTGTTCTAGTTGTCATTTAGAATGAGCATCAAATTCACAATAGACATATCAACTGGAACCCCAAGCCTAGATGTTGACAATTCACTAATGTCCTAGTAAAAAATTTTTTTCTTGAAATTCTGGGCGCCAAACTGGAACTTGCTGGGCAAGTGATAGGCAGATGCTATAGGCACTAAGCCACACTACCCAGTAATCCAATAGTCAGAGTGAATTAAATTCTCCATTTCACAGTCTTCTTTCTGGGAACTCCAATGTGCAATTATCAACACAGGGAGAAATGCATATCTAAGGGAGAAATGCTGATGTCACTTTTTAAAGGCTGAATTACCCACCACCTGGTTAGGAAATAAATTGAGACTTCCCTCCAATCTGAGTGGCACAGCTTGCCACGGAGGGACACAAACTAGTAATGCACTGGTCCTGAAAGCTGTGGGTGATGACAGAATGCTCATCATTGCTGAAGGAAATCCACAGTTTAGAGAGAGCCGGTGAACCATCTGGTGACACATCGTGAAATAAAAGCTGAATGTGAGCTGGGCAGTGGTGGCACATGCCTTTAATCCCAGCACCTGGGAGCAGAGGCAGGTGGATCTCTGTGAGTCTGAGTCCAGCCTGGTCTACAAAAGTGAGTCCAGGACAGCCAAGGTTCTACACAGACAAAAACAAACAAACAAACAAAAACACCATATGGTGCTGCACATTTATGACGCCAGCATTGACAAGGCTGAGACAGGAGAGTCACCCAGTCGAGGTCAGCAAACATGATGTGAACCTGTCTCAAAACTGGGGGGGGGGAGATAAGGAGGGATGGAGAGAGAGAGGGATTAAACTATAGCAACAGCATCTCTCACGTTCTGCTGCTCAGCGGCACAAGAAAACTAAGTCAAATATCAAATTTAGACTGCTTCTCTATGCCAGATGGAGACACTGACTGGGAGCTCCCTTCAAATGATGTCCGAGGACGCAGGTTTGCTCACTGGCTAAGACCCTAGAACACTGTTAGAAAGCCTCTCACAGGAACAGGGAGAGAAGAGCCAGGGCTGATGTGGGAGAGCAGAAGTCAGGAGGCTCTAGCCCCATCCTTCGCCTGGGCAAAGAGAGAGCTGGCCCTGGGGGCCTGGTGCAGGACAGCTGGTGTGCTGACCGACCCAGCTACCACCCAGGCCATGCCCACCCCAACATCTACCTCCTCTATGAACTGCAGGAGCACATAGGAAAAAAAAAAAAAAAAAAAGCAAACCGTGAAATGAAAAAAATCACGGATGTAGCCCTGCTGGCTCATGGCAGTAGTCCCAGAAACTGGGACTCTGAGAAAGGAGCATTGCTGAGAGTTTGAGACCAGTTTGTGCTGCAAAATAAATTCAGGGATAGCCTGGGCTACTGTGAGGACGCCTAAAAAGAAAACTGAAATTTTAGAAAGTCCAAAAATAATTATTTTACTGTCTCTCCGCATTTACTTTAGCTATGGTTTTTTTGTTTTTGTTTTTGTTTTTTTTAACTTCTGTTAGTGATAATGATATTCAATAGTGGTAGTATTGGGTGGTGAGAATCTAAGAGGTTTTTTTTTTTTTTTCCCCTGAGAAAATGTTTCCTTTTTTAATGTTTTAAAGTAATTTTGGCAGTATTGGGTGACACCCTCGTGAGAGTGTGTGGAGAGGCCAGAGGCTGCCTGTCCTGCAGAAGCCAGCTATGTGCTGGTGGCTGCAGAGTGAGGACCACGTAGACAGGCCACCGTGGCCTTCGGTTTCCCAGGAGTGGACCAAACCTTGCAGTGACAGACGTCCGGTTTGCATGCGCCTGCCTGACGCCTCCACCTTTTGTTCAGCCTGTGTGAATTTTTTTTTTTTAAATCAAAATTATTTCAAATACTGTTTCGAGAATTTGAATGCTGAATTTAAGTAAGCCGTAGTAAAAACCAAGGTCTGGGGACTCTGGGACCCCAGTGTTGAGAGGGAAGGCTTGAGATGACTGATTTTGATATCAGCAGATCGTGGGAGCCCGTCCTAACTGCTGCAACTCTATCTCCTATAGCTCCTGCACCTACGGCTCAGGGAACATCACTGAAGAGGAAGAGGAAAGGTTGTAAGAGCCAGAAGACCAGGAAGTCTGCTGTGAAAGTCTCTCCTAGAAACAGGACATGTTAACACGGAAGGAGATAAAAGATGGGGTCTCGCTCCTAGACAAAGATCAGTAGGCAACTCATGACTGCTGGGAGAAGGCGAATTAGCCTCTCCTGGGGATAAACCCTCTTATTCACTGTCCACACAGAGCGGTCAGTCTTGAAACTCACTATATGCACATCAACAAAGCCGGACTTAGGATGTCATATTTATATACATCTGTGTATACACACAAATGTGTGTAACAATAATGGCCAAAGAGTATATGTCACAATAATCAAAGAAAAAAAGGATATCAGCTTGAATGTGGAGGTGGGGGCACGGGAAAGGTTTAAAAAAAAAAAAGTAGCTGAGAAGGGCTGGAGGGTGGAAAGTGGGGGAAACCAATATAACTCTATTTTAATTAAAAACGTATTAAAGAAAAATAGAAAATGCCTCCACCAGATTGGCCTGTGGGTATGTATTCAAGACATTTTCTTGATTAATGATTGGTGTATGGTATGCACCTGTAACCTCCAGGTGGAGGCAGGAAGATCAGAAGTTCAAGGTCATCCTTGGCTGTATATAGAGTTTGAGAGCAGTGTGCCAGCAGGTCCCTGTAAAACCATATTGTTCTAATAATGCGTTCGTTTCCTCTATTCGAAATCGTCTGTTGGGATGGGTGTCCTTTTGCAGAAGCCTCTTGTCTGCCTCGCACCCATCTTCTCACAGTTTTAAACGTCGCTCTTCTGATTCCTCTGATATTTCGGGTTCTCCTCCGCCGCATCCACCCAGCACATAGAGGGTGGGCGTCACGGCAACCCCAACGCTAACACTTCAGGGACCAAGATGAGACACAGGTTCGTGACCACGCCACACACCAGCTCTGCGGCCGCCCCAGCGGTTGTCTGGACTAGGGTTTATTCCAGAACTTGGGGACCACGCGCACACCCCACGTTGCGTGGGGCAGACGCTACGAAGACTGTTAGAATTTGAAGCGGGATGGAGGGGGTGGGAGAAAAAAAAACCAACCACGAAGGGATTCGAACCCTCAATCTTCTGATCCGAAGTCAGACGCCTTATCCATTAGGCCACGTGGTCCCACAACTACAGATGTGTGAAAAACTGTTACAAATGCCTGAACCGTGAGCCGCCGACTGCACATTCTTTAGCTTCAACTAAATGATTTGTGGTTTTTGTTTTTTTGTTTTTTTGTTTTTTGTTTTTTTTTTGCAGCGTGAACGCTATGACAAAGACACGACTGATGCTCCGAGAATCTAAGCCACTCCTGGGAGGTTGCCCGGTAACAAAGGACAGGCTCTCCGCCGTCGATCCCAGCACTGGAGGCAGAGGCGGGCGGATTTCCAGGAATCAAGGCCAGCTTGTCAGCAGCTACACGTGGTTGGCGAGTTTGGCCGGGTCTGAGGCCCTCTGGGAAGAAGCAATAATCCTTCAAAGGGAGAAGAGAGACCTCCGCGACCCTGGTAGAAGGAAGAGTATCCGCCTTGGCTGTTTTGAACCAGTGTTTCCGGGCTTACACGGTTGACTAAGGACCAAGACACCTGTAGGTTTTCCGGGCCGGGTTGGGATGGCTGAGGTGCCCAGACCCTGCTGAACCTCACCCAGCTGCCAGGCCCCAGCGACTGCGAGGTTCCCGGCCTCTCAAGGGGGAGGCAAGGGTTGTGGCTACTTGGCGGTTTGTAGATTCATCCTATCAGTTCGGGTCGTCTGGAGAAACCTAATGCAGACCCTCCTCACTGCCAGCCGCTTGTGCTTCGGAAGGTCACAACTGTCCAATTGCCCTGGAAGCCAGGCTGGGGTCCCAGTCAGCCAGGATACAAACTTACTCTGAGACCTAAGAACACCAGGATTTTTTGTCTATTTGTTTGTTGGCTTTTAAGGAACAGATTGGAGTGCATCGATCAGCAATGAGCACTGTTGGAGAGAATTTTGACCAAATAATTTGAAATTTTAAGCAAAACTAATTACACAAGAAATGTCAGTTACAAAATTAGATTTAACAGGGACAAGGCAAGGCTGCCCACTCTCCATATGTCTTCAACATAGTACCTGAAGTCCTAGCCAGAGCAATAAGACAACTAAAGGAGATCAAGGAGATACAAATCGGAAAGAAGTCAAAGTATCACCATTTGCAGATGATATGATAGTATACATGAGTGACCCCCAAAATTCAACCAGAGAACTCCTTCAGCTGAAAAACACCTTCAGCAAAGTGGCTAGATACAAAATTAAAAAAAAAAGGAAAAAGAAATCCTGTATACAAAACACAAAAGGGCTGAGAAAGCTATTAGGGAAACTACACCTTAATAACATAAAGTACCTTAGTCTGACTCTAACCAAGCAAGTGAAAGACCTGTTTGAAAAAAACTTCAAGTCTCTGAAGAAAGAAATTGAAGAAGATATCAGCAGATGGAAAGATCTCCCGTATTCATGGATACGTAGGATTAACAGTGAAAATGGCCATCCTACCAAAAGCAATCTACAGATTCAATGCAATTCCCATCAAAATACCAACACAATTCTTTACAGACCTTGAAAGAAAACTTCTCAACTTCATGTGGAAAAGCAAAACAAACAAACAAACCGGAATTGCCAAAACTGTCCTATATAACAACAGATCTTCTAGAGGTATCTCCATCCCTGACCTCAAGCTGTACTACAGAGCAACAGTAATAAAAACTGCATGGTACTGGCATAGAAACAGAATGGTGGATCAATGGAACCGAATAGAAGACCCAGAAATAAACCCATACACCTACAGATACTTGATTTTTGACAAAGATGCCAAAACCATACAATGGAAAAAAGATAGCATCTTCAACAAATGGTGCTGGTCTAACTGGATGTCTACATGTAGAAAAATGCAAATAGATCCATATTTATAACCCTGCACAAAACTAAAGTCCAAGTGGATCAAAGACCTCAACATAAAACCAGACACACTTAATCTGTTGAAAGAAAAAGAGAGAAGAGCCTTGAACTCATTGGCACAGGAGAAAACTTCCTTAACAGAACACCAACAGCACAGGCTCTAAGATCAACAATCAATAAATGGGATCTCATGAAACTGAAAAGCAAAGGACACTGTCCTCAAAACGACAGCTTACAAACTGGGAAAGGATCTTCACCAACCCTATATCTGACAGAGGGCTAATATACAGAATATATAAAGAACTCAAGAAGTTAAAAAGCAACAAATCAAATAATCCAAATAATTAAAAAATGGGGTACAGATCTAAACAGAGAATTCTCAATAGAGGAACATCAAATGGCAGGGAAACACTTAAAGAAATGATCAATGTCCTTAGTCGTCTGGGAAATGCAAATCAAAACAACCCTGAGATTTCACCTTACACCCATCAGAATGGCTAAGATCAAAAACTCAAGTGACAATACATACTTAAGAGGATGTAGAGAAAGGGGAACCCTCCTCCATTGCTGGTGGGAATGTAAACTTGTACAACCACTTTGGAAATCGATCTGATGCTTTCTCAGACAACTAGGAATAGTGCTTCCTCACCATCCAGCTATATCACTCCTAGGCATATAAACAAAAGATGCTCAAGTACACAACAAGGACATTTGCTCAACCATGTTCGTAGCAGCTTTATTCGTCGTAGCCAGAATCAGGAAACAACCCAGATGCCCCTAAATGGAGGAATGGATACAGAAATTGTGCTACATTTACACAATGGAATACTACTCAGCAATTAAAAACAAGGAAATAATGAAATTTGCAAGCAAATGGTGGGAACTAGAAAAGATCATCCTGAGTGAAGTATCCTAGAATCAGAAAGACACACATGGTCTATACTCACTTATAAGTGGATATTAGACATATAATATAAGACAAACATACTAAAATCTGTATATCTAAAGAACCTAAGCAAGAAGGAGGACCCTGGGTAAGATGATCAACCCTCATTCAGAGAGGCAAATGGGATGGACATCGGAAGAGGGAGAAAACAGGGAACAGGACAGGTGCCTACCACAGAGGGCCTCTGAAAGACTCTACCCAGGAAGGTATCAAAGCAGATGCAGAGATTCATAACCAAACTTTGGGCAGAGTGCAGGCAATCTTGTGAAAGAAGGGGGAGGTGAAAGACCTGGAGAGAACAGGAGCTCCACAAGGAGAGCAACAGAACCAAGAAATCTGGACACAGGGGTCTTTTCTGAGACTGATACTCCAACCAAGGACTATTCATGGATATAACCTAGAACCCTTGCACAGATGTAGCCAATGGCAGCTCAGTGTCCAAGTGGGTACCCTAGTAAGGGGAACAGGGGCTGTCTCTGACATGAACTCAGTGGCTGGCTCTTTGATCACCTCCCCCTGAGATGGGAGCAGCCTTACCAGGCCACAAAGGAAGACAATGAAGCCAGTCCTGATGAGACCTGATAGGCTAGGGTCAGAGGGAAGAGGAGGAGGACCCGGGGGAGGGGCATAGAAGGAGAAGAAGGAGAAAGGGTGGGTTGGGAGGGGTTGAGGGAGGGGAGTACAGCTGGGATACAAAGTGAATAAATTGTAATTAATTAAAAAATAAATTAATTTTAAAAAGAAAAAATCCTACTTAAGAAGAAATGGAAAACGTTGACATCTCTAAAGCTGCTGCTTAAATCGAATAGTCAAATCTTCTCAGAGAAAATGTTAGACCCAGATATGTTTGGGGGGGATGTTCTTCAAAATAATACCAGGATAATTATTTTACCAGGCTCAACCGCTTCCAAACACAACAGAGGGAAGATTTTCTTAGTTTACCAACCCTGCCTTATCCCAACTCTAAAACCAAACAGAGACAGTGTGTGCCTGTCAGAGATGCGCGTTCTTCATGGTGCTTTAACTGGCCGTTAAGGGTCCCCCAAAGGTTTATCCGTGGTCAGTTTGGTCCAGCATGGACGGCTCCGGCTCCCCTAACAGACTTCCACACCGTCGTGGGCCGGGTAGCTGCCCCTCTAGGAAAACTGCTGGCAAACCTGCACGTTCCTCTTACTCTCCGCCCCCCCCCCCCGCCCCCAGCTGGAACTCTTAGAAGGTCGCCCCCGTCTGATTGTTAGTGCACCTAGAGTAAATAACGTTCAGTGAGTGTTCTCCTATGCGTGTGCCCCTATGTGGACGTGTGGACTCGGCAGTGAAATCCCACTCATTCTTGGCTGGGAAAGGACCCCTGCATTTCTTCTCGCGCTGCAAGGGGACGGTCTTCTCCTCCCGCGTCTCCTGGCTGTGCCTCTCGGCTCTGTACTCGCCGCGAACGTGGCCTCCGCCTGGAACCTTGACGCCTGGAACTCGGACTCCACCGCGCTGTCGCCGCAGAAGCCCCTCTCCCCCACGCCCACGCGAATGAAAACTCTCCCTGTTCTCGCGGTGGCTGTTTTCCCACTCGGTGTTGTGAGAAAACGGAAACGTGGTTACTATTAGATTGTTCCACCGCTCTCCTGTAAGAGAATCATTCTTAAAAAGAAAACTCCTCGGGCCTAGGTGGTGGCCCACGCCTTTAATCCCAGCGCTGGAAGCAGGCGGATCTCCACGATGTCGACACAGAGAGGCTACACGGAGAGACCTTGCCTCAAAAACGAACAATAAACATATCTCTTAAAAGAAAGGCATCCCTGCTAAGGAGAGTCTCCGGCCCCTTGAGCACGGAAACCTGAGCAGGAGCGGGAAGCCGAATGGGTAGGGGAGGTGGGCCCCCCCCCCCCCCCCCCCACACACACACACACGCACAGCTCTTTGCCCTCTGATTCTCAAGTTTTGCAAGAAAGAGCTTGCGACCCCTTCTGCACCGGCGCCGTACAACCCACTAGCTGAATCCCCAAGCGTCCTCAAGACCCAAGTGGCGTAGACCCAAGCCCACTCTTGCACTCGCAGAGCGAGCGAGAGAGCTGGAGGAGGCGGGGAGAGAGACGGACCAGCCTTGGACGCTGAGCGTGGGGAAAAACCGAGCCAGGAGACGTCAGCTAGGAGACGACACCTCTGCTGGAGGAGCCGCGGCCTCCGGAACTGGGTAGCAAAAGGTGATCTTCCCAAATTACCATCGTTCGTTGGCCAGGGGTTCCCCCGAGTCCGCTGGGGTCACCAAGTCCAGCAAGCAAGCTCCAGGCTGGCAAGAGCCCTTTCCTGCTCTGGCACCCCAGCCGAGGAGCCCCGCGCCCCTCGCCACTGCCCGGCCGCCGTGCGCGAGGAGGGCCCTCGCCAGGAGCGAGCCTGTCCAACAGGACTGGAAACGTTCAATAAAGAAAAGAGAGCAACCTCAGCAGGCCCCACTGGGATTCGAACCCAGGATCTCCTGTTTACAAGACAGGCGCTTTAACCAACTAAGCCATGGAGCCGACTGCTGCGCAGGGGCTGAAAATAAACCTCTATTTAATTTCTGAGGGTCACGTTCGTAGCTTTAATTTCAATCTGTCGTGCATTGCTCACGTGGACTGCTCTTGAGAAGGACCGGGAGTAGCAAAGGCCTGTGGGAACGCTCGGCCTTCGTTCAGCTCCTGCTTCCACGGAGGCGAGCCCGGGACACCGCGCGGGACAGCTCCCACGCCTGCAGAAGCCCACTTTCTGAACCCTCGCCCCAGGGTTTTGGGGACGAGAAATGGATGAATCCCTAAGTGCAGGGGAACGTTATGACCCTTGTATCATTTTCCGTCTTTCCCGTTTGATCGCGGTTTTCGTTTTTGCTTTGCACGTTTAACTAATTGACTTCTTTTCATTTTGCTTTGTTGTGTCTGAGACACGACCTCACTTTGGAGCTCAGATTCGCCTCCAGATCGGGGCAATTCTTCTGCCCTGGGTGGTGGAGTTACAAGCCTTGAGCCGTCACACCCTGCCTATCTTCTTTAAACGCCGGGGGAATTGTGCTGGTTACTTGTTTAAATCCTGGCGCATCTTTTCTTTTTAAAATCCCTTCGTTACTCTTAAAACTACCCAGAGATTAGGTGACTCCTTTATCAAGTCAGCGAATGTATAGGAAGGCTGTGCTTTCAGAATTAGGAACAGACAATAAAGTTTAAACAGACAGAGAGAGAGAAAGAGAGAGAGAAAGAGAGAGATATTAACAGAAACTTTTCAGTGGTCGCCAGGGGTTCCCACAGGGTTAGTCGCAGCTGGGCAGAATAAGGACAGTCTGAGGTTTTCATCCAACGCTACTGCGTCAATTCTGTGTACATTTCTCTGTCCCAGCAGGAGTCTAAGTGGCTCAGCCGACGGCTGTGCAGTGGGCCGCGGAATCTCGCCCGGGAAGAGGCAGCAAATGTTTCTGGCAACGGTCAACTGCAATGAGCAGCCAGGGGTTCCGTTTGCAAAAACTCATTCTCTTTTCTGTGTTCTCCTCCCCGTCTGTGTGGAAAGTGCTGGGTGCTGTGGGTTTAAACTTGTAGTCTTGCACACACGAGCATCGATTCTGCAGATAAACTGATTTCTGCAGAGGTGCATAGCTATAATCCCAGCAACCAGGGAGCTGAGGCAGGAGCATGGACCTTACGGAGCATAAAATAGCCCTACATGATCCCCAACATTGTTTTATGGTGAACATGGGTTGAGACTTCCCAGATTTGTTACTTGACCTATAACCCTTTTATTGAGCTCAGCTTTTCCTTTTCGCTCCTCTGGGTTCTTTTTGGTTAGATGCGCTCTAACCCTGTAGCCCTGGGGCAGGTTTTTTTTTTTTTTTTTTTTCAACAACTGCAGCAGAAACGCAAGTGGAAAATACTTGGCCAAAGCTGAAAAAGAGCAACCAAATATAAACCAAGCCTCTGATCTCTGTGGTACTGAGGGGTCACAATAGAGTAAATGAAATGCTTGCAGGGCCAGTTGGTTCAGTAAAAGCTTATTGTTGTCACTTCTCTCATGAAGAGTCTGAAAATATTTTATTCTGCCATAAATCACGGTTGTTTGCTGTTTCCGTTATCACCACGTGAACATCTCTTTACCACTGCAGTAGTTTTGTTCGTAAGTTCAGTTTTATCTCTTTTGCTTTGGAATTGTTCTGCAGTTTGAAGAGTCAGAACTTGTTATCCGTTCCAGAATATTCTTGCTGTTGACCTTAAAGCTTGCTTCTCACTTGTCCTCTACAGAACTCTTCCGCCTTTCCTCCACCGCTTCAGTTCTTCCACGATATTCTTTTTCCTTATCTCTTTGGCTTTCAGGATAACCCCTGTCAGATCTGAGCAAAAGGCACACTGACTCACTAAAATTTTAACGCTGAAATTATGTAACAAAATATGCCTGCAAGTCACCTAAGCGTAGGTACATGAAATACCCTTGTAGGTATGACCCATCTTATCAGGCAAAAGATGAAGTTAGCGGCCCTGCCATAGTGGCCGTCCCTCTTCCTCCTCTACTCAGCATATAAACACTCTTACAATCCTATGTCAGGTGGGTGATCAGGAAATGCAGATTCCCAAATCTATGAATGCCATCGGGGCATGAGTGGTTTTCCTTAAATTTTATGAGTCGGTTTCAGAAAATGAGCTGATGAGGATTTTTTTTTTTTTATTCAATCTCATGTTTGTAGACCACAGTGTGCTCCTTTGCTTTACCTAAGAAAATTTGACAAGGCAAACTAGATGACTAATTAGTATGAATGCAGTATGTATCCACAAGAGTTTTTGCAAGGGATCAAACTGTGCACGAAGACCATTCTCTTTCCACTTTCTGCAGCACACAGCGATAGGGGCACCATACTCAACTGAAGAGTACATGCACTTTTCTTTGAACTGCTGAGCATATTGAATAAACACAAACCAGAATTTGAATTGTCAGGAAAATAATATTGTTCAAAGTAACTTTTACTTTTGCTCACAATATCAGGACTATTCATAAAGATGACGTTAATCCTAGAGGCTGAAATTCTTTAAAGAACAGTTTAAGAGGTGACTTAAATTGTTTTGGACACTTATTTTATTCGGCGCCTACCAGGCTTCAAAACAGCAAAGAGGTATAAAAGATTCTTCTTATCACATAGTAATATCCAACTTACTCAACTGATAACGAAGATTCACAATTCAGCCGAGCAATGCAGAGAGGTGGCTTCCGTGGGGCCACTGTTCTTTTTCTTAGTCACCATCTACCAAACAAAATTGGTCCACTCTCTCAATTTACAGATAGGAAACCCGGTAAGCTCCCCCTGTGAACGGATCTGTGGGAACCTGGCTCCCAAAAACTAACAAAGTCTGCATGTGAGGCAAGACAGAGAATGAAGATTAAGGGAGCCTGAGAAGGGAAAAGAAACTTTAGCCCAGAAGTCTGGTTAAAGTCTCTCACCAGCTGAGAATCAAGATTTCCACAATTAACACGTTTAAAGACTTTCTTCTTAACCATTTAGGAATTCTCTCTCTGTGTGTCTCTCCCTTCCTCAGTCTCTATGTTGATTATTCATATTTCTGCATCTTTAATTTGGGAAGTTTTTAATAATCCTACATTTTCCTTTAAATAGATTCTTATAAGGCCGGGGACTGAATGGTCACTAAACCCAATTCAATTACATGTAAGTATTGTATTCATGTCCTCATATCATCAAGAGGAGACAGACCTTCCTCTTCATTTTCCTGAGCGTGGTTAAGATGCAATACCCATCCTTGGTGCTCCTCTAGCTCTTCCGCATTCTGTATGGTGTAACCACAGCCATAATTTGCACAGTAGCCAGTCAACACGGATTAAACGTGACTTATAAAGAAGTCTCTTACTGAGGGATATTGCTTTTCATAGATTTTTATTGTAATTACCAAATTGATATATACTTGCAAAAAATAAAATAAAAAAGTCAAATACCACAAGCACAGCAAAATGTTAAAAGTTATTTCATCTTCAGGATGAAGCCAAGAATTTGATGGATATCTCTCCAACCTATTTTCAAGTGAATATATACTGCATATGTTACGACTTACAAAATAGAATACCATTATTGACGGAAAAAAAGAATCACAGCTCTCACCTCAAAGGAGATGAGATAGTTCATTCCAAAGCTAATTATGACCATGGCCTTGGAATATAGTATTTAGATTACCCCAAATTCCATGTTCCAATGAAGAACAATGTAGTTTCATACTAACAGAACAGAGCAAGTTATAGGTCAAGGCACTTTTCCAAGACATGTGTGGAAACACCAGAGAAATGAGTTACAGCCCATCTTACAGCTACAGATGCCATCTGAGAGCATTCTTGGTCCTTCAGTTTGTCGAAATGGGGTTTTGGTAAGTCGATCGATTCCAATTGGTTTTTATCTGTTAGTCCACAACATAAGTGGGCAGGCCATCGCTCTTTAGAGGGCTAGGGACGGCGCAGGAGAAACTGTAATTAGGCTCTGGGCTGGCGGCATGCCTATCTCTCCACATCACTGACAATCGACTGTGGCAGACTCAGCTTCTTTTCAGAAATTCTCCTTCATACTGTTCTTAACAATTCAGCAAAAAAAAAAAAAAAAAATTAAACAAAAACAAAAACAATTCAACAGTAACGGTGTCTTGTTTGATTAAGCTTAAATCCCTGTTCCCCAAACTCCCAAACCATCAAGTAGTAACACAACTGTCACGTTTTTGTTTTCGTTTTGTTTTGTTAAACAGATCCAACTTTGTAGGACTGCAATGACTCTTCTTAAGCATACATTAAAAAATAGTCCTGGACAATTTTTAGGGGGGAAAAAAAAGCCGACTTAGATTATGTTTAAATTCAGTTTTTGATCTGCATGTGTGTGCCTGTCTGCTTGCCTGAATGTTATTACATGTGTGCAGCGCCCGTGGAGACCAGAAGGGGGCGTCAGATGCCCTGGTTCTGGAGCTAAAGGCGGTAGAGGCTGCAAACGGAACCCCTGGTCCCCAACAAGAACAAGTTCTTAACTATTGAACCATCCCTCCCGCACAGGGAGATTCTTTACATAGACGCTGTCAAATCACACGCTGGGATGATATTTCTCTTGAGTGTTAAGTGTCAAAATTTCTCATCCGAGGGGCCCTTTCCAGGGCCTTAGTAGCGATAACTCTATCTGAAAAGTGTTTTCGTAAAATTTGCAAACGTCTGTGCTGTAATGGGAATTAATTACCTGAGCCTCGGCAGGGAATCTTTGCTCCAGCTTCATCCCCATACATCACACTGGCTTTAGAATGATCGCATCTAATTTTGTGTTGTTGTCTATGCTTTCTCTTACACAGATCCTAAATTGCCCGAGACTCGGTCCTCATCAATAGAAGTCTAGCCGTGCTGTACTCTCCAGATTTCCATTAGCTAATGAGTTGCCCCGTTTCCCCAAGGAGGGAAAAAATAGCTTTGTCAAAACTGAAACTTGATCTAAGTCCTCCAAGGTACAGTTCGAACAAAGTCCCACAACTCTGATTACATTTTCGGTATCTTTTGTCGGTCCCATGGTGTAATGGTTAGCACTCTGGACTTTGAATCCAGCAATCCGAGTTCAAATCTCGGTGGGACCTGCAGAAGCTCTTTTATAAAGGACCTTTTATAATTTCCAGCCTGCGGTCTAAATGTGGAAAAACTTGTTCCTCTACCCCATGGTGACATTTGGCTCTCCAAATACAAAGGTAACAAGCTCCGGAGGAGAACTCCTCCCCGGGTGGAGAAACCCCAACAGCTGTGGGAAAACCTTCCTGTGACTGCTCACGACCTCCTCAGCCCTGCTCGCTCCTGCTTTTTTCCTCGTTTGTGTACCCAAGCGAAAAAACTCATCTCCCACCGGCTAGAGCCACAGCAGGAGCTGGGATGCCTGTGCCAGGAGCAGGCGCCTGGCCCTGAAACTGAGCCTCCCCCAGGCTCCCCAGGTGAAGACACTGCTGCTATCCCTTCCTGTAGCATCCAAACAAACACCTCAAGGCATCCCTCTGCAAACAGTCTCCCGCAGAAACAATAACCCGAACTTGCAATGTAGACTAGGAATGAGCTAATAGACTGTCATCGGGGAGCGGGAAGAAAGAATTCGCTCAGCGGGACAGGAACTGAAGAAGGAAGAAACAACTATCTGGCTGTTTATGTTTTTGTTTTGTTGTTTGGATTTTTTTTTTTTTTTTTTTTGAGACAAGGTTTTGTGTAAGCTACCCCAGCTTCCATCTCCAAAGTTCTGGAATTACAGGCAATGGGCCACCACACTTACGTAAAAGCCAAACATTAAACCTGGCGATATATTTTTAGATGCTCTTCTATGTTATATATATATATCTTTTCTGAATGGCCCGGCAGCATCCCTCCACCCCCGCCATGCATGGGTGCTTGTAATTCCAGGCATTTTTGCAACCAAAGTGACTCTTCAAACAGACCTCAAGGACCCGAGCATCTCCCTGAAATTTTATGAAATGACAGAAACAAAAGGATCCATTTTCAAGAATCAAAAGATAATTGAACTGTGTGATTATTACAATCCTATCTATCAAGCATCCACTGTCCTAGTTCAAGTCTAATAACTCAGACTTTATTTTTAAAAAGCCTTCAAATTAACAGGACAGAAAAGCCTTGACCTCCGAAGTTCCTGAATCTGAGTGGCAGCTCAGCCACGGAGAGCCTGGGAGCACACAGGGATGGATGCTTTTCTCTTGCTGCCTCACATGTCCGAGACTTTCATATCCCTTTGGGAAGCTGAGAGAATTGCTTGTGAATGGGATGGGGGCATTGTGGTTACAAGGATGCTGTCTCTGGCCAAACTTTAATCAGGCTTCTTTGACCCCTCTCCTCAACTAGGTCTCATCACCGCCAGCCAACTTTCAACAAGAATCCAGCTAAGCCTGTCCAGGCCTAAGTGCTGTCCATGTCTAATTAGGCTTCTCTTTCTCTGACCTTGGTATCTAATTTAAATCATCTTAGGAATTTTCTTACCCCACCATTGGCTGTGAACCCACAGCTGCTCCTGTTATACTGGGATCTACTTCAGTCTTTCTCCCCTTCTTCAGTACCCTTGAATACAGCCATCTTTCATGTTTAACACTATTTGGTATACGTTTTGATACTTCTCCCAAATCCAACTAAGGGTTTAGGATGTGGTCAGCTTTTCAAAGATGTCAGGAATAGACATCTAGACAAATTATTGGTAGCCAGTTTCCTAAAGAAATAAAAGCAGACTCTCAAACTTGTCCAAAACAATGAAGGTAACAACCCAATATTAAAGTAAAAGACAAAGATCTTATGATCATCTCAATACAAACAAAATCACCTGATGGAATTCAGTGTCCTTGCATGATTTTAAAACAAAGAATCAAACAAAAACCTCTCAACAAAGGAGAGGCAGCCATAGAAGACACAGCCTTTGTAAATGTCACACTCAATGAGGACAGCTTAAACGGCTTTTCCCCATGTTAAGGTCAAGACATGGAGCTTACTCTCACCAATTCTTTTTATTGTAGTGTTGGAAGTCTCAGCCTCTGGTAGCCAGGCAAGAGGAAAAATTATAATAATGAAAGAATCCTGGTAGGAAGCAAAAAAAGAAAGAAAGAAAGGAAGGAAGGAAGGAAGGAAGGAAGGAAGGAAGAAGAAGAAGAAGAAGAAGAAGAAGAAGAAGAAGAAGAAGAAGAAAGGAAGGAAAGAAGGAAAGATAAATACCAGGCCACAGAAGATGACAATGCAGCCACTCTGATGAGATCTGATAGACTAAGATCAGAAGGAAGGAGAGGGGGACCTCCCCTATCAGTGGACTTGGGGAGGAGCATGCATGAAGAAGGGGGAGGGAAGGTGGGATTAGGAGAGGAGGAGGGAGGGGTTTTTGAGAGGATACAAAGTGAATAAAGTGTAACTAATAAAAGTTTTTAAAAAAATAAAGATATAGACAATTTTTTAAAAAGAAAAAACATGGAAAGAAAGAAAGAAAGAAAGAAAGAAAGAAAGAAAGAAAGAAAGAAAGAAAGAAAGAAAGAAAGAGAGAGAGAAAGGAAGAAAAATGTCTTTCAATCCCCAGTACCACAATTTTTATTAAAAAAAACAAACAAACAAAGAAATAGAAACTATTTGCTAATGATTCCAGTGAAGAGCTGTCTGAACGTGTGAATTCGATGAAGTTGAAAGACATGAAATGTACTTTAACAAGATGATAGTGTTTCTGTTTAGTAGTGTTGTTCCCAGATTGCAAAGACCCCAAAGACCACTAGGGAACCGACCACATCTGCAAGAACCAAGAGCCTTTACTTCCGGCTTAAGCTCAGACTCTCCACGGTCCAATGTCCAACACAGTCGGTTAGGGAGGGCGCCCCCAGCAGCTGCGAAGCTGGGTTTTTGTTATGGTTTGAGCAAGGAATGGGACTTTCAGTTACATGACTGGTTCTCATTTAGCAGAAGCAAGCTTGTCATAAACTGATTGCTTGGTGCTGATCGAGGTTGGTGGGGGACTTCATGGAGTGTCCAGGTAACAAGGTGTGCCCAGGTAACAAAGAGCGCTAACAAAAAGTACCCAGGTAACAATAGCATTTTTACTAGCTAAGCAAAGTTTTCTAACTGACCTTTACTTTGATTGATCAAGTGCTTGGGAACTTTTCAAGGCGGCTACTAGATTATTTTCTGATTTTCAGGGAGGTTATTGAGTTATTGTATCTCATTTCCATGAACTATCGTTTCATGTTCTGACAATAGAAACAGGGTCTAAGCAACTGTGGGAACATTCCCAGGAAACAGAAACTGAGGCCCACAGTATCTTACGAAGCCTGTCAAGGCAGCACAGCTGCTTGGTCCCTTTATTAATAACGTAGTATCTGAAAAAGCAACTAAGAAAATGCTGGAGCTGGACACATAGCTCAGCGGCAGAGTATTCACCTAAATGGGATCAAACCTAAGTGGGTCTGATCACTAAAACAGCAACGGTGAAAAAGAAGAAAGAAAAAGGGGGATGGATGAAAGGAAGGAGGTGGAGAAGAGATGTGAGCAACAGTTCCAGGAAAGAGCTTGTGCTTTCCACTGAACCTTCCGCAAGGCTGATTACCAGCACAGAACTTCAGTGACTGTGGCTGTTCGGAATGCTAAAAGTCCAGCATCATACTATCTTGAGCCACCTTAAACTCACTTAACAACCATTTATTATTGCCCTCCTCTGTGCCTGACCTAATAGCTTTGTGACCATCAGATACATCATTTTAATGTACAAACAGGGCATAAATTTTCTAACCAAGCAAGAGATTAAAAAAAAAAAAATACTGTCAGCCTGAGGCCTGCAGTAGAACTTTCCCATTTAACCATCATCTGATTTTAAGTTAAAACACCAGGTGTGTCTTTCTGGGCTTCAGACAATCATTGTATTGTTGAGTTAAGGCAGAATCTGAAGTCTTATATCCAGGCAGGATTCTCCTTATGAAGAAAAATATTACTGATGAAAAACAGTTTTCTATAGCTGGAGACGTTGTCCAGAGGTTAAAAGCACTTGTTGCTCTTCCCGAGGACCTGAGCTTAGTTCCCAGCGCCCATGTCAGGTCCCTCACAGCTGTCTATAACCACAGCTTCAGGGGATCCGACACTTTTGACCAAGACACCATCCAACATTTTCCCTGACACAGAAGTGACTGTGTCTCATCCCATTGGTGAAAGATCTACCTCACTATCTGATAAAGACTGCTTAATCAGTGCAAAGGGGAAAGGTTCAGGAGTTCTTTCCAAGCCAACTACCTTTGATAGAAAGACAATCTCAAACGGTGAAACTATCGGAAGAAAACGTGGGGAATGTTCCATGACGTTTGCACAAGCAACGACAGAATCAGAAACAAACAGGATTGCACCCAAATACAAAAGTAGCTACACAGCAAATGTAGCGGCAAACAGAATGAAGACACAGGACAGAGAATGCAGAAAAATATTTGTAGGCCACCGGGCACGGTTCAGGCATGGTTCTCTCCACAGGATTCATGTGAAGACCACACCAAAGAGCTCATGTTTGCACTACTTTCCACCTCTCAAAAGTCCCTCCAAACCAACACCACTCTGGGGGCCGAGTAGAAGACCTGAAGAGGACGAGCCAATTCCTCAACCAAAGCGCAGAGCTGGGACAGAAGACCACCTTCACCTTTCCAGACGAACGTGCTGTGGGCGGCAGATACGAGGATGTGTACGACTGACACCTTCTGTTCTTCTCATTTCATTCCAGTTTGCGGGTTTATTCCATTCAGGCTTACCTTCCATCCAGAACCAAATTTCTTCAGCAGCTCTCCTACTGCTGGTCTTCAGCACTGCGTTTTAGGTTTTCCTGGGAGCAGCGCAGACAGAAAGGAGAAAATGTGGTGACTGAGTCTGCTAGAAGCCTTTTCAGGGTCTCGCAGCTGTGAAATATCCCAGCAGCCTTCACTCTGCAGAGGCAGCAGAGAGAAAAAACAAAAAAGTCACTGCCATTCCCTCCACAGTTTTGGAAACAGTGCACTTATATGGAAGAATGATATAAGTGTTCTCCCTTCTGTTGCGCAGGCCTGACGTCCACTTGGAGAGCTGTTGGTCACCACTGAGATACGAGTGGCACCATCGCATCTTTAGGGATAGCTTTGCTCTTCTGGCCTTTGCTGTGGTTAATAGGCTTCACATTTGGGTAGGACTATTGTTCGCTTCCCTCCCACAGCAGCTTGTAGAGCAACTTCTGGTACTATGAACTCCGATCCTCAGGGAGGAGGCTTTCAGGTCAGACCCAGCTCCGATTCTCTGAGCCATACGTCCAAAGGGTATGGTGTCTTCAGCAGTAGACATTTACCTTCCATTTCTGGGAGGCAACCAAGGGCAGAAGCAGTAGCCTGTATTGTTTTGGGGGTCTCATTGACTCTCCAGACCAACAACTCAAAAAAAAAAAAAATTTCATTCCTGGTACTGGAGTTTTTGTCTATGGCTCTTAGGGACAACATTATCAGCTCATGCCATAATTTCATTTAAATGTAGATATATAATGTAATTCTAGGTAAATACAAAATTATTATGGTTTCTTATGGCTTTTCAAACATTCTTAGCATTATGTACTTTCTCCTTCTCCCCTTCTGTATTGGCTTCCCTCCCCACTCACTGCCTAGCCACCCCGCCATGTGCCCCCCTACTAGTCCCCTCTCTAGGACTCCACCTACCTCACCCTGCCATAGTCCCCTTTTATTTCCCTTCTTTCTGCAGGCCACTAAGAAAGGGAGAATTAATTATCTCCAGGGATGAGCTCCTTAATTGGTTATCCAAGCCAAATGGTCATCCTTGAAGTTATATACATACAAACAACACTAAACAGACTCAGAAGGTTTTATATATCTACGCAACTAAATATGTTAAGTAATTATAACAAAGAAAAAGAGGCTATGAATTTGAGGGAGAGTACATGAAAGAAGTGGGAGGGAGGAACGAAAAGGGAGGAAATGATGTAATTATATTTTCATTTAAAATTACATATATATTTTCTTGAAGTAATAAAAGAGCTTTTTAAAAGGAAAATTTTAAAAGAATGTAAGCGGGACCAATATGGGGTTCAGCTCAATGTAGAACATGTGCTTAAGGTCTGACCCCTAGCCTTCCACGCGTTCTTTTTGTCATTACTTTTTAACAGCATGGGGTTGGTCTCTGTCAATCCTATTGCTTCAACACAAGGAAGTCAGAATCCGCCTTTAGAAAATAGCTGTGCTAAAAAGCTGCAAAAGGAAAAGAGGCTTTTACCAACAGGAACATTGCGATAACTTCTTTAGACCTCCAAACCACAGCTCTGGAGACAGACTGTGACCAGACTTCATTTGCTCTTCTGTCTGTCTAGGAAACAGTCAGCGACTGAAGAAGCACTCACAGAATGGGGAAATGTTTGTCTTCTACATATATGACAAAAGGTTAGCATCTAGAATATGCAAAGAACTCAAGAAACAACCCGATCAGAACTGTGGGCCATAGAACTGAACAGAGTTCTCAAAGGAAGAAATACAAATGGCTAGTATAAAAAAAGTTAAGGTGCTCGGCATCCACAGCCATCGGGGAAATGCACACTAACACTACTTTGAAATTCCATCCTATCCCAGTCAGAACGAAGATCATTAAGAAAACAAATGATGATATATCTATATCCACACCACACCCGCCTCCCCAAAGGCTCAGGGACTATCAGAAAAGGGGAGGAATGTAGGAGCTAGGTGATGGGGTCACTGGTGTGAAATAAATGCTGTCTCCTGATGTGACACAAGCATTGCACTCACGCTTTTACAAGTTACTTTATGAGTTATCTTATGAGTCACTTGCACAAGACCTGCCCGAGACCGCTCAGCGTTCCAACAGGCGGCACTAACTGGATTCAGCTGTTGTTGCTGTGTGCGAAGGTGTGGGCTGGGGAGAATCAGGCACGGTGGCGCATACCTGTAAGCCTTGCTCTCTGTGAAGCTGAGGCAAGAGCAGCACAAGTTCAAGGCCAGTGTGGCCTACAAGAGTGAGAATTTGTCTCAAACAACTACAGAAATGCTAGGCTAGGGGCATGGTGTCATACATCTGTAACCCCTTGAATTCAAGATGAAGGGGCAGGCACATCTTTGTTTATGCAACAAGTTCCAGGCCATCCAGGGCTACCTAGTCAGAAAAAGGTGGGAGGAGACATAAGGGGGGTGGAATGTACTGGGGTGCCTTGAAAGTGTGAGAGCAGGTAGTTGGGTGATTATGACGGAGGCACATTGTTGGCAGGTGTTCTAACCAGCTTTCTCCTCCTGGGATGAAACACTATTTCAGTTTACATTTCAGATCAGCCCATTATTGAGGGCGTTCAGGACAGAAACTCAAGCAGAGACTGAAGCAGAAGCCACGAATGACCACTTCTTACTGGTTAGCTTCTGGGTCAAGCCCAGCCAGGTTTCTTGTCCTACCCAAACCCTCCTGACCACTGCTCCCTAGTGGGCTGGACCTTCGCATATCAACTGTCAATCAATCTCTCAGACATGGCCACAAGCCAATCTGATGGAGGCATTTCTTCAATTAAGGTTTTCTCTTTCCAGATGACTCTGGGTCGTGTGGAGATGACGATAAACACTAACTAGGACAGCATGCATGAAATTTTCAGAGAATAAATACAAGACATTCTATTACAAAAGAAAAGAAAAGAAAAGGCTGGGCGATGGTGCCACAAGCCTTTAATTCTAATACTTGGGAGGCAGAGGCAGGTGGATTTGTGAGTTTAAGGCCAGCCTGGTCTACAGAGCGAGTTCCAGGGCAGCCAAAGGTACACAGAGAAACCGTGTTTCAAAAAAAAAACAAAAACAAAACAAAACAAAACAAAAAAAGAAATAGATCAGCTAACATGTTCAAGAGCTCCTAGTTTTTACAACTAACTGCTTATTGAAATATTAGTAATTTCATTCATGTTGGGTTAGGAGAGGAAGCAGATGGAATTTGCTCTTATGGAGCTATTACTAGGCAAAAGCAGTGGATGTAATTGTTTAGTTTTCCTTCAAAATTTTACACTTTAAATGCCTCACAAACAAGTCTTTTCTGAGCTGCTATCTCTTGGAAGTTAAAGAGAAAGAAGACTGCCAATTTGGGGGCATTTTCCCTGTCCCACTTGATGCCGACTCCTTTTGATTATGTCCTTTCTGTACACCCTCTGTTCTTCTGGTTATACTGCTTTCAACCTGTTCTTTTGATTTAAGTATAAATCTACTTTCGAAAACAGAGAAAAGGGAAACATAGAGGAACAAATCTCAAGCATCACAGTATTTTCCCTGGCTGGTAATATGTTGAAACTAATGTGTATTCATGTCTGCGTGGTTGCTCTCGGGATAGACTGAAATCCTCCAGCACGACCTTTAAAAGCCTGGCTCATCTTGTTTGCCATTTGTTCTTGCTCTAGCAGAGAATGTTTCAACCCAATGCACTTTGCCGGGTTCCCTCTCGCTCAATTATTCCACGCTCTGCCTTTTTTTTTTTTTCTACACTGCTCTTTCTGTGCAGCTAATGTGTCTCCCTCTCTGGTGTCCCTAGTACGTTAATTATTTTGCTCACATTTCAGCTGGACTGGGCAGGACAGGCATGGCTGGGCTATGAACGTCACCATCCGACCTCAGTGACCTGCTTCCTCCATCCAGGCCCTTCCTTAAAAAGTGTCGCCAGTTGGAGACACCATAAGAACACAGGATCTGTGGAAGAAAACTTCACATTCAAACAGTAACATCTGCTTAAAGCAAATCCCTTCTATATGTTCTCCTAAACACCAGAAGTCCCTTTACCACTGCCCCAAACATTGTGATACAAAATAACACTGTTATTATGTAAGTAACTTCTACCCCTTTCCTCCCAAGTCACGGTTTATCTCCTTTGGGTACAAAGGTCACTTACTTTCCCCTAAATCATACGGACATAAATACAATTATTATTATTATTTTTTAAATAGCTCAATGTGATATCTTGCACTGAAGCAAGCCGTAGGAGAGCTTGTGTGTTGCAAAGAATTCCTTCCAGTACTCACGTCAGTTTCGTCTCATCCAGAAATACAACTTTGTGGATTTGACGTGCTGGTCTTGAGCCTTGCTTTCCTTGACTGTGCCTCTTACCGCCCAGTTTTTATCAGTTGAGGAGGAGGAATGTATCCAGCGCCCGCCACACTGTGAGACTCCCAGTTTCCTGCTCAGCACTGCCAAACAAAAGCAAATGATATATTTTCTTAAATCAGCTAAAGGCTTTGAAATATTCACTTGCGATTTTTTTTTTTTTTTTAGAAATGTTTTCGACCTTGTTCACCCAGACAGAGGTCACCAAGGTCCTCACACCGAGCATGGACCCTGTCTTCCCAAACCCTAGTGACTGGCTCTTGATTTGTGGCTGTCAAGGATGCTTTTTCTTTAGCCCATGGACACATGAGAGTTTAAAGAAATCAGTGAACAATCCGAAAAACATGCAAAAATGTATCCAAGTTTTTGAGGGTATGAGTATGCTTATTCACAAGAAAAGGCTTTCTGGATCAGCTCATCTGTCATTCAATTTTAAACATTAATATTCCAAGCAAATGGATGTTAGTTTTACAAATGAAATGATGTGGCGTTTAGGACCAAGAAAACACATTGGGTTTAAATTCTAGCCTCATTATTATACTGGCTGTGAGATGTGGGCAGATTACCTCCTTTTCACTCTCCTCTGCTTTACCGGTGAGGTGAGCCTGGTGACACTTCAGGGAGTGTTCCTGTAATTTTAACACACAAGAGAGAAGACACAAAATGCAGCTAGGAAAGCGTCCAGTGAGCTCCAACTCTTGTTCATCTATTGTGGTTAGACCACTTACAGAGTTTGAGAACTCAGCAAAATACTTCATACGGGGTAAATTGAAAACACTTCGACTTTTCTATTAGAAATTCTCTTAGCCCTGTGCTATGTCGTTAAGAGAACTTGAAGGGTTAGTTTTGGAGGCAGTGGAAGTAGTGGTCAAAGAGATTGAACTTCCAAAATAGTAGATGATTTTAGGCCAAGAATTTGTTTGGACAAACGGCCTGGTTCCAAAGAAAAGATGGCAGTAAGGCCCCACTGGGATTCGAACCCAGGATCTCCTGTTTACGAGACAGGCGCTTTAGCCAACTAAGCCACGGAGCCACCTGGAGGGCCCTCTCTTATTTTTTCTCAAATCGGAGTACATTAGGTGAAAAGCTGTGCTAACTGGAGTTACCGTTCCTGTGCCGTTTGGATACATAAACACTGGTCAAAACAAAAGCGCTCCCTTCAGGACAACAAAACACTTGAACATAGTCGATTACTCGTATCCTGCTCGGACAGAGTTCCCGAAAGCGGGGAAGCCAGGCACCCGAGGCGAGTCCGCGAGATTGTCGCTCCGAGTGAGGCTGGGCCAGTTTCCAGTTGTGGTCACGCAGAATCAATCGCCCTGTGCTTGGATGCTCATCAAGCGCTAGTCTCAAGACCTACCAGTCAGGAGTTTTAGCAAAACCAGTGTTATTCCCGGCGGGATAGAAAACAGCACTCTTGAGTACTGAAAAAATAAATAAATAAATAAAACGCAACGCTTTATCTTCAAACAGACTGCAGAAAGTTGCAGAGAGGGAGCGTCCTCCCGGCACTCGCTCCATGCTTCTAAGACGCAAACCTCAGAGTTAACGGCTGTCCTCCCGCTCTTAGGAAAGAGGCGTCAGAAGTCCCCAAACTGCTCCTTCCCCCGCTCTGCTTTCCTCATTTTGATGGTTGCTCTGAGATGCTCTCACGCGGACCCTTTCTTGGAGAAGCTAAACTCAGTTCTGGGGTGTTTTACAGAGGAGTTGGTTTCCAAACCCCACCTGTACCAAAATCCGAGGACGCTCAAGCCCTTGTACAAAATGTGTATTATTTTATCATATCTATGTACAAGTTTAGGTGTAACTTCAGATCAGCTCCAACTTGCATGCAGGTAGGTCCATGACTCCTTTTTAATTCGTTTTTAGGGGTGGTGTGGGATCTAATTTTATTCTTTTGTATGTGAATAATTTAGCAGCTCCTACTCCATCCGAGATAGTTCATTTTAATTGCCGGCTTGTCTGGGTTAAGGACCTCTGTGTTTTTAGAGAGGGGCATTTTTCAGAGAGGGTTAACTAAGGAAAGAAGACTCACCTCAAAGGAGGTAGCACCATCCCCTAGGCTGAGGTTAAAGATTTTTGTGAAAAGGGGGAAAGGAGAAAGGCATCCCTTTTCTCGTCAGTGGCTCAGATGTGAGCAGTCAGTTTCACCTTCCCTTCACGACGGAAACAGCCACCCAAATTACTATGCCAAAATGGACTATACTCCTTGAACCATGAGCCAAAATATAGTTTTCCCATTTTGACTTGAGCCAGGTATTTTGTCAGTGGTAAAGAAAGTACTTTTCTCAAGATAGCTGACAGAGCAAATTAAGGAAGGAAAGGTTCACTATGATTCACAGTTGGACGGACTCACAGCCCATCAGGATGAGAAATCTCGGGGGCAGAAGCTGAGGCCACACTGCAGCTGCAGTCAAGAAGCAGGGGCAATCGACGCTCAGACTCGGCTTGTTCCCCTTTTCACAAAGTCCAGAGGAGAAGAGTCCTTAATCACCGTGGTGGGGGAGCTGGCAGCAGGCAGGCATGGTGACTGGAGGAGCTGAAGGCTTATGTCTTGAACTGGAAATGGACTTCTTCTGAAGTCCTAGCCATCCTAGACTCACTCTGTAGACAGGGATGGCCTCACACTCTGAGATCCACCTGCCTCTGAGTGCTGGGATTGAAGGCATGTGCTACCACCACTGGCTTTTTTTTTTTTTTTCCCACCACTGGCTCTTAAACCTCTCAAAAAAAGCACCACCAATTGAGGATCAAGTATTCAAATTCCTGAGGGTGTGGGGCACATCTCATTCAAACTACCAAACTAGACAGAATTATATTTGTAAAAATCAAGGGAAGATGGCAGTATCTCCACAGAGGTTAACACTGGGCCAAGGAAGAGCGGACAGACACTGGGACATTGTTCCTTGCGGAGCAGGTCTTCCTGGAATAAGCACTCTGACACCAAAGAGAGTGGAAGAGGGGAGATGTTGCCGGTGGACCGAGGCCAGGGCAGCTCCTGAAAAGCTTCAAAGCCAGGTCCAGTTTGCTTGTGGTTTTCTACCAGATGGGGTGAGCAGGCAAGAGTTTACCTTGCAGGAAGCCTATGCAGCAGGTTGTTAAGGGCTTGGCAAATAAACAGCACAAGCAGTGTTTTAAGTGAATCGCTAACAAAACAGTAAATACCTAGTAACTGTTTTTTGTTTTGTTTTTTTTTTTTACTTAATTCTACTCCAGACACACAAGTGTACAGGGGTGATGGAGATCTGAAGCAGCCAATGAGCCAAGTGGCATCATGGGCGTTTCTAGTGCAGATTCCCTGGGAGCCTCTCTTAGCTGCTTTTCTATTGCTGCGATGAGACTCCCGTGACCAAGGCAACTTATAGAAGAAAGAGTTTACTTGGCACTTACAGACTCAGAGGGTTAGAGTCCATGACCATCCTGGCTTCACCTAGGAGGGATGTTTTTGAAAGAACGAAGGCTGTCCCAGGGTAGCAGACGGTTTCATCTCCACTCCTGCTGCCTCTGACACGTCTCATCAACACAACTCTTTATAGAAGGAGGAGAAGGAGGAGGAAAAGAAGGAAGAGAAAAAGAGAAGAAGAAAAGGTAGCCATTCCATTGAACCTGAGATGGTCATGTGCGTGCCAGGGGCTCGCTATTCTCGTTGTTTTCAGCAGACACCTCCTGTTTTGCTTGGTTAAGCCTCCTGTTTTGCTTGGATATGTTTACTTGGAAAGTCCCTGTGGTTTATATAAGTGGCTTACTCTGTAATAAAGATGGCACCTTGATCAGAGCACTGTCTTGGTGTCCCTTTCCATGTTCTCTGTCTCTTTGAATTCCCAGCCCCTTGTGCAGGCCGTTACTATTGGTGGTCACGGGCGACTACACTTATATTCCTTTGATCACCTCCCATAGGTGTCTGCCTTTAGAACCATGCCAGAGCCCACCAAGTTGAATAGTTCCTGAGTGGGGAGTGAGGATTGAAAGAAAATTAAGAAAACAAAAACAAAAAAAAAAAAAAACACTGCACACAAGATCTGTTCGAGAAGGCTGCCAGTAGAAACTGTCATGCCTGGTTTATTCCACAGTTCCTTTTCATAGTCAGAGCAAAGCACCTCAGTACAATGAAGGGATTCATGGAGAAGTCAAACTTGTTTACCTCAACCACCTGTCTGTGTGATCCTCACAGAAAGAAAAGGGAAGTAACTTGGCAAAACATCCTGCCTATCCCTGTCTCCAGGTGAAGGCCAGGGTGAAAACATGTTTTTCGCTGACCTGACAAACAAGCTGCTCTCCATAATACCCCCACTAAGGTGAAATTGGGACCTTGACGTATGCCACAGAAGAAATGTCATCACGAAGCAAGAGGATGTATTAAGAGATATGAAAGAAATGCAAGTTCTAGCTATGAGGTAGGGGTCCAGAGAAATGCTTATGTGTGCACACAATAGCCATGTATGATTTTTTTTTTATTTTCTTTGTTTGTTTTTGAGACATGGTCTCAGTGTGTAGCTCTGACTGGCCTACAAATCCCTAGGTAAACTATGCTGGCCTTAAAGTCAGAGAGTTGCCTGCCTTTGTCCTCTGATTAATGGCATGTATCGCCCAGGCCTAATACGGTAGTATTAGGGTCCTCTAAAGGAACAGAACTAATAGAATGGCCATCTGCTTGATTTTAGGGGTCTCTTTGGGTTTGTTGTTGTTACTTTGGGATTTTTTTGTTTTGTTTTGTTTTTTGTTTGTTTTGGTTTGGTTCTGTTTTTGGTTTTTTGAGGACAGGGTTTCTCTGTACAGTCTTGACTGTCCTAGACTCACTTTGTAGATCAGGCTGGTCTCAAACTCACAGCGATCTGCCTGCCTCTGCTGCTGGGATTAAAGGTTTAGGGGTCTCTTAAAAAAGGTTTGGGTTCTAGCTCCAAAAGGTCCAGGCGTAGGAGTGGGTGAAATCACTGACAGTGGGTGAAGAAGGGTACATTACCTCCAGAATTCTGCATGAAGTTCTGATTGGAACTAGAAGTCTCAGGTCTGCACAGTGGATGGGTGGATGGTAGGCAAGCTTTGGGGAGTGGAGGAGGGGACTGACTGGCTTTTGAAGTCTCTTTAGTAGAGTTTGAGGTCCAGCTCTATTTGGTCCTGGAACTTAGGTTCATCTCTGAGGTAGCTAAAAATGGGAAGAGGGAGGTTGGAAAATTGGCCCTGGGATTCCCTGCCTGGAGTCCTGCTTGGGACCCTGGTTCAGACATGGAGCACCTCAGGTAGGCACAATGGATCTGTAGCTAAATATCAAAGGGTATTTCTCATGTGTTTTCAAACACTGATAGGACAGATAGTGTGTGTGTGTGTGTGTGTGTGTGTGTGTGTGTGTGTGTGTGTGTGTATTAAAAGGGTACTTATTAGACTGGTTCACAGACTGTGGGTCTAGGTAGTCCAGCAAATGGCTTTCTCATACTGGAAAGACCCAAGATCTGGTAATTGTTCACCTCATGAGGCTGGATGTCTTGGCAGTCCTAATATGATGCTGGAGACCTAGAGGATGCCCTAGAGACCTAGAGACCTAGAGACCTAGAGGGGAACAGCTGGTCTTCAGTCTGTCTACATTAGAATCCCCCCAAAATTGTTTCTAATACCAGCAAAGGAATAGCTCAGCAACAGCTTGCCGGGGAGCATGAAGGCAAGTGAGCAAGAAATAAATATTCCTCCTTCAGAGTCTGTTTATCTGGGGCTGAAACCAGAAAGTGCCACCAGATTTGGAATGGGTCTTCCTGCTCCAGATTAATCTGATTAGGAAAATCCCTCCCAGGAGTCCCCACCAGTTTCTGTTTTAGTTGAGTCCATATGCAGTCAAGCTGACAACCAAGATCAGCCATCAGAGTCATATTTTGCTGACGGCTGTGAGGTGACAGCAAAGGAAGGCAGGGTGGAGCCCTGAAGAGTAACCTCGGCCCGAAGCTAGTTACCAAACCAGCAATGGTGGCCAGGTCTGTAATCCCAGATACTTGGGAGGTTTGGGCAGCAGGACCTGAAGTAGGAGGCTAGCCTGGGCAACCTTGCCTGAGGACCTCGCCTCAAAATAAAAAGCAAAGAGAGGCCTAGGAATATAGCTAAGAGGTCAGAAATGGAGTGATTGCCTAGCATGCACAGGACCGTAGGTTTGAGCTCCTGCTCCCCCTAAATAAGACAAGCAACAGCAACAGCAACACAACGGTATTAAAACTAGAGAGTGGAAGTCTTGGCAAGTGCTGGCTAGACTGTAAGAGAATGACGTAGCACAGCAAAAAGGACAGGAGCCAACAAGGGAGAAGGTGATTTTTAACCTGTAGTCTGGAAAGCTGATAATTGCTGTGGCTATTTCTGAATTAACTACTTAAAGTGTTCTTGTATCTTCAATTCCTCAGGGTTGCAGTTCCCAAGCGCATAATACTGGTCAGTTGTTGCTGCACAAGGTGATTCATCGGGAAGCGTTCGCAAGCCCAGCCTAAGACCCACACCTTAATGTCCTCCTTCCCGAGGGTCAAGTTGCTTGAGCACGAGATTCTACTATACTTGATTGTCCAAAATGCTGTAGTCAGACAGAAGGAAGGGCAGGTACCCATTGTCTCTTTGAGAATTTGGCTAATCTCCACCACCACCCGGCAACCCTCTACCACCCATATACCCCCAGGTCTAAAAGCTCTTGATTTAACTGCAGCCAGGCGACTGCCAAGGATGGTTGTTGCTCTTGGGTTGGTGGGGGGCTTCCGGGTTAGAATAACGCTACCGAAAAACTTTTCTAAACTTCCTTTACCTGTTACTGGCACAAAGGAGGAATGCCTCCTGGACAAAGGGCCCACCAGACAAAGCCCCGTACAGGAGTGCTACAACACTGATCAACAGTTGTTCTAAAGTGGTGGGGTTCGCAGTGTGAGGAGTACGGCGAGGGAAGGAAAAAGAGAGGGTCCTCCGCGCATAGACCTGTGACACACGCACCCACCAGAGCGAGCCCCAGCCCGGTACAAAGACAGCTCCCAACACAGCAATGGCAAACGAATGAGCATCCAGGCGTCGTTCTGTGCATATAGCCCTAAGCAGGCAGAGGGGAGAACTGCGATTCTAAAAGTGAACTCAAAAGCTTGGAGATGCTGGGGATCGAACCCAGGACCTCATGCATGCTAAGCATGCGCTCTACCACTGAGCTACATCCCCACGACCCGAGGACAGCGTTTTTCCAACTCATCTTTATAAAATTCAAAGTAGTTTTAGCATTGCTATTTTTATCTTTTCTTTTAGGAAAAAAAAACAAAAAACAAAAAACAAACAAACAAACAAACAAACAAAAAAAAAACACGTAAAAAGGATCCGTTACGAGGGTGTTTCGATCAACCTGCACCCTCACAGGCACCGCGATAACGAACGTGAAAAGTCTACGGCCAGAGATCGTAAATAAAGCGGTGTCCGGGAACTTCCTTTCTTGCGCCTTTCTCTCCTTCAGGACTAAGGAGAGGGACCCACGATTACCAAGAGGAAGACAGCACCTGCCATGGCCCTGTCGTCTCGGCTTTCCGCTCCCGGACTGCGAAAGCCAATCAAAATTAGGGACCTTGGAGGACAGGGTTCTCCAACAAAAACCAGCTCCGCCGTTTCAGCCACTGGGAGGAGAGTCCAGATGCTGGACTCCCCCCTCCTCCAACCCTCGCAGCTCCAGGCTTTAGCCGAAGGATGCCAGGGAAACCCGGAGAACGCCACAGGCTCTTCGGCGACTCCTCCGAGGGGCAGGGATGCAAGTCAGGAGCGCGCATCCTCGCCGCCGACCCCGCGCCTCTTCTCTGGGGCTTTACTTACTTTTTTTTTTCTCGTTTTTCTTCATCAAGAGGGCCTAAATTCAGTGTTAGGGTAGACATTTTTGACAAAAAGTGACTGGTCCAAATTAACCACGTTTTCCCTTTGTAGGCAACTGTCTTACTGGGAAGATCAGGACCTGGCGTCCTACAAGGCCGCTTGCGGTGGCTCTCACGTGCTTTGGTGGTGTCACAAGTTCAAGGCAAGCCTGCATTACAAAGCGAGGCCCTGTTACAACAGGCCTCCTGGGACGTCTTCCCAAAGGACTTCAGATATTTCGAGATGAGAAAAAGGAAAACCCGGAGGAGCGATCCACGTGCCTCATTCTAGCAGCGCTGTTAGAGTTTCGAGGAACTCGACGTGTGAAACCACATGCAAATCGGGCTTGCTTGCTTTGCCTCTCCCGTCTCTCCCTTCCCCTCTCTCTAAAGAAACTTGTCGCTGTCAGTGTCATTTTAAAGTTCTGCTCTGGTCTGGCCTGGAAGAACACCTGCGACGCAGTGCGTGGGAAGGGTAAGAGTGAGGGCGGGGCGGGGGGCGGGACAGTGATAAAGTTCTAAAGTTAAAGGGCCAAGACCCAGAGCGTTACATACATTGCGCATGTGAAGTAAATGGCACAGACGGCAAGACTACAAACTAAAGCAATGTCCCCTCAGTCCCAACGTTCTTAGCAGCCGGAAACGAAGAGCATGACCATGATGGTGGCTCCAGTTGTGAACCCATATGTACAGACCCGCCAAATTGCGTACATTGTATAATTTCAGCTTTTTTTTTTTTTTTTTTAAGGGGGTGTGTTTTCTTTTTAAAACTGCTGGGCCTGGAGAGATGGCTGACGGTCAAGAGCACCAGCTGTTCTCGCAGAGGACCCAAGGCTTGATTCCTAACACTTATATAGCAACACTGTATATCATTTCCTGATAGTCTTACCAGATTGTTTTAAAATGTAATTTTTAAAAGACTGTTGTTAATGTGTTATTGTTGTTGCTTTTTTTTTTTTTTTTTATCTTTTGGAGAGGACTATTCTAAAATTCACTGGGATTTGAAATGGGTTGTTTTATATTATCTCTCTGTTTCTCTTCTCTCTGTATGTGGGGGGGGGAGAGGTGAATGCATGACACCTGGGTTTAGCAGAGGATGGAAGAGGATAACTGATTCCCTGGAATTTAAAGTTATAGACAGTTGTGATCTGCCATGTTGTGTTAGGAATCCAACCCTTGGTCCTCTGGAAGAACAATTAGTATTCTTGACTACTGAGCCATCTCTCCAGGTCCAGTACTTCTAAAAGAAAAAAAAAAAAAAGCTGAAATTATAAAATGTACAC
The DNA here is from genome assembly GCF_907164565.1 of Psammomys obesus. Lineage (NCBI taxonomy): Eukaryota > Metazoa > Chordata > Mammalia > Rodentia > Muridae > Psammomys > Psammomys obesus. Next base: position 145,833 of record NW_026596287.1, on the reverse strand, counting down.
AAGTTGATGGGCTTGGACATATGTGTATACAACTGGAACCATCATCATGGTCAAGGAAATTAACACACTCCTCAACTCCAAAAGTGTCCTTCTGTTTCCACCTGTACATGTGTGTGCACCAACCAGTCACTGTAAAGATTGCCCAACCACACTGGGAAATCCCCTAACTGTCTTTAAATGTGAGCCCTCCTGCTCACTTCGAGGTCACCATTCTATGGCATGGTGGTCCCTGCATGCTGGAAATATCTGCAGAGTAAACACTCCGTGCTTTCGTATATTCCTGAGTCTGAGGTCTTCCTTCAGCGACTCCAGGACCTAAGAGCTCCCTGAACCCAATAGCCACTTAGTTTAGAAATCTGAGTGCCCCTGCAATCCCAATCCATTCATCTTAGTTTTTGAGAAAAAGTCTCTCACTGAACTTGGAGCTTGTCATGTAGGCTAAGCTAGCCAGTCAGTGGTAGGGTGACAGACACGGGCTTGTGTCTGGCTTTGATATGCCTATTGTGGAATTCAAACTCAGGAGCTTGCCTTTAGGCTCATGTATTTTTGTTTGCCTGTTAGTTGGTTGATTGTTTTTAGTGGCTTGTTTGTTATTTGAGAAAGGCTCTCACTCTGTAGCCCATGCTCCATATAGACCAAGGGGTCTTAAACTCAGTGATACTCCTGCATCAGCATTTTGGATGCTGAGGTTGGAGGTATGTCCTTTCTACGCCATTCCCGATGAAGTGAAATTTGAGTGATAAGGAACGGATGATATAAAAATAAAGAAAGGGTACATCCCATGGATGACGGACATGTAACAAGCCACATGGCTAGAGTATCGTTTGAAAAGGCAAGGATGGTTTAGGCTCGAAACAGTCTAGAGAGCAGTACTTTAGGGCTTTGGAAAAGGTGAATGGGAAACTAAGTGTGATGGGGCAGAGCAGTAGCTCTTGGTTGTTTTTCCAACAGCCTTCCCTTGTTTTTCATTGTTAGTCTTGTAAACTTAGCTTTACTCAGGTAGCAATGTACCTTATCACAGAGATGAGTGCTCAGTCATGTTGTTAAACCATGCTGCTTAACCAGCAAAACCAATACTTTTCCTTTTCAAGAAATGTTTTATAATTTGTTCCTTATTATTCTGAAATAAAGCGGGGTTAACTTAAACTAGATACATAATTTCCCTTCCAAATCAACCAATTCCCAGTTAGTAGAAAAATAAAAGCAAATTAGTTTGACATACAGAATTTAAAAAATACACAAATGTTTAGGATGAGTGTTTAGAAAACATTATATAGTCATGTTCTTGCACCTTTAAAAACAACTGCTGTGAATGGAGCAAATATAAAGAGATGCAGACACTTGGCACTGAACTTGGCACTTGAACTCACCTCGCCCAGGTTTCCAGTGTAACCAGTGACTCTTGGTCAAGTTTCAAAGCATATTTACACAATTCAAAAATAAATTAAAACAGAGGCTATATTCCTCTGTTTTATACTTACTGGTGTGAAAACTATTCGGTAGAAAAGAAACCGTGAGGTTATTCACACCTTCAAGACTATGACTCCCTGCTCGAGTTTCGGCTATATTCCTTAACAGTTACAACAGAGAATCCCAGTAGCCTAAAAATAAGTAACTCACCGTCCAGAATCCAAACTTAGTTGGGTTCTCAGGACTGTCCGTCTTTCCTGGGTCCCCATCAACCTGTTCTATGGTTGTCTTTTGTTGTTACAATAGTATTTATTACTGGGGCTTGAACCTAGAGCCTCTCACCAGACAGTCAAGCACAGCACCTATGGACTTCGGTCCCACACAGCTGGCTTTTTAAAGTTTTATTCTAAGTCACTCAGGTAGGCGTGGTTCAATAACTTTCGATATTTTTGCCTTGGCCTCTGGGAAGCTGGGTTTTCGGAGCAGCTCCACGATTTCCTCAGACCTCTCACAGTGAGCATGATCAGTTGTCTTGTGTAAAAGGAGGGATGACAAATAAAATATTAACTGTTTCATACCTCCAGTAGGTTAGAGATTCTCCATTCAGGGGACCCCTGAATTCCTAATGCACAATCCTCTACAGATATTAGCGATGGATGCTGTTAGTTCCTCTTCCATGTCCACTATTTCCTAAAAATAAGTTAGAGCCTTTTTATTTGTATTGATTGTATCCCCTGGTGAGGTTGACTGCTGTGTAGCCTTCCTTTAGGATCTCTCACAGGATAACTTTCCTCCTGACTTGTCAACAACCACCTCAGAGCTCTCTCTAGGAAGGCTGCAGTGTCTAGATATCCACATCGAAACGATATAAACATAAGAACAGGAAATGCTTATAGAAATTATCGTGAGAAAGAAATTTAAAAGAAAAATACTAGTGGAAAAAAGGGTACTCCTGGAGATGCCGGGGATCGAACCCGGGGCCTCATACATGCGAAGCATGCGCTCTACCACTGAGCTACATCCCCTCGTACAGTATAGTGGGCACACACTATTCCTATCCTTTAAAAGACCCAGCGTGCCCTGCATAGCTGCTCTGTCTTTGGAGAGGCATTCCGGAGGGTGGATTCCAGCCGAACCGGAACAGCTCCTTCTGGGACCCCCAGCAAAACTCAGCAGCGGGATTGCCGAGAGGAAAGCACAGATTCAGAAGCTTCCGCACCGCCGATCCTTCTGGTGACCGAGTCGCAGCCCAGGCCCAGGCAGGAAGGATGGAGGGAACCCAAGCATTTCCCCATCTCCTATTCTGGAGCATTTTCTTCAATTCAAAGGCCCAAATTTCTTGCGTCTGATTGAATCGGGTGGCAGTGAAAATGTGACGAGATGAAAACCTGAGCTCTGGTCTTCGTCCACACCCGCGAGGACTAAGCCCACCTGACCATAAAGCAGGGACCTACGCACTTCAGCTTCACAGGGGACCCTGGAAGGACCTTTCAGCACCTCCTCGAAGGGCTCTGGCTACACCACCTTCACCCCATCCGTGCGGCCAGAATGTCGGACAGGTGAAGACGCCATTGGGAGTCACCAAACGCCACCTCTGCTCAGTGGCTGCAGCCACAGACACAGAGGCTCCGTCCGCAGCAGAGAACCGTGACTCTCCAGAAGCAGAGCATCAAAGACGCGATCCAGGAAAGCGGTCGTTAATTAATATATTGAAATTAAAAAGTAGCTGTGAAAAAAAAAAAAAAAAAAAAAAAAAAACTCACGACAGTAAAACAAGCCCCAGGCCGAGGAAAA
>NW_026596287.1:136461-142529 GCF_907164565.1 Psammomys obesus | reverse complement strand
AAAAAAAAAAAAAAAAAAAAAAAAAAACTCTCCACACACTCTTGATAAATCGGATATCCCAAATATCTAATTGCTGAGTTTGAAGAGCTCCAGACCAATCGAGATCACAGAATGAGACCCTGTCGCTAAAGAAAACAAACTCCGCGTTGCCTTGAATTAGTCCAGCATTTTAAATTCCACTCTTCTGTGTGCCCTGTACTGGCCCGCAAGTCTGCACCGCACTGTTTCTGAAGTAAATAGTCTCGTCCGTTTCTTCACGGTCAAGCTTCCACCTTTCATCAGAAATCCATGGGCAAATTCTTTGAAACCACATACATGTCCTTTTAAAACCAGACTCTTAACTATAGCTTTACAACTGATTGATTAAACTTTGCTTGACTTGGAGGATAGAGCTCATTGGTAGTGTTTACTGTTTATGAGGCCCGATGTCCCTTACAGCAGAAATAAACTTTGTCTGAAACCATTGTTGCATGCTGATCAAAATTCTTTCCACCTTTGTGTATTGTCCTACTATCATAAGAAAAACTTCGCCTTCGCCTCCTTTCTTTCTTTTCTCTCTCTTTCACATCAAGAGAGACTCGCATGTTCCTGTATTCTATACGTCACTGTTTTTTATTGTGCAATAACTGGCTTCATTCTCCATGTTTCTGAAATCTGCCGTAGATCCTGTGACCTTTGAGGATTGCATTATTTTCCGAGAACTTCCTTACATTCTGGCATGGAATGATGCTCCAGGCTCATGTTGTGTTTTCCCTGTCCCAGCCTATCTTACAACAACAAATTCTCCCAAATCACTGGGATCCTTTTAGTGGTATCCATACTAAGCAATAACTGCACAAGGCTAACCCTGCCACTGCCTGTGTGCAGTTCTTCATGCACTGTTATAGGACACAAAGTTAGGACAGAGATGTTCTTTGCCTTTGTTGAAACTTTGCGTAGCCCTTCTCTTCTCACAGTGACAACACCGGCTTCCATCATTGGCTTCCTTCCTACACACATACACACACAAACACACACTATTACAGACTCAAGTGCCATTCTATTGTGCCTAAAAGGCAAGCGTGTCACAGTAGTGAACAAAACATTCACCTGGATTCATCTTCTTTTTTCTATTTTTAAAATATTTTAGTGATTTTTTTTATAACTTCATACATGTTTGCAATGTATTTTAATAAGTGTTACAATTTTAAGGTTTTTTTTTTCCTGTTTGTATTCAAGATGGTATTTCCATCTCTCCATGTTAAATCTATTTTTAAAATTTTAATGTATAAGACATCAACATGGTTCCAAGGAGCAAATCTATACAGAAGTATCAAGGTGTTGAAGTTGCAGAAGATTGCTGTATCCTGGAATACAGGTGGGCCGACAGGAGTCGTTTCCAGCATTATCTTGGGAGCTGACTTAGGGGCTAAGAGTGTGACACCTAGAATCGTGTCTGGCGGTGTTAGTCTTTCCTTACCAGGGCTTAGAGGTAGAATGCAGTCTAGTAGGTTCAGAAAGAACAGAGTTGTGTGAAAGGGATCTATATAGCCAGTACCTGTTAGGTTCTGAAAACTCCGAGAGAAAGCTCTCTGGGGTATTTATGAGGCAAGGTTTGGTGTTGGTAGTGTGGCTCAGAAAAGGTGTGCTTAGGCTCTGGGTTCAGCCCCCACCTCCTTCATCTACAAATCCGTCTTTTAAGCTGAGGACAGTGGGCTCAGATTTCCCACCTGCAATTCTTAGTTTACTTAAAGATGGCAACCTTTCTCAGCATATTTTTTAACCTTTTTGATATGTAAAAAGCTATCTTTTGCTTATTTATATAAACTTGGACTTTTTTCATGAGGTATAACATTTTATTTAACTTGGCAAATTATAAGTACTTATTGAGTACAATATGATAATTTAAAACACATTTTTTTTTCTTTTTTTGAGACACAGTTTCTCTATGTAGCCCTGGCTGTCCTTAAACTCTGTAGACCAGACTGGCCTCAAAATCACAGATCCATCTGTCTCTGCCTCCTGAGAGCTGGGATTGAAGAAATGCACCACCACCGTCTGGCCTAAAATACACAAATTTTAAACATATATGTAAACCCATGAAATTCAAAATGTCTTAATCAAATTTGTAAATGTATGTGTCTTCGTTCTTGTGGTGTGTGACCTTCCTCCTTCTATTTGTTCTTCCTGTAAGTGATGGCATGAGGGGAGGGGAGGGAGAGAGGGAGAAAAGAAAAGAGGGAAGAGAAGGAGCAGGTGGAGAAGGAAGGGAGGGGAGGGAAGAGAAGGACTGTCTTTCAGGAGCCCTTGTGGAAGCTCAGAGGAGAGTCCAACCACACATCCATACTTCCTGGAACTCTTGCTTCCTACGTCCGGATGATTCTCTCATTCCCTACTAACAGCCTAAACTTGTACTGCCGACAATAATGTGAAAATGACAGAGGCTTTTGGTTGGCTACAGTAGGATGAGTTCACTGTTGACGATACTTATTCAATAACATGATACACTCAAATATCTCCACAACCTATCTTCTGCTTACTTACACTTTCACAAGTTCTTAACCTCATCCAACAAAACCTTCCTTTCTGTTCCTGTCACAATTTAGCCTCACTAGTATTATGTGTTGGTGATTTTACTTCATGCTTTCATGAATTATTGTTTCTTAACTCTAGAAGATACTCTCACCTAGAGCTGTGGCATATTAATGATTCCTGCAGTCTGCTCTTCAATCACTTTGAACTGCCATTGGCTCTGCATGAACTTTAGAATATTATTGGTAACATCCTATACTAATTAAACATCAGGAAAAGTCACCTCAAATCATTTGCCAAATTTCTGAAATTACTTATTGCTGTCTTACCTACTAACCTCAACTCTTTGATAGACCATTAGTCTTATCAAAAGGTTAATAATTTTAAACAAGTTACTATTCTTTGAATACCTTCCTTTGGCTGCTACCATTAGCCAAAATTTAATTATGATATCATGGAAAACAGTTTCTCTGAATGACTAGCAAAATGAGCCAACCAAAAACTTGAAAACTGATTTTCCTTTAAAGAAGATATAGAGCTGGGCATTAGTGATACATGTCTTTAATGGCAATATTTGGGAGGCAGACACCAGTGAATTTTTACTTCAAAGCCAGCCTGGTCTACAGAGTGAGTTACAGGACAAAGGTCTTCTGAAGAGTTCTGGTTGTGAAGGAAAAAAAAAAAAAATGTTGTTTTTAATGTTCTGTTTTTCTCTAATGATTATTTTCATTCACATTTGGGATTGGTAACCGATGCTCAGGCAAGTCATGTTTACATATGTAGTGTTCCCTCAGCAAGGCTGTACTGCTGGTGAACTCACAGCGTCTTTGGAGATTATGAGTGACAAAACACCTAGGCTAATAGATAAATAAGCCTCCATAATTTTTTCTTTAGTTTATTTAATTTTTCTAAGTGGTGCCTTCCAGGATGTGGATGCTCAGGAAGATGTCTAGGATTCCTGTCTGACTCTGTCATCCAGCCATGTTCTCCACACTACTGGAAAGGGCTGTATAATTAGCATTGTAAAACAGAAGACCCTCCAGATCCTTCTGAACGGGAGGCTGGGTGCATCGGACAACACCACTTTGAAACCTCAATCGTCCTGGAACAAGAAAAGGGAGCAGAAGGGAGAGGAAAACTGACAACAAGAAATGAAAGCCGAGCTCTTTCCTGTGTGGCTGAGGCGGCTCAGCATTTCGGGGAGAGCTGACGGTTCTAAACTCAATCTTGAGTCTTGGTGAAGAAGACTTCACTAATCAGATTATGAGATTATTTCTCTGTAAAATGGGACTTCTGAATGTTTAGTACAACAATTCCCTCTACTGTTGGTATCGTGTAGTATGTTGATGCTCAAGTCTTCACCTAGGAAAACTAGGCATAGTGATTTTTTTTAACTCGATAAATTTTTTTCCTCTCTTCCGCCTCTCTTTTTTCTGTCCCTCCTTCCTTTGCTTTTTTGTTGTTGTTATTTTGAAATACTGACAATTCAACTCAGGGCTCAGTGATTAAGGCATTTCCAATCAGTAGTGAGCTTGACAATCAAAGCCCACGTCTATTGTTTTGACTGTATATAAACTGATAAGGAAAAGTAACAGAATGTGGTGCACAGAATATTTGACTCTGAAAAAGAGTGGAAGCAGCATTCAGCCACTACTGTTCAAAGGCCCACAGCAACTGGATAGGAAAATGTCACACAGCTTCTCCAAGGAACCTGAGCTGTCACCATTGCCCAGTCACCTGTATGTGAGGAACAGCAAATGGTCAGTTTTCAGGTACTTTCCGTGTTTTGCTGCAGCTCTGCCTACCTATGCTCTCTCTTAACAGGAAACCACCTTCCCTTACAGGGGCCCTGTGGCTTAGCTGGTTAAAGCGCCTGTCTAGTAAACAGGAGATCCTGGGTTCAAATCCCAGCAGGGCCTGTAGGTGAACGGGTCAATGTTCACTTTTAAAGGTTGAATTGTTTTAGTGCCATTCCTGCCATGTCCAGAAGTGTTATAAACCAAAAACTGTGCAAACTGAAAAACAAAGCCGCATTTGAAGCATGGGCCCAAGCAACCCACCCTGCAAGAAAGAAGTAAAAAGCAGAGCTGAGGGCACTGTCCAGTTTTTGGATTTTTTTTGGGGGGAGAGGGGGAGCAATTTGTTAAAGTTTTCCAAAATCAAATCTTCCACTGGGATTTTCCCACTCACCGTTATCTTCATTATTCTAGTCATGGTTTTATATAAAGAACAAGAATGGAAACCTGAAATGCAGCAAGGGTCTGTAGACTGTGCATTTGCATTTTATTGAAATGCCAAGAAACTTGTAGAGGAATATAATGAATTGGTTTAATATGATTGGGGCCAGCGGCATACATACAGGCCCAGTGTGCACAGGACAAATGGAAATACCAGCTCTTACTCAAAAACAAACAAAACAAAACAAAAACTGAGGTTTTTTTCCCTCAGTTTCTCCTTCCCTCCCCCTCCCTGTCCCCTCCTACCTCTCCCCAATCTCTCTCCATCACTGAATTTAGCTCCTGTCCCAAGACTCTCTCTGCCTCACGTCCTCTCAAATGGAAGACCCTTTGTGGGGTTCCCAGCACTTCCTCTTTCAGTCCCTTATTGCTGAGAAAGAGAAGTTTCAGGTGTTTATTTTTTTTAACATCGGCAATTTGTTCTTCAATTGTGAATTGTCTCTTGAGTGAGTAGTATCCTCAAAGTAAGTCTGAATGGTAGGTAGCCATGAACTGCGGGAAACCCAAGGCAGAGCATAAAAAGAGGGAAACCAAGTTAAGCACCCCCACGCACACACAAGCGAAGCCCAACCCGGCTAAAAGCTGTGCCCCAAGTTTCAACTCAGATTGTTGGGAGCAAATGAAACAAGTGTTTTGTTTTTAATCGCTTGAGTTTCAGTAGTTTGATCCGCAGCAGAATATAAACTCTGTGTTGTTTCTCCACTGTCTTCTGGCTGGCTGGCAGTTTCGTACACAGAATTTAAGGCAACGGAAAGACAAGCAACTGACACTGAGCTACTTCTGCTGCTCTCCCTATGGGGGCAGGAGAGGGTCTCAAGGTCCACAGGAGCGGTCCTTGCCGTGGATGGACAGAATGGGAAACTTGCAGGTGGAAAAGGACCCAGTCTGGGTTTTGTGGAATCCAGGGACCCAAATCCTTCCTGTCTGGTCTGAGGACAATCAGAAACAAGGTGGATCACATTCGTTGCTAAATAGCATCGAGCTGGTTGTGTGGCTGGGTCCCATGCAGGGAGTCCAGTGATCTTGGCCTCCATGTTGCATTTCTTTCTTCCTATCAACACTGTGCATACCTCAATAAGACATCCAAGATTCCCATCTTTAATTTGTCTTTAAGAGTGTTTATTTTTCCTTGCTCATATCCAAATAAATCTATCGCAGACTGTCTTTGAATGCATCTATCTAACTCTAGTTCCTGGTACCTGTAAGCTTTGCTGCATAGCAAATGTATGAGACCATATTCCTCCTGAAGCCCTCGATTCATAGTTTCCTGGAGAGAAGAAGAAGAAGAAGAAGAAGAAGAAGAAGAAGAAGAAGAAGAAG